>NW_026294492.1:53950565-54334477 GCF_007827085.1 Peromyscus californicus insignis
GGGCGTCCTCTGGAGCTGGTCCAGGTGGTCGTGAGCCACCGTGTGGGGTGCTGAGACATAAACCCTGGTCCTCCGCCAGAGCAGCCGGTGCTGGATCTGTGCTGACGTGTCCCCAGCCCACCGGGGGGTGGGACACATGACATGAAGGTCATGGCCTTGCAGAGGACCCAGGTCTGGCTCCCATGCTCTGCCCACTGAGCTCAGGCCCACCCCCTTCTCCTTCTGTTCCAAACCCCTGTCATTGTTCATGAAGTATCTCTCCACCCAGAGTGCCAACGTGCGTGCAGCGTGTGCGTGTGCATGTGTGTGTTTAAATGTTTTTAATTAAAATATAATTACATTGTCAGGAAGCGCTGGTGGCGCACGCCTTTAATCCCAGCGCTCGGGAGGCAGAGGCAGGTGGATCTCTGTGAGTTCGAGGCCAGCCTGGGCTACAGAGCGAGTCCCAGGACAGCTGGTGGGGTGGATCTCATTCGCACACCACAGGAAGAGACGGTCCCCTCACATCCGTCCCGGCTCTTGTGTAGGGTGGACCCGTGAGATCCGCTCACACATTAACACCCGCTGAGCCCCGGGCCTCCTTCCAGGGTCTGACCCCATCCTGTTTCCACATTGTCCCCAGGGCCGAGGGAGCCCTGAGCGTGTGCAGCTGAGCACAGACGGTCCCAGCCTGCAGCCTACGCGGTGTCTGCTCTGTCCCAGCCCCAGCTCGAGTGTGTGTGTGAGTGTGTGAGTGTGAGCTGGGGGGTGGAGTGTGCGTGTGAGTGTGTGAGTGTGAGCTGGGGGTGGAGTGTGCGTGAGTGTGAGCTGAGGGTGGAGTGTGCGTGTGAGTGTGTGTAAGTGTGAGCTGGGGTGGAGTGTGGTGTGCGTGTGTGGATTGTGTGTGATTGTGTCTCTGTGTGTGTCTGTGTGTGTCTATGTGTGTGTGATTGTGTCTGTGTGTGTGTCTGTGTGTGTGTGATTGTGTGTGTGTCTGTGTGTGTGATTGTGTGTGTGTGTGTCTGTGTGGGTTGTGTCTGTGTGTGTGTCTGTGTGTGTGTGATTGTGTCTGTGTGTGTGTCTGTGTGATTGTGTCTGTGTGTGTGTGTCTGTGTGTGTGTCTGTGTGTGTGTGTGTCTGTGTGTGTCTGTGTGTGTGTCTGTGTGTGTGTGTGTGTGCGTGTGTCTGTGTGTGTGTCTGTCTGTGTGTGTGTGATTGGTGTGTGTCTGTGTGTGTCTGTGTGTGTGTGTGTGTGATTGTGTGTGTCTGTGTGTGTCTGTGTGGGTGTCTGTGTGTGTGTGATTGTGTCTCTGTGTGTGTGTGTGGTGTGTGTGGTGTGTGTCTGTGTGTGTGTGTCTGTGTCTGTGTCTGTGTGTGTGTGTGTGTGTCTGTGTGTGTGTGTCTGTGTCTGTGTGGGTGCTCTGTGTGTGTGTGATTGTGTCTGTGTGTGTGTGTGGTGTGTGTGTGTGTGTGTGATTGTGTGTGTCTGTGTGTGTGATTGTGTGTGTGTCTGTGTGTGTCTGTGTGTGTGTGATTGTGTGTGTGTCTGTGTGGGTGTCTGTGTGTGTCCGTGTGTGTGTGTGATTGTGTCTGTGTGTGTGTGATTGTGTCTGTGTGTGTGTGTGATTGTGTCTGTGTGTCTGTGTGTGTGTGTGTGTCTGTGTGTGTTGATTGTGTGTGTGTCTGTGTGTGTGGTGTGTGTGTGTCTGTGTGTGTGCAGGTGTCTGGCTCCGTTGCTCACACTGGCTCTCTCAGAGCTGGGGCGGGGCTGGTCATCGGAAAAACACAGGGAGCTGCCTGACTGTTACCCCAGGTTACCCCGAGGTGGGAATCAGTGGCGGGGCTGGGAGGGTCCCCGCTGGGTGCCCGTGAAGACCCGAGTTCAAATCCCCAGCTCTTGTAAAACCCTGGCCGCAGCTGGAGCCTGCGGTCCCAGCCCGCGCGGGGGGCGGCGGAGGCAGGAGGATGCCTGGGACCCCTGGCCGGACAGTCGCTCAGTGACGGAGCCCCAGGTTCCCCAAGACCATCTCCGCGCAAAGCGGAGGGCGAGGTGCGGGAGAGGCGGGGCCGACCCCGGGGCGGCAGCGTGCCTGTCACGCCAGAGGGAGCGCGAAGGCTCTGCTGTGGCCGTGGCTGAGTCAGCCGGGAACCTCCTGGAATGCCGCTCGCTGTTCCCCGAGCCCGGACACGCCGTGCTGAGTCAGAGCTGCGGGGGGTGGGGGGGGACACAGGCCTGTGACCCTGGGGAGCCCAGGGAGGCGCGCGAGCGGCGAGGACAGGGGGCCGGGGGTGGGCCGTGGCCTGGGGCCGCCCCAGGGGCTCCTACTGCACCCCTCACGGGGGTCCCTTGTCCCCTGGCACCCCATGCTGGAACTTCTTGTCACTGGGGTGCAGGACCCGCTTGGTCTCAGGGCAGGATGTCCTGGGCCCTGCAGGGTGCTGGACTTAGTTCCCATCTGCCACCAGCTCCATGCCAGGTTCTCCTCCAGTGTCACAGCCACACGCGTCCCCAGATGTCCCCCGGGGCCCGCGGTAGGCAGAGTCACCCCCGGGTCAGACCCCAGAGCTTCAAGGTGACCTTCCTGGAGGAAGTGATACCCTGGTAGAAGGTTCTAGTCTCATGATGACCGAAATCCCAGAAGTCCAACCTTCCTGACTGAAAAACCAAGAAACGAAAGGGTGCGGTGGCCGTCACCATGGACGTATGTAGCGCTGGCTCGGGGGACAGTGTGGGAGCCGGCCGGTGGGCAGGGGCCCCCACACTGCTTCTTTTGGTCCTCACACTGGCCTGGGGCTCTGAGAGAGCAAGGTGGGGGTGTGTGCCCATGAGCAGCCTCCCCGATCTGCCTCGCCTCGAACTCAGCACCCGCGCTCCCACATTCCTTCCCCACGAGGAGGCTGGCTCACCGCAGCAGTCTGGGGTCCTCACCCAGGGTCCCTGGTCTCCAGACCAGTGTCCATACTTGAGCAAGGAGGAGACTTTCTGGAGACTGGGGACAGCACACGCCCTCAGCCTCAGCCCCCACAGTGAGTGCATCCCTTCACCTTGACCCCACAGGTGCCTGCTGGGTCATGGGGGTGGAGTGAGGGGGTGTGGGGGGCGTGGGGGGCGTGGGGACGAGGGTGGGGGTGCTAAATCAGCAGCTAGGACCCATGTTTCTCTCTCTTTATAACTCATTTATTTATTTGTTTGTTTGCAGTTTGTGTGCACTGGTGTTTTGCTTGCGTGTGTGTCAGTGTGAGGGTGTTGGGTCCCCTGAAACTGCAGATACACACAGCTGTGAGCCCGGTGTGGGTGCTGGAAATTGGAGCCAGGTCTGCTGCAGGAGCACCTGGTGCTCTAACCACTGGGCCATCTCTCCAGCCCCCCCCCCCCCCGTGTTTTCTCTTTTTTTTATTTATTTTTTTTTAAATTTTATTTTGCATACCAACCACAGTTTCCCCTCCCTCCCTTCTCCTCCTGTTCCCCTCCCCTTCATGTTTCTCTTTTTAAAACCAAGGTAATGTCCGGGGTGTGGGTGGGGCACGCACGCCTTTAATCCAGGCACTCGAGGGGCAGAGGCGGGTGGATCTGTGAGTTCGAGGCCAGCCTGGGCTACAGAGTGAGATCCAGGACAGCCAGGGCCACACAGAGATGCCCTGTGCTGAAAAACCAAACCACACCACCGTGATGTACACAGAACATAAAATTTCCCGTGTTAACCATGTCTCAGCCCGGCAGCACCAAGCTCACCCGCACGGCCGTGTGTCTGTCCTCACCATCTTCCCCCGACGATGAAGCTCTGTCCCCACGTCACACAACTCCATCTTCTCCCCGGTCCCCTGCATCTGACAAGTCCTGTGGCATCCTGGGAGCGGGTCCTGGGGCGTGCATGGGTCCTGTGTCTGGCTTCTGCCACCGAGCGTCCGTCCTGTGCTTGAGTCCGCTCCATAAACAGGTGTCACGGGTGGCCATGGAGTGACCTGTGGCAGCTGTTGATGGACACTTGGCTCTGTTTTCCGGCTTCCAGGAGCCACGTTGCTCTGGATCGACGAGTCCCCCGCCTCCGGGGCGGTTGATCTCTTACAATTCCTCTCTGGTCTTCATACCTGCTTCCCTCTCCCGCCACTTACCCGCCTCCCCAGCTGTGGCTCACCCCCCCATTCCCCCCCCACCTCACCCCTGCGCCAGCCACATTGTTGTGTGGAAGACGGGAGAATGTCACACTTCAGTAGCTGCACCTGGGGTGTGAAGCCTCAGGGAAGTGTGACCAGGGAACCCAGGCGCCCTCAGCCACCGGCCTGGCTCCCTTCCCAGGAATCAACTGGGGGAACCAGTCTGGGGGGGGCTTTCCCTAAACGTGTGCTCAGTTCTTGGTTGTCCCCATCCCCCCCACCGCCACACAAGGTTTCTCTGTGCAGCCCTGGCTGTCCTGGAACCCGCTCTGTAACCCAGGCTGGCCTCGAACTCACAGAGATCCCCCCTGCCTCTGCCTCCCAGTGCTGGGATTTAAGGAGTGCGTACCACTGCCCAGCTTTTTTTTTTCTTGACATATAGATGATCCTAAATTCCAGATCCTCCTGCCCCCCAATTCCCAGATGCGGGGATGACAGGTGTGAGCAACTGTGACAGTTTTACTCACTGGGGACGGACCCCCAGGGCCCTGGGCTTGCCAGGCTAAGGGCTAGGTGTTCTACCCCTGAGCAAGAGCCCCAGCCAGAACCTGTGTCCTCTTCAGAGACAGAGGTCCAGCCCTACTAAGGGATGCGTCCACTGCAGGTTAACTCTGTGATGTCTGGGGTGAAAGATCAATAAAGTGATTTTAAGGACATGCCTACAGAGGGTCACCCCACCCGGTCTCTGTGCCTGGTGCGCCCCCCCCACGCCTCCTCCGTGGACACTCTGTGACCCCAGCTGGGAGCCAGCCCTCACACCTGTCAGGACACCTGCGGCTGTGGGAACCACTCAAGCACCAGATCAACAGGATGTCAAAAAATGACAATTGAGAAAATGAGGCAAATTAGCAAGATGTGGGCTGGGCTGGGCGGGCAGAGCATCTGCCTGGCACGGGGAGCCCTGGGCTCCACCCCCAGCAGGGCAGAAACCAGGGCAGCTCAGGGTCGTCCTCGGCCGAATGGGGAGTTCAAATCCAGCCTGGGCCACGTGAGACCCTGCCTCAAAGAGAACCATATGGACAGAATGTCACCATGGCAGGCAGACGTCTTAGTCCGGATGGACAGCCCCTCTGGGCGCCGGGGGCCCAGGCTTCACCACTCCAGCAGCGGGCTGCGCACACAGCAGACTTCCTTGTTGAAAACCTTCCTCACTGTGCCTGTGACTTTAGGTAACCCAGGCCTGATCCTGGCTCCCTCCTCCTCCTCCATCTCAGTGGGTGGAGTGCTCCCTGAGCATGCTTAAGGCCCCCGCTTCCATCCCCAGAGCCATGTAAACGGAGGGTGGTGAAGCAATACCTGTCATCCCAGCGCTTGGGAGGTTGGAGGCAGGAGGATCGGAGTTCATTGGAAGGTTAGCCTCGGCTACATGAGACCCTATCTCACAAATGCACAGACAGACAGACAGACAGATGGGCCTTGGTTTGCAGACCCATTGGTTCTGAGATCTCGGAGGGGTCGGACGTGGTCCTGACCAATCCCACGCAGTGAAGCCTTGGCTGGTTCAGTCTTTATAAGCTGTGTGAGGTGAACGCGGGTCACAGATTATCTTAGGGTGAAAGGACCCCCCCCCCCCCGCCAATGGAAGGTCCCTTGGGGTGATTCAGTTCTTGGCGGACTGTGGGGTGATGTCTGGGGACATTGTGGTTGTCACACTTGGGGAGCTCCCAGCACAGCGTGGGCAGACATCATCGGAGACTGGGCCCAGCACCCTGCAGAGACCAGGATGCCCCACAGAGAATGGCCAGGCTCAGTGTCCTCAGTGTCCACGAGTGCCGAGAGAGGTCGGCCCAGCTGTAGGAGAGAAATGTTTTATTCTTATTACTGTGTGTGTGGTGATGTGCACACTCACGTGCACAGGGTGAGCAAGACACGGGGGTCCTGCTCCCTCGCTCTCCTCTCCCTCCCCTGAACCAGGAATCTCTCTCTCTCTCTCTCTCTCTCTCTCTCCTCTCTCCTCTCTCTCTCTCTCTCTCTCTCTCTCTCTCTCTCTCTCTCTCCTCTTTTTCCAAGACAGGGTTTCTCTGTGCAGCCCTGGCTGTCCTGGAACTCACTCTGTAGCCCAGGCTGGCCTCGAACTCACAATGATCCATCTGCCTTAACCCCCCAGATGAAGGCGTTCACCACCGCCGCCGCCGCCGCCGGGCAAGCCAGGGTCTCCCCTTGACCCTAGAGCTAGGCTGTCATCCAGTTACCCCCATCATGCCCCTGCCTCTGTCCCCCACAGCGCGGGGGGTTACAGGCACCACTGCCTGCTTTTGTTTGTGTGTGGGGTGCAGGAGCAGGCTCCCGTGAGTACAGCGCCGCACCCGTGGAGACCAGAGGCCCAGTCCGGGGGTTCTGTGTTGGCGGCAAGCGCCTTTTCCAGCCCAGCCATCCCACCGATTCCACATCTGGATTTTGAGGGGTGCAGGGCGTTTGAACTCAGCCGCAGTCCTCCGCCACCCCCCGCCCAACCTCCGCGTCTCATTTGTCTCTTTCTCTGAGACGGAGTCTCACGTAGCAGAGGGCTATCCTCGAACTCTCTGCACAGCGAAGGCCGATGCCCCTGCCCGCACCGAGGGGCACGGGTGTGCAAGCCAGGCCTGGGCCTCTTGCACGCTGGGTGAGCCAGTGTTGTCTGCAGTGAGCGGGGGCCCTAAAATATTGTTCTCACCGTGCATCATTAAGTTAGGGAGAACGTGGCGTTTCTCCTTCAGGCCGAGACCCCCACTGTGGTCCGCGCGGAGCCCGAGGGTGCTGCGCGGGCCTGGCCGCCGGGGGGCAGCACACGCCGCCGCTGGCCGCGCCCCCGCCGGGCCCTGCAGCCGGGCCCTGCAGCCCGTCCCGCGGTCTAGACGCTGCCTGGGCGGAATTCCTCCGCCCTGAAGTCAGCCGGGCCCCCCCCCTCCCTCCCAGCCTGCTGCTGTCTGGCCAGGGCCTCGGTCGCGCCACGCACGGGCCCGGGAGGGTTGGGGAGCACCCGGGGAGACGTCAGGACAGGGGCGCCCCGCCTTCTGCAGGGCCCTGTCCGGAGGGGGACGTGGCCGGGTGGACGCTGGCGGGGCGGACACCGAGCCAGCCGGGGTCACAGCCCATGCCGCCCCGGAAGAGGACAGTCCTGGGTGGGGAGGGACTGCGGTGCGGCTTCGTCTAGTGACTGCGGCCAAGTGCGCGAGGTGGTGGGTTCCAACCCCAGGGCTGTGAAACCGGAAGCAAGGAAAGAAAGGAAAAGGTTCACTTTTCATATCTGGTCCTGCAGATGAATAAGGTCCTTGCATTAGGACAGCCCTACGCTGCTGGCCACGCCCCGGCCCCTCCCTGGGGGTGCTGGGCGGGGCTCCACCCTGACCACGCCCCCAGCCCCTCCCTGGGGGTGCTGGGCGGGGCTCCACCCTGACCACGCCCCGGCCCCTCACTGGGGATTCTAGGCGGGGCTCCACCCTGACCACGCCCCAGCCCCTCACTGGGGGATTCTGGGCGGGGCTCCACCCTGACCACGCCCCCCGGCCCCTCACTGGGGATTCTGGGCGGGGCTCCACCCTGACCACGCCCCCAGCCCCTCACTGGAGATTCTAGGCGGGGCTCCACCCTGACCACGCCCCCAACCCTCATGGGGATTCTGGGCGGGGCTCCACCCTGACCACGCCCCCAGCCCCTCACTGGGGATTCTGGGTGGGGCTCCACCCTGACCACGCCCCCAGCCCCTCACTGGAGATTCTAGGCGGGGCTCCACCCTGACCACGCCCCCAACCCTCATGGGGATTCTGGGCGGGGCTCCACCCTGACCACGCCCCCAGCCCCTCCCTGGGGATTCTGGGCGGGGCTCCACCCTGACCACGCCCCCGGCCCCTCATTGGGGGATTCTAGGCGGGGCTCCACCCTGACCACGCCCCCAGACCCTCACTGGGGATTCTGGGCGGGGCTCCACCCTGACCACGCCCCCAGCCCCTCACTGGGGATTCTGGGCGGGGCTCCGCCCTGACCACGCCCCCAGCCCCCTCACTGGGGATTGTAGGCGGGGCTCCACCCTGACCACGCCCCCAGACCTCTTTTTACTCTCTATGACTCTGTGGCCCTTGGGAACCCGGTTCCCCCTCGTCGGCCTCCAGGGTGCCGGGGTGACCGGCCCCCCTTTGGGCCGAGGACCCGGGAGTCAGAGCAGGCCCGTGAGTGACGTCAGCCTCTAGCGCCCGAGCCCCAGGCCCCGGGGCTCCCTGGCGCCTGTTTGTCCTCCTGTGTGTGAACCGACCCCGTCCGTCCGGGCGGCGGAGGCAGCGCGGGGCAGAGCGGGGTGCTCGCCGGTGCCAGCCCGAGGAGGGGGTCTGTCCCGGGGCCTGGCGGGACACCGCAGGGTCCCGCCCCGCGGGCACGGGAGGGTCGGGGGCTCGGGATCGGCCTTGGCTCCGCGGGCACTCGGAGGCCAGCCTGGGCTACGCGGAGCCATGACTCAACAACAACAACAACAACAGTAACAATAATGATAACAACAGCAGCGGCCTTCGGTGAGACGCACGCCCCTCCCCTCGGCCGCGCCGAGACCCCCTGCCGGCTTTGGGAGGGCCTCGTCCTGGGGGACTCACCCTGCTGCTCGCACCCCGTGGAGTATTACTCTGCCGTGAACGGGAGTGGGACTCTGTGACAGGAAATGTCCAGACCGGGGGCTTTAGGGGCAGGAAGTGGATGAGTGAGGCCCGGGGACGGGGTCGGGGGCAGAGCGACTGTCTGCTGCCACGAGGGTTGTGTTTTTTGGGGGGAGGAGGGGGTGACGGGACGTTCTGGGGCCAGAGCTTGACAGTGTCGGGGACGAACTTGAGCACCACCGGCCTTCCGAGCCTCGGTTCGAACCCGGCGAACTGAGGCCCAAACCCAGACAAACGACAAAACGCCGTTGGGGCGCCCGGCCGGGGCCCCTTCCCCGTCGCGGACCCCCGGCAGGTGCACCGGGCCGGGCACACGTGAGCCGGCGTCACCCGGGGGCGAGCCTCAGGTCGCGCGGGGGCTGCGGGGCACCGGCGGGCGCAGCCGCATCCCGGGCCCGTGCGCACCGGGAATCGCGGCGGCCCGGATGCCGGGGTGGGGGTGGGGGGTGGGGGTCACCTGGCCCGGGGACTCCGGGCGCTTCCGACTCGCTCCACCCGCGGGCACCCGAACCCCTCACCTCTCCCCAATGACGGCGGAGCCCCGAGGCAGCCCCCTGCCGCAGCCCCCGGAGCACCCCGGGGCCGCCCCGGCTCTCCTGAGCTCAGTGCTCAGCACCCACGATCGGGGCTGGGCCGCAGAACCGCCCGTGACCCCTGTGCGCTCTGGGGCTGTCACACTCGTGTGCGCAGACACACCCGCGGGTACACGCACTTCCTGAACGGCGCCCGGAAGGACAGCGTGGCTTCCTGAGTGTGCGTGCGCGACGCCAGAGGTCAGCCGGGGTCAGGTCCCCGCCGCGGGGTCCTCCGGGTTGTCGGGCTTGGCCGCGATCGCCCTGACCCCGCTCAGCCATCTCCCCGCGCCCAGGGCAGGGTCCGGCTGCACACCACCGTCTGGACCATCCTCGCAGCCATCCCCCTGCCTCCGACCTTCACCGCCTGACACGCAGGCCTGCTGGCGGTCCCCCCCGCTGGGTCACAGGTCACAGGGTCACAGGTCACAGGTCACAGAGACCCCAGGTCGCTGCAGCCGCGCTCAGGGCGTCGGAGTCACGGCGGGAGTTCCGGGCTGGCCAGAGGGTCTCGGTGACACCGGGTTCCGCTGCGCTGGCCCCGGCCGTGCTGCAGACCAGGCTGGCCTCGAACTCACGGATCCGCCGGGGGCACCGTTGGTGTTTACGGACAGGGTCTCACTGTGCAGCCCCGGCTGGCCTGGACTCGCTCTGCAGACCCGGCTGTCTTAGAACTCGCAGAGATCCTCCTGCCTCCGCCTCCCGAGCGCTGGGATTAAAAGGCGTGTGTCGCCACCACTTGAGTGTTGTGTTGATTTCTTTTTGAGACAGGGCTTCTCTAAGTAGCCCAGTTAAGCTTTGAAGTCGGTCCTCCTGCCTCAGCCTCTGAGTGCTGGGGTCGCAGACCTGGCCCCAGGTGCTGGTTTATGAATGAGCCTGAGGTGTCCGGGGGGCACAGGCCACATGTGGGGATCCTTCCCTTCCCAAACACTCCCCTGTCTGTTGCAAGTGTGGAAAGGGACTCGTGACAATATTTCATTTTATTGTACAAGGCCATTGCATCTGAGCATATGTGCGTGTTTGTGAGTGTGTGTGAGTGTGTATGTGTGGTGTGCGTGAGTGTGTATGAGGTGTGTGTTTTGTGTGGAGGGGGTGGGTACACATGTGGAGGTCAGAAGACAATTTGTGTGGGAGACAGATCTCACTACTGTGTGGGTTCAGGGGTCAAGCTCGGGGACAGGCGTGCCGCAAGCCCCTTGACCCGCTGAGCCCGCTCGCCAGCACAAGAGAGAGCACATTGTTCTGTGTCAGGATGGCCGGCCTGACCGTCAGCCTGACCGTCAGCCCATGACGCCGAGCAGGAGCGACCCGGCCAGGAAAACGCAGCCGGGTACGGAGCCCCACAATGCCTGGCATTTGGGGAGCAAGGGCAGCTTGGCCTGAGTTCAAGTCTCCCGACTGATTGTCCACCTGGGCTGAGTGTCCCCAGCACGCCCCCCCCCCCCAGGCTTCTCAGTCCTGCTGTGGGAAGTCCCGTGTTCTCTCGCCGTCCCAGGACCCCTCGTGGGCCATGTACACGTGAGCGATGGTCACCCGGGCGCTGGGAGTCCTCTCCGTGTTTAGAAAAGATCATGACGAGCGTGGGGGGCCGTGGGGGGGCACCCCAGAGGCCATGCGAGGCTGTGACCCCCCCCGAGGACTGACGTGTTTGGCTTTGGATGTATGTGTACGCACACACATATGTGCATGCACGCACGCACACGTATGCACAGGCATGCACACACCTACCATACACACACACACAGCTCAGGGTCAGAGGCAGAGAGTGGCAGGGCAGACACTGGGATGGAGACACTGGCCTAAGCCTTCTGTGCGCATGCTTGCCTGTGTGTGTGTGTGTGTGTGTGTGTGTGTGTATGTATGCGTGCATGCACATATGTGTGTGCATGGTGTGTGTGTGTGTGCATGGTGTGTGTGTATGGTGGGTATGTGCATGTCTGCGCATGCATTGTGTGTGTGTATGCGTGCATGCACATGTGTGTGCATGGTGTGTGTGTGTATGGTAGGTGTGTGCGTGCCTGTGCTTACGTGTATGTGTGTGTGTGCGCGCGCGAGCGTGTGCACGGGCGCCCGCACCTGTTGGTGTTAGCATGTGCATTCTCCCACCTGCTACCGCCCGTCAGCGCTGTTCCGGGTCCAGCCTGACGACCAGGCTGAGGGTCCCACCCGCCCCAGGCCCCTGGTTAACGCGCGCACGCGCGCAGTGACCCGGCGTGACGGGCGGTGACTTCAAACCAGCCACAGGGACTCGGCTCGACCACCGTCCCTGGGCCGCGCGGCCGAGTGTGGATCCCGCAGGGGCCTGGCTGCAGCCGGACGGGGGAGAGACTTGCATTCTTGGGATGTTTTTCCTTAACCGTCGCCGCCGCCGCCGCTCACAGCCGGTGCCTGACTTCTGGCAGACAAGCCGCAGCCGGAAGGGGACGCTGGCTCCGTGCCAGCCGGGAGTCAGTCCAGGGTGCGAATCCTCCCGGCCGGTAGACAGAAGCTGGAGACTCAGCTCGGCGGTGTGACCCCAACCCCTTCACGCGGGGTCCCCCCCACCCCCTGCATTTCAGGGTGGTGGAGCTCATGGGGGGGGAGGCTGCTCGGTGCTCTGCAGGGCCCGGGACGCCCCACAGAGAAGGACCACAGGCCTGAGGCAGGAACCGGGCATGCGCGGTGGAGAGGGTCTGTGTGGGTCTGTTGACATTAGGCTGCCGCGTTCTGTGTCCCAGGTTTATCCGGACTGCGGGTCCCCTCAGACAGTGCACATCTGCCACCCCAGCATTTTGGAGGACGAGGTAGAAGGATAGCAAGTTCAAGGCCAGCCCGGGCACCATAGTGAGTCCCTGTTTCAAAATAAAAACTAAAAAGAGTACTGGGAACTGTATGTAGGGGCTCCCTCCTTTAATCCCAGCGCTCGGGAGGCTGAGGCAGGTGGATGTCTGTGAGTTTGAGGTCACCCTGGTCCACACAGTAAGATCATAACAGCCAGAGGGACATAATGAGACTTTCAAAAAGTGGATGGCTGGGGGCGTGGTCAGGGTGGAGCCCCGCCCAGAATCCCCAGTGAGGGGCTGGGGGCGTGGTCAGGGTGGAGCCCCGCCTAGAATCCCCCAGTGAGGGGCTGGGGGCGTGGCCAGGGTGGAGCCCCGCCTAGAATCCCCCAGTGAGGGGCTGGGGGCGTGGTCAGAGTGGAGCCCCGCCTAGAATCCCCCAGTGAGGGGCTGGGGGCGTGGTCAGGGTGGAGCCCCGCCCAGAATCCCCCAGTGAGGGGGCTGGGGGCGTGGTCAGGGTGGAGCCCCGCCCAGAATCCCCCAGTGAGGGGCTGGGGACGTGGTCAGGGTGGAGCCCCGCCTAGAATCCCCCAGTGAGGGGCTGGGGACGTGGTCAGAGTGGAGCCCCGCCTAGAACCCCCAGTGAGGGGTTGGGGGCGTGGTCAGGGTGGAGCCCCGCCTAGAATCCCCCAGTGAGGGGCTGGGGGCGTGGTCAGGGTGCAGCCCCGCCCAGAACCCCCAGTGAGGGGCTGGGGGCGTGGTCAGGGTGGAGCCCCGCCCAGAATCCCCCAGTGAGGGGCTGGGGGCGTGGTCAGGGTGGAGCCCCGCCTAGAATCCCCCAGTGAGGGGCTGGGGGCGTGGTCGGGTGGATTTTGTTAGCAAGGATGGAGGCTGGTTAGTAACAACGCCCCTGGTTAGTGACAACGTCCCTTGTTAGTGACAACGCCCCTGGTTAGTGACAACGCCCCTGGTTAGTGACAACGCCCCTGGTTAGTGACAACGCCCCTGGTTAGTGACAACGCCCCTGGTTAGTGACAACGTCCCTGGTTAGTGACAACGCCCCTGCTGTCCTGTCCCCAGGCTTCGCACTTGCCGTGAGACACCAAGTCTCTCAGGATTTTTGACTGTCAGGGCCCTGGTGACTTTGCCCAGTGTGTGAATTATATCCACGTTGTGCCGATGGGTGGGGACACCGCTGCCGGGGCTTTGCACGCGGGCCTGTCCTCTCTGGACTCAGTCACAGGTCTGGGTCAGGTGGTGGCCTGGCTGTCGCTGGCGAGGTGGCCCGGCACGTCCCTGGAGCCCGTGGGCCGGGACTCTGTCCGGCAGCAGGAGCATGCGTGCGTGACACACAGGCACGGGCGGCTGCGCGTGGCTGCGTGTGCACACGTCGCGGGCCCGCTCCGCTCCTGCGGGGCAGTTCGCTTCCCAGAAGCCTTCCAGATGCGTCCCAGAGCGAGGCCAAGTGAAAGCACACCCAGTCACCACCTGCTTTTCGTTCCCCGCCGACAGCCGGCAGTTGGCCTCCGTCCTTCTTCAGTGAGCGGTTTTGCGCAGAGGCCGCAGGCGCCCCGGCCCCGGACTGGGTCACCAGAGGGGGGTGCGGGGCGGAGGGGAACCCGCGGGGTCGGGGAGTGGGGGGACAGCACAGGCTCACACCCGGCGCAGACAGGAGGGACACGGGCTGCCTGAGTGAGTGCAGGACTCCTTAGACCCCCTGAAGTGCACCCTCAAAAAAAACGGAGAGCCAGCCGGGTGGTGGCGCACGCCTTTAATCCCAGCACTCAGGAGGCAGAGCCAGGCGGATCTCTGTGAGTTCGAGGCCAGCCTGGGCTACCAAGTGAGTTCCAGGACAGGCGCAAAGATACACAGAGAAACTCTGTCTCGAAAAATAAAAAAAAAAAACAAAAAAAAAAAACGGAGAGCCAGGGCTGGAAGCGATGCTTGCCGCATGTGCTCACGGAAAGGTGGAAACGACATCTGCCCACAATGCCGTACGTCCGTACACCGGCATATTACTCAGCCGTGAAAAGGGAAGGAAGGGCATTCTGACACTTGCTCCAACATGGGGGGCCCTTGAGGACACAGGCTCCGTGACAGAGCCACACATGATAGTACACACTTGTCACCCTGGCACTCAGGGGCAGGAGGATCAGGAGTTCAAGGTCATCCTCAAGTACATAGTGAGTTCCGGGCCAGCCTGGGCTACAGGAGACCCTGTCTGCGCACAGTGGACATGCAGCTGCCCTGGGTCCTGTGTGACTCAGGTGCCCAGCTCTGAAGCCCTTCTGTGAAGAAGGGGAGAAGTTCTGGGGATTACCCAGGCCCTGCCGATGCTCGCTCCCGTGTCTCCGCCCGCAGGCTGCGACGGGGGGGAGGGGGGGGCGAAAAAGAGAAGCGCGACTCTGTTTTCAGATCCTTCCAGGAGGCGACGGGGTGACATTTCAGATCTCGGCTCTTGGGGACTTTGAGGCCCCGACTGGGAGAGCAGCAGGTGACAGGCACCCTGGAAATGTCACCGGGGCACCAGGCACCGGGCCTGTGGCTGTGAGCCCCACCTCCACCACCGCAGGCCAGGCGCTTCCCAGTGCACTGTGCACAAGCACTCACAAACCACAGACACACACACAGGTGCTCACATGTGCGCGCACACATGCACACACAGATATGTGTATTTGCAGGCACACACATGCGCACACACATGTGAGCTTGCACATACACTTGTGTTCCCAGGTTTTACCCAGGCTGCTTGGGGCCAGAGCACTAATCTCTAACTTAGGGAGGGAGTCGGGCCTGCCTGACCCCCACTCAGTCACCCACAGTGGGTTCCCCGTCCGCCCCGCATTCGGAGACACCCCCAGGTCCTGGGATCTTCCTGTCCGCTGTTTTAGGAGGAGCAGGGAGCCCGGCACGAGGTGCCCGTGTGTCAGGCCTGCGCTCCGGTTGTGGTCGGAGGCTCTTAGATCCCAGCCCAGCGTGGGCTCCTCAGTGAGACCCTGTGTCAGACCTCGGAACAGGCCGGGTGGCCGCTGTGACACACTGGCCCTGACGCCGGGACTTCTGTCCAGCCGTCCCCCTGTGTCCGCTGCCGCCGTGTGTGTGTGTGTGTGTGTCTGTGTGTGTCTGTGTGTATGTGTGTGTGTATGTGTTTATGTGTGTGTATGTGTGTGTCTGTGTGTATGTGTATGTGTGTGTGTATGTGTGTATGTATGTGTCTGTATGTGTGTGTATATGTGTGTGTATATGTATGTGTATGTGTGTGTGTCTGTGTGTGTATGTGTCTGTATGTGTGTATGTGTGTATGTGTGTGTATATGTGTGTGTCTGTGTATGTGTGTGTGTGTATGTGTGTGTGTGTGTATATGTGTATGTGTGTGTATATGTGTGTGTCTGTGTATGTGTGTGTGTGTGTATATGTGTGTGTCTGTGTATGTATGTGTGTGTGTGTATATGTGTGTGTCTGTGTATGTGTGTGTGTGTGTATATGTGTATGTGTGTGTATATGTGTGTGTCTGTGTGTGTGTGTGTGTGTGTATATGTGTGTGTCTGTGTATGTGTGTGTGTCCGTGTGTGTGTGTGTGTGTGTGTGTGTGTGTGTGTGTGTGTGCCCCGTCTGCTGCCTTAGTTGCTTTCTAAGCCCTGCTTGTCAGGTTGGCTGCGTGTGAGCTCGTGTGAGGCAGCACCCTCTTCCTTTTTCCTTGCCTCCTTTCCTGCCTTAGGATAGCTTTATTCTGAAGCCCAGGCTAGTTTCAAACTCAGGGCCATCCTCCTGCCTCAGCTTCGGAAGTGCCGGAATGGCGGGCAGGAGCCCTGTGCTGGGCACTGCTTACTCTCCTTAACAATAACCACAGAACACAGAACAGAGGTGCGTGCGGTAACTCTGTTACAGTTGGAGTAAGCTTGTGTCTCTTGTGGATGGTTACAATGCCTGGTTTGATTTTCTTTTTCACTATTGAGGTTCCGAGGTCAATGCACTCAGCTGTATCAGGGGTGCGTGTGAGCAGGAGAAAGCGTGGTGGTCCCAGGGTCCTGGGCTAGCTGAGGTTCCAAGGAATCAAACAGGGTCTCGGGATGCACCCGGCGACTAAGGGGATCCGCTGTACCAATGGGGATTATAACACCAGCATCCCGGTGCATGCTGGGAGATGATATGGGAACCCTGGCCGGCAGGTGATGTGCAGTGTGTGTGCCAGCTCGTGTGCAGATGTACGCATTTGGAGGTCAGAGAATGTCAACACCCCCCGCCCCTCCCCCGCTCTGTCACCTTGAGGCGGGGTCCCTGGAGCTGGGCTGGCGGCCTTCGAGGCGCCCATCTCTGAGTCCCACAGCTTTGGCTGACAGGCTCGGCCGCCCTGCCTGTTGCTCGGGGACTCTCCGGGCTTCACGCCTCATGCACATGATCTCCCACTGAACCATCTCCCCAGCCCGGTGACTGGGACACAGATCTGTGCGCTTTTAAAATGTGTAAGTGCTGGCCGGACGGTGGTGGCGCACGCCTGTAATCCCAGCACTTGGGAGGTAGAGGCAGGGGGATCTCTGAGTTCAAGGCCAGCCTGGGCTACAAAGTGAGTTCCAGGACAGCCAGGGCTGCACAGAGAAGCCCTGTCACAAAAACAAACAAACAAAAACAACCCAGAAAAAGTAGTGTGTGTGTGTGTGTGTGTGTGTGTGTGTGTGTGTGTGTGTGTGTGTGAAGCTGAGCATGGTGATGCAAGATCCCAGACTGAGGAGGTGGGAACAGGAGCCCGGCAGTTTGGGTCACCCTCACCTTCCTGCAGAAGACGGGGTGGGCGGGCGTGGGGTGAGAAGCTTCCTCTAAGGTGCAGTGGTCAGTATCCCAGAGCCTCAACGGTGAGTGCCTTGATTCTGTGTGATTCTGCACACCTAAGTGATGTCTGCAGACATGTGTGGCTGTCCCAACCGTGGGAGCTTGCCACAGGCAGTGAGTGGAGGTTGGGAAAGCTACTCAGCACCCTGCAGGTCCAGGACACCCCAAGGAGAAGGATCCAGGCCTCGGACCTCCTCCGACGTCAAAGCTCAGGCAGCCTCCCGCTGTGAGGGTGGAAACCCCCTGCTGGTGTGTGAAGGAGAGGGGCTGGGGTGGCTGGCAGGGATCCCCCGGAACTCCCCAACCCCAGGGCAACAGCCTCCGGGCACTGGCCCAACCTGGGCAGGAAGTCAGGCCTGGGTTGATCTCCCCGGGCAGAGACCCCTGCAGAAGCAGCGCCAGGGTGGGGATGGACCCGCCGCCTACCAACTGCCCAGTCTCACTGGGACCCGGCTTGAGTCAGGCCCGGAGATGTTTCCTCTCCAGCTCCACCCAGCATCCTGCAGGGTGTGAGAGAGAAGCTCTGTCAGCCCAGCTGCTCAGGAGACTGAGGCAGGAGGATTCAGCGGTCAAGGCCTGCCTGGGCTGCAGAGCGAGTTCAAAGCCAGCCCAGGGCAGGGGAGATTGTTCGGTTGCTAAAGTGTTTGCTGTGTCAGATCGGGCCCCTGAACTACATCGCCAGCATCCGTGTAACCCAGAACTGGGGACAAGGGGATGGGAGGAGCTTGCTGGCTGCTCCATAAACAAGGGGGACTGAGGCCAAGGCATGACACCCAGGGTTGCCCTCTGACCTCCTCAAGTGACAGCCAGGGCAACTGAGCAAGACCCTGTTTCTAAAATAAGAGTGAGAAGAGGGCTGGAGAGGCGCGGCTCAGCGGCCATGGGCCCTCGGTGTTCTTGCAGAGGACCTGGTTTCAAGTCCCAGCATCCACAGAGCACCTTCTTCTGGCCTCCACAGGCACCCACACCCTTGACACACTCAGATACTCAAATATACATTTTTTTTTTCAAGACAGGGTTTCTCTGTGTAGCCCTGACTATCCTAGAAGTCACTCTGTAGCCCAGGCTGGCCTCGAACTCACAGGAGATCTTTCTGCCTCTGCCTCCCGAGAGCTGGGGTTAAAGGCGGGCTCCACCACCGCCCGGCTAAACATACTTTTTTTTTTTAAGTAATTAAAAAGAAAAAAACAGTAAATAGGGTAGGAGGAGGCATGATCAGGGGCGAGGAGTTTTTCCACGCTGATGGCTCTGGATTCCATTCCCAATACCGTGTGTGTGTGTGTGTGTGTGTGTGTGTGTGTGTGTGTGTGTGTGTGTACACTCCAGTGCTTGCCAGACAGCTGACCCACAGTCTGCCCTCCCCTGATGCTGTCACGTGCCCCGTTTCCTTTCCTCTTGACCCCAGCCTGTACTGGAGTCAGATCCCCACTCTCCGGTCCCCAGTCACGGGGTTTAACCTAACTTCTGGCTCTCCACCCTCCCGGCACGTGGCTCACATCAAAGGAGCCGGGAAACCCTCCCAAATGTTCCATGCAGACGCAGGTGCCCAGAATTTTGTTTTCCTTCAGCTGGTGTATGCACCTCTGTGCCCTTTGACCTCAGCTGGGGGCTCCACGGACTGACATGGAATAATACAGATTGGAGGACGCAGATGAGAAAGTGAACAGCGTCCTCATCTGTGGGAGAAAGCTGTTTCTCTTTCAGTTCATCCATTTATGTGTCCGTCTTCTTTTCTTTGCTCATGACAGCTGGAACTCACGATCCTCCTGCCTCAGCCTCCAGAGCCCTGGGTGACAGACCTGCCTCAGCCTGGTGACTCTGCATCCCCCAAACCGGAGAGCAGAGGCAGGGTTCTGAGTCTCATGTGTGGATGATAATATTTTAGGCAAAACTTGCTTTTTAAAAACATCACTGGAGCTGGGCAGTGGTGGTGCACGCCTTTAATCCCAGCACTCGGGAGGCAGAGACAGGAGGATCTCTGTGAGTTCGAGGCCAGCCTGGGCTACAGAGCGAGATCCAGGACAGCCAGGGCTACACAGAGAAAGCCTGTCTCAAAAACAAAACAAAAAACAAAACAAAAACAAAAATGAGAAATAGCATTTGGCGTTTGTTCAGTTTTCTGGGCATGCAAACCCTCGGTGGCAAGCTTCTTCCCCAGCGGAAGCCACAGCGACCCAGGATGAATGCTTGTCATCTCAGAACTGGCTCAGAGCTAGGAGTCCCGAGTTCAAATCCAGGTCCCTGTGGATCAGCTCGGCCTTGTGCGGGTGGGTAGGTCCTGCCTTTCTACTGTGTAAGAATATTGCAAAAGCCGCAGCAGAGGCTAGGGAGGCTGCGCAATGATTAGTGCGCTGGCTGCTCCTGCAGAGGACCTGGGTTTGGGTTCTCAGCACCCACACGGTGGCCCACAACCACCTGTTACTTGAGTTTTGGGGTCCTGACACCCTCTTGTGGCCTCTGCAGGCACCAGGCACACACCCAGGCAAAGACATGTGGGAACACCCATATACATAAAGTAAAATAAATAAATGTGGGTTTTTGTTTTTTGGGTTTTTTTTTTTTTTTTTTTTTTTTTTTTTGGTTTTTAGAGACAGGGTTTCTCTGTGTAGTTTTGGTGCCTGTCCTGGATCTCGCTCTGTAGACCAGGCTGGCCTCGAACTCACAGAGATCCGCCTGCCTCTGCCTCCCGAGTGCTGGGGTTAAAGACGTGGCCACCACCACCCAGCCATACTAGCCTTTTTTATACAATTATTTTATGCGGATTTTGTCTGCACCGTCTGGGCACATGTGTGCAGTACCTGCAGAGGCCAGAAGGGGGCGTCAGGTCCCCAGAACTGAAGTCGGGAGCGATTGTGAGCCCTGTGTGGGTGCTGGGAACCGATCCCCGGGTCCTCTGCAGTGGCAACCTGTGCTCTAACCATTGAGTGTCTCTCCAGCCCTGTCCACTCTTAAAATTCTTCTGCTGTGTGTGTGTCGGGGGGGGGGGGGGGAAGAGTGGGCTCACCCATGTGGGTGCATTTTGCCAATGTCAGGTGTCTCCCATGTTTTCTGAGGTGGGGTCTCACTGACTCAGGAACTCAGGTCAGGGAGCCCCAGGGACCCTCCCGTCTCTGCTCCCCAGCTCCGACTTCAGCGTGCACTGCCACACCTGGCTGCTTATGTGGGTGCTTGGGTTCGAACTCACGCCTGCTCGCTTGCACAGCAATCATTTTACCCACTGGGCTTCTCCCTGGCCCTTCGTTTCTTTATTTATTGTAGTTTCGGGGACTGAACCTGGGACGTTCGTTCCTCATGCTAGGCCAGGCCTCGCGGGGCCACAGCCGTGGGTGTCCGTGAGAACTTGCGCTACCTGCCCTGAGGGACTCTGAGTCCAGATCCCAGCACTGGAGGGCAGTGTGGGGACTTCCAAGCGCGCAGTGGGAGCAGCCACGGAAGGCCAGTGCTTCTGCAACATTTATTATCCTCTAGCTGGACTGTCGCCCCCCACACAGCAAAAGCAAGGCCACGCGTGAGGGACCCACCGAGCTCCAGTGTGGCTGGTCCTGTGTCCGAGGCTGCCGGCCTTGGGTACCCCAGCCCTGGGACAGACATTGGCTCTGGGGACAGACTAAGCTGAAGGAAGCAGGATTAATGGGTTCCCTGGACTGGGGGCACTTGTCCCTACCATGGAGTGCCAGTCCTGGATGCCAGCTTCTAGAATGTGCTGGGGGTGGGGTGGCTTGCAAACATCTACACATGAAACCTGAGAATGCATCTCGCCTCCCTCAGCAGGGGCATGCAGACTGAGCTGGGGACTGTCCTGGATCTTTCAAGGCACGGTGTGACCACACAGTCACACCAGTCCTCCGGTGGCCGGGAGACCAGGAGACTTCAGGCTGATGGCTCTGACAGGAGCAGAGGGGGCCACAAGCCCTCTAGATACCGCGCTGTGGGAATTGTCTTTATCTTTTCACCCTGGGCTGCAGCCCAGGGAAGCTGTGCCATGCTCTGGCCCACAGCACTGTGATACAATGTGATTGTGTAAAAGTCATGTCCAAGAGGCTGTGGATGGACTGAGGAGGGTTTTAGTGGGGTGTATAGCAGTTTGTCAAGCCCCCAGTCCAGCCCCGTCCTCTCTCCAAGCCGACCCTCCCTCCCTTCCGCCCAGGAGCTACAGGCTCACGAGACCAGCGCTGCCCTGTGCCCTGGCGTGGGTCCAGGGTGACGGCATTTCCTCAGTGCCGGGAAGCACAGAATGGGTGACAGGAGCCACGGGGCTCTGTGTCTTGGCCCAGCCCCCATTCCCAAGCTTACAAACTCTCACATGATCGGGGCCACCCTCTCCACACACACAGCCTGAGGGGACCAAAGGCCACCACCCGCTGCCCCCGGAGGGCCAGATGGGTAAACAGTGGTCCTTTCTCTCCAGCTCCTGTCGTCACCGAGGTGGCCGGTCACCCTCTGTCATCACAAGTCATTTTGGGGCTCCGTGCTGGCAGCGGGGGACCTGCCTGGCCAATCTGTTTTTGCCTCTTGTGGACATTTTACTCACGCTATTCTTTGACCCTTTTCTAAATATAGCCACACAGGGACCCATTTAGTGCATGAACAAAGAGACCTCGGCCGCAGCCAGTCACAAGATGCTGTTTTTCATCTTGGTCACTGATTTCCCTTGGAAATGTGTCCCCTGAGTGTCCTCACGTGGCCAACCCCACGCCCTGCCCCC
Source organism: Peromyscus californicus insignis (assembly GCF_007827085.1). Lineage (NCBI taxonomy): Eukaryota > Metazoa > Chordata > Mammalia > Rodentia > Cricetidae > Peromyscus > Peromyscus californicus. The sequence continues at coordinate 53,972,182 of NW_026294492.1, forward strand.
GAGTGACCAAGTGACCCTGAGAAGCTGCAGGCTTGGCCCACCCAGCCTAGGGTAGGCTCTCCAGGGAACCCTGACATGTGCTTCCCCGTGGGCAGGCATTCAGGTGCCAACCCCTGTCCATGGTCTGTCTCTCTGTCCTCGTTAGTGTCCGGTGTGACGCGAGAGCCCCCTGAGGGCCGGGGAATGCATTGAGGGTCCCCATCCCAGCTCAAAGGACCGGCCCTTCAGGGTCTGGTTCACGCATGGCCAAGGCCAGCGCTGCTGTCAACATCGGCTTCTCTATGGAGTCCAAGCCAAGGTCTCCCTGGATGCTGGGGACGTTGTTCGGAGCATTCTCTATGGGGCCTGCACCCACTCCATACCAGGAGCTCCGAGTGCTCCCTGAGTGGCACGGCCACCCCTGTGGGAGCCCTAGGTCTGGACCCACTGCATGAACATGGGTCAGGAGAAGACACTTCCCTTCCTGCCTGAAGGAGCCATGCGGACAGTTGCACAACTAACTGGAAAAATACTCTAGCGCCACATGGGTGGAGAGAGGAGACGTTACAGCTGCCGCAGAAAGCAGTTTGGCAATTTCCGAAAAAGAAAAAGAAAAAGAAAAAAAAACACTGAGCACAGCCTATGCCATGACCCAGCAACTTGAAATCACCCCGAGTGCCCCAATCCTGGGCTCCTTGTGCATATACCCCCAGAGGCATGCAGTCATCACCAAGGTCCTGCTGTATACAGTTGGCATGCAATTGTGTTCAAAACGCTTGTGTATACAGTGGTGTGCAGTCATTACTGGGACCCTGTGTATACAGTGGTGTGCAACTGTGCCCAAGGCCTTGTGTATGCAGTGGTGTGCGGTTGTGGCTGAGACCTGTGTATACAGTGGTGTGGAGTCGTGGCTGAGGCCTGTGTATACAGTGGTGTGGAGTCGTGGCTGAGGCCTGTGTATACAGTGGTGTGGAGTTGTGGCTGAGGCCTGTGTATGCAGTGGTGTGCAGTCCTGGCTGAGGCCTGTGTATGCAGTGGTGTGGAGTTGTGGCTGAGGCCTGTGTATGCAGTGGTGTGGAGTCGTGGCTGAGGCCTGTGTATGCAGTGGTGTGCAGTCCTGGCTGAGGCCTGTGTATGCAGTGGTGTGCAGTCCTGGCTGAGGCCTGTGTATGCAGTGGTGTGCAGTCCTGGCTGAGGCCTGTGTATGCAGTGGTGTGCAGTCCTGGCTGAGGCCTGTGTATGTAGTGGTGTGCAGTCCTGACTGGAGCTATCGGGCTCTGTAAACAGCTCCTTTCTGAACACCGTGTGCTGGGAGCGAACAGTCTGCATCCGCCTCCTGCCCGTCGGCTCGCGGTTTTGTGTTTTGTTTGTTTTCCACTTATTTCTTAACTGTTTTTTGGCAGGCAGGACGAGAAACGGGAGGGAAAATCAGCCAGATTCCTGGATGTTGACAGGGAGACGGGAGCGGGACTTGGCCCCTGAGCCTGTCACCTGCTCTGGGAGGCTGAGGAGGAAACGAGTTCAAGACCAGACCTGGCAGTTTAGGGAGCTCAAAACAGAAAGTGAAAGGCGGACTGGGGGCGTGGTCAGGGTGGAGCCCCGCCCAGAATCCCCAGTGAGGGGCTGGGGGCGTGGTCAGGGTGGAGCCCCGCCCAGAACCCCCTGTGAGGGGCTGGGGGCGTGGTCAGTGTGGAGCCCCGCCCAGAACCCCCAGTGAGGGGGCTGGGGGCGTGGTCAGGGTGGAGCCCCGCCTACAGTCTCCCCAGGGCACCCAGGACCCTCCGGTCTCTCCAGCCTCCTCCACCAGACACTGACTTTTCTGAGTTAGTTCATCTCCAATCCAGCCTTGTTTTGGAGAAGCCGGTCTCCTGTAGCCCGGCTGGCCTCACACTGGATTCCTCCGGCCTCGCCTGGCTGCACGGCCGCCGGTCCTTCTCCCCGCTCCCGCGGTGGGCGGGGCTAGCGCGGGGCCCCTGGAGGCCCGGGGACCGCAGCAGCCCGGGCCGCGACCGAGCCCTGCTGGGATCCCTTCCTGGAAAGTGACGCGCAGACGCGGCCGGCTCCTCCCCCCCCCCCCCCCGGCGGACCCCCCCCCCCCCCGCCGCATTCCCCGCATTCCCGGCCCCTGACGCGGGAGCCGCGGGGACTTTCTCACCCGGCGGGCGGGCGGCGTGCTTTCCCAGGCGGGGAGGGGCCGGTCCCAGCTATGCCCGGCATCCACAGGTTCCCCAGCATTTTTGGGTCTGAATGTCATTGTTTCCTAAAGCAGATAGGGAGGTGGGCGGGAGAAGAAACCCATAGTGGCCTCTGGGCTCCAAAGTAGAGCCGCACTGGCCTGGACAGGCGGCTCAGCGGTTAGCGCACCGGCTGCCCCTGCAGGGGACCCGTCCGTTCCCAACACCCACCCGGGGCTCACAACCGCCTGTGACTCCAGTTCTGAGGACCCGACCGACGTCCCCTTCCGGCCTCCGCGGGTATTGCACACTGTGCACAGATGCACCAGCAACACACACACGTGCACACACGCACACACACACACACACAGACACACACGAGCACGCATGCACGCACGCACACACGCACGCACGCGCACACACACGAGCACGCATGCACGCACGCACACACACGCACGCATACACACGCGCGCACACGAGCACGCATGCACGCACGCACACACGCACGCACACGAGCACGCATGCACGCACGCACGCACGCACACACGCACGCACACACACGAGCACGCATGCACGCACGCACACACGCACGCACACACATGAGCACGCATGCACGCACACACACGAGCACGCATGCACGCACGCACACACGCACGCACATGAGCACGCACGCATGCACACGAGCACACATGCACGCGCGCACACACACACACGGGCACGCACGCGCGCACACGCACACACAATATTCAGAAGTCGAGCCGTAGCCTGTCATCGCAGCTCTCAGGAAGCGGAGGCAGTAGGATTGTGGTGAGTTTCCAGCCGGCCTGGACTACATATGATAAGTGTTTCTCAATCAAATTCAGCCCGGTGTAAAACACGCCCTTAATCTCAGCAGAGGCAGGAGGGTCTGTGAGTTCAAGGCCAGCCTGGTCTACACAGTGAGACCCCGTCTCCATCAGTCAATCCTGTGACATGCGGGGCTGGAGTCGTAGGTAAAGACCTGAGATCCACCAGCGGGGTCCACTCAGCTCCTTGATTTTATTTTTCTTTTTGGTTGCTTTTCTTTGGATCCCAGGCTAGCCTCAGCGTTGTGACAATCCCCCTGTCTCAGCACTGGGACGACAGGTGGGTCGCGTGTCTAGGGCTGGGCTCAGTGGAGACACTGGTCATGCTGAAGCCCTGGGGCCCATCCCAGCAGGGCCATCCTCTGCTACATCGGGGTTTTGAAGCCAGCCTGGGTTACATGAGACCCAGGAGAGGGAAGAGGGCCAGCGGGGTGGCTCAGGACAGCTTGCTGCCAAGCCTGCTGACGGGAGTTCAGTCCTCCTCAGGACCCGTACAGACAGAGCGAACAGAATCCCTGAGGCCTTTCGAACTCCACACAGGAGCACACACACACACACACACACACACACACACACACACACACACACAAATACATGTGAAGACTTTTATTTTAATTTGCTTAAAAGCCAGGCAAGGTGGGGCATGCCCGTCACCTCAGCAAAAGGAGGGATGTCACCACGAGTTCAAGGCCAGCCCGAGCTCCAGACTGAGACAGTCTCTACAAACACACACTCAAACTAGCTGGCTACAGTGCCAAGCAAAGAAGCCCGAGCTACTTGGAAAGCTGAGGCAGGAGGATTACATCAACACAGAAATTTTCACTACTCTAGAATATTCTGTCAGTATATTATTATTATTGTTGTTGTTGTTGCTTGAGCCGGGCTCTCATGTAGCCCAGGCTGGCTTCAAGCTCCCTATGTAGACAAGGATGTCCTTGGACTTCTGATCCTTCTGTCTTTGTCTCCTAAGATCTCGGATGACAGGCCTGAACACCGTGTCCCATGCTGGAGACGGGACCCAGGGCTTTGTGCATGCTAGGCAAGTACTCCACCAACTAAGCTACAAGCACTCTACCCACTGAGCTACAAGCACTCTGCCTGCTGAGGCCCCGCCCCATGCCCCTGCTGGGAGCTTTTTACCAAACTACTGACCCCCAGCACATTCCAGCACATGTTTTCACTCTCTGTCCCCAAACAGGTGACTTCACCTCATCATCTGACCACAGTTGTGCAAGGCGACCATCTGCAGGTATTTTCCTCCAAAGTTCACATGCCTCATAAAGAGGTCACTGAGGTGGGGCTCCTGTCTCAGGGGTGCAGGAGAACAAGGGGATCCCTTGCTCCATCTCAAAGCAACTGTTTTTCTCTGGGCAGAGAAGGCGAGACTCGAATCCAGGGCATGAGGAAGAGGGATTCCAGGATATCCACCAAACCTCTGTCTTCCCGGACCGGTCACAGAACCGGGTCCCTGGCGGTGACCTCATCGAGCTCCGGGGCCTGGCCGCCCTGTGGACTCTGCTGCAGAGTTATGCAACTAGGGTTCAGGGGAAGACGTTTGTATCGATTCATAAGCAGTAGATTCGCAGAAAGAACATGGAGCCCAGGCTGGCCCTGAATGCTAATCCTCCTCCCCAGTTCTCAGATGACAGACGTGTGTTACCACACCAGATACATGCACCGCTGCATGTGGTCCCCATGGCTTCCTTGTTGATGGAGGTGAGCTCTTCACCAGCGGGGCTCTAACTGCTCTCTCCCTGAGCCACAGGCACCCGCCCACAGGGCTCAGCCTGGGCCCCTGATTTTCCCAGGTCCCCCTGGGGCCATGCGGGTGGTGGTGATGCCTGTGTCCCCACAGCCTCTGGACAGTCAGGGGAGGAGCCGTAGGCTGTAAATGGTTTCTCAACAGAAGGCTGCAAACCGGCCTGGCCACATTTGCAGGACACCTCTGCTCACTCTGTTTACATTTGACTCTTGACCTGGATCTGGACAAGGCGCGGCTTTCTCCATGGCCACGGCTGCTCAGGGTCCCCTTTCCCCTGGATCAGGGACCTGGAGATTGCCCAAGAGAAGTCCAGAGCTCGGAGCGTCCCTGCGCTGTGGCCTGTGGGCTCTGTCCTCCGTCCCGTCCCCCTCCACAGTTCTCCTTCGTATTCAGAGAGGGACGGGACGTCGTATTCTTTTTCTTATTATTTATTTTTGTGGGGACCAAGTCTTATGTAGCACAGGCTAGCCTCAAACTGGCTATGTAGCTGAGAGCTATGTGTGCAGAGGATCTCCACTGTGGCCAGTTTATGTGGTGCTCTGATGGGGCCCAGGGCCTCCTGTGTGCTAGGCAAGCACCCTACCCACTGAGCAACAAGCACTGTTCTAATAGGGTCCTCTGGAAGTTGCTGAAACTGAACTTGGCTAGCGGTGGCTTTGATCCCGGGAGCTCTGGGAACTGTGATGTCACCAGAGTTCATGCCTTTCCATTTTACCTACAGACCTGTTGGGGTCACAGGGTCCTACTGATAAGGGAGACCTCGTCCCGGGGACAAATGTCACGGTGTCACCACAGGGAGCTCCGGGAGCGAGGCCACAGTGCTCTGCACCCATGGAGCCCTGTGCACCTGCCACCCTGTTGACCCCCACCGCACTGAGGCCCTGGCACCCTCTGCCACCCCGTGGGCCACCCGGAGCCTGTCACGGGGGGAGGGGGCAGCTCGGGGTGCCCTCTGGCTCCGCTGTTTTGCTCTGTCCAGGCTGTGCATTCTGACACCTGCTCGGAAACCGCCTGTGAGTCCGTAATCTACCAACAAGCGAGCACATGCCGTTGTCCCAGCACTGCAGAGCTGAGGCAGGGGGATCGGGCCATCCTCAGCTGCACAGTCACGGGGGGAGGGGGGAGATGATGTGAGGCCTGTCCCCAAAACAAACAGAAAAGGAGCAAGAGAGGTGGTGTGTGCGCGAGTGCACCTCAGTATGTGTGTGGAGCTCAGACAACTCGGGAAATCTGTCCTCACCGTCCGCTCTGTAAGTCCCGGGGCTTGAACTCGGGTTCTTGGGCTTGGCGGCAGCGCCCTTACCCACCACCCACGGGTCTCTGGCCCGTGCCTTCTGTCTTTGATGGAGTATTACTCACCCATGAGAAAGAACAAAGGGTGTGCGCGGTGAGTGTGGTGATGTCATGTGGGGAGAAAGAGGCCGCTTACAACGTGAGGTTCCTGTCGCAGGACTTTCCGCCTGCAGCAGAATGAAGAACGGAGCCAAGGTTACTGAGGTCCGCTGCCGTGACATGGTGCAGAAGTCAGGGCAACAGCGGTGGCCTGTGTCCTGGAGGGGGTTCCATGGCCGTATGTGCTTCTAAAACCGCTGTCCACAGTGAACCTCAAAGGGTTCCACTGTGTGTGTAGGAGCCCTTCACAAGACCATGTCATTAATGGGAGTCCTGAAGAAGGGTCCTTGTCGGAGGGCGGTGGTGGCGCACGCCTTTAATCCCAATGCTTGGCAGGCAGAGGCAGGTGGATCTCTGTGAGTTCAAGGCCAGCCTGGGCCACAGTGCAAGTTCTGGGACAGCCATGACCACACAGAGAAACCCTGTCTCAGGGAAGAATAAAAAGGAATGGTCGCTGTGACTTGCCTCCTCCTTTTTCCTTAGTTTCCTTATTGGCTTTTGGTAGTGGTTGTTTTGTTGGACAGAGGTCTCAGGTAGCCCAGGCTGGCCTTGAACTCACTATGTAGTCAATGATAACCTTGAATTCCTGACCCTCCTGCCTCCACTTACTGAGCGCTGGGGAGGAGACAGGCACCTCCATGCCTGCCCTAAGACCTTCCTGTGTGTCCCGTTCTTGCCGGTCCCTCGCTGGCGTCCTCAGGGTCGTGCTGTCTCCCTGTGGCCATGGAGCACGCCTTCGTCACGCTCATTTACTTGCCTCCTTATTTATTCATTTATTTATTTCTGAGACAGGGTTTCTCTGTGTAGACCAGGCTGTCCTGGAACTCCCTCTGTAGCCCAGGCTGGCCTTGAACTCAGAGATCCGCCTGCCTCTGCCTCCCGAGGGCTGGAATTAATGGCCTGTGCCACCACCACCCAGATCATGTATGTATTTATGGGTTTTGAGACAGGGTCTCACTGTGTAGCCATGGCTGTCCTAGAACTCACCATGTAGACCAGGCTGGCCTCTGCCTCCACGCCCGGGCCTCGTTCCTCTGATCTTTGGGTTTTCTCTGTGTCTGTCAGCACCGGGCTGAGGCACTGTGTCTCCCCCTCTGCCTCCCACGGCCACAGTTCTCCGAGTTGGAGAACGTTTCACCCGTCTGGACCGACTGTCTTTCAGTCTCCTGTCTCCGGACTCTCGGTTGAGTAGGAGGGTCAGGGTGGGGGTCGGATGGGTTGTATGAGGCCGGGGACATGGCTCAGCCGCAAAGAACTGTCCCGGGAGCCCGGGCACGCCTGGCCGATGTCCCTGCCCCCTGGACCTCAGAAGAGGCTCCCCTGGGTACCCCAGCTCTTCTCTCCCCGTCTCTCAGCATGTCAGGTTCCAAGGGGACCACCTCTGAGGGCCTCAGCGGGGCCGGTGAGCAGGGACACAGGGTCTCTTGGAGTCCATGGAACCAAAAAGGGACTGAGACAAGCCCTCAGGCTCCAGATAACACCAGGGACATGTGGGGAGCTCCTGGCGTGGAGTGGGTGGAGGCCAGGCACCACACAGCATCCAGTACTCCCCACACAGAGTGACGCCGTCCAGTGTCCACAGCACCCAGGAGACCCTGGGTGGCTTGATGACTTGTAACCCATCGTTTCTAGTTCTGTGTCTCTGGGATCCTGTCTCCACCAAGTGTGGTTACCATGTCACCCTCCGGCAGACAGCACACCTAAGGTGTAATTATATCTCTCTCCAGGACGAGGGCTAAAACCCAGCCCTGGCCTCCCGGCTTTTCACTCCAGATCGGCAGCACACCCGGGGCCGCTCCAAGAGCAAGGGCTGTTCTGAGAGGCCGTTACCCCGAGTGACACCCCGAGTGACACCCTGATTTCTCCCGTGCTGCCGGCAGCCTGGTGCTGCAGTCACTGTGCACACCCGGGAGCTCTGTCCCCCAGGGCTGCCACGTGCTGAGCCTTGTGGCCAGCTGCCTGTGGGGTGTGAGGGCAGCTGACTCAGCAGCCCGCGTGCTTGGCTGTTGTTGACTTACTACTTGTGGGGGGGCATGGCTGGGCCGTGAGTCAGGGACTAGCTGGTGACACATACTTCTGCCAGGACAACAGGGGACAGCCTGCAGGGTACAGGGAGCGCCTGAGTCGCACCTCAGAGTGAGCTGACCCATGACAAAAACAACCGTGTACCAGGAGAAGCCTGGAAGACAAAACATGTCCAGACATGTATGTGGGCAAACACAGCCATGTCCATACTGAGATATGCAGAGGGGTGTGTGTGTGTGTGCACACGTGAGCAGTATCAGCCTGGAATCCCTGTGAGGGGCTGGGGGCGTGGTCAGGGTGGAGCCCCACCCAGAATCCCCCAGTGAGGGGCTGGGGGCGTGGTCAGGGTGGACCCCGCCTAGAATCCCCCAGTGAGGGGCCGGGGGCGTGGTCAGGGCTCTCAGTTGAGCCCTGGCTCTGCATGCACATAGTCAAACACACGCCCATATCGTATGCCTGTGCAGAGACCCCCCTGTGCACACACAGCACACACCTGAAGACAGACACTGACCTGCTCCCACTTCCGTCTGGGCACACTGATCACACACGCCCTCACACGGATGCATCCTTACGTGGATGTGCACACACATGTGCTGAGCAGGACCCCCCAGCCCTCTACTTCCCAGCTTCCCAGGAAAACACACACTGAGGCCTGGCCTTGTTCTCTGAACCCAACTATATTTAGCTCAAGAGAAATCTCAGGTTTTCGCGTCCTCCTAGAAGTCCTGATGAGTGATTTCTCTGCAGCCACATGCTGAGGCTCCGGCTTCTCTGCCCCTGGGTGCTGGATGTCTGCCCACACCCCAGGGAGCCAGACAGGGCCAAAGATGTTTTTCTATTATTATTATTAATTGAAACCTGATTAAGAACATTTTTTTTTTTCCAAGACAGGGTTTCTCTGTGTAGCCCTGGCTGTCCAGGAACTCACTCTGTAGACCAGGCTGGTCTCAAACTCACAGAGTTCCTCCTGCCTCTCCTCCCGAGTGCTGGGATTAAAGGTATGCGCCACCACTGCCCAGCAAGAACATCGTTAAACTGGATGTGGTAGCTTATGCCTGTCAACCCAGACTTTAAGAAACTGAGGCAGGAGAATGGCCAAGAGTTCCAGGCCAGCCTGGGCTACACACAGAGACTCTGTCACCAACAAAGCAAACAAAAGTTGATGTCTATTCCTGTTTATCTGCAACAAGAAAGCACAAAGCGATTCCATTGAGCCTCGCTTAATGTGACATTTGATAAAACTGTGGGCCAGGGCTGACAAGAGGGCTCAGCTGGAAAAGGTGATTGCAGCCAAGACAGACCGAGAATCCCAGGGACCCACATGGAAGGAGATAACAGAGTCCCACAAGTCCCCTGACCTCTGCATGGATGCTTTAACACATGTAAACACTCACACACACACACACACACACACACACACACACACTTAGGCACATGCATCTGAACATGCAAACAGGCATGCATACACAAACATTTTTAAATAATAAAATGTTAGGGCCTCCAAAATGGCTGGTCTGATAAAGACACTTGCCACCACCACCAAGCCTAAAGAACTGGGTGGGTTCAATCCCCGGGAGAGAGCCAACTACTCTGGTACGTCCTCTGACCACATCCACAACACACAAAATATAAATAAGTGTAATGGAGGGGTAGGGTGTGGCTCAGCAATCCGGGGGCCCGGGGGTCTGTCCCCAGCAGCCCTCCCCGCCACCTGGGCTGTCCGAGAGTCCCTCCTCGAGGTGACTTCCCCAGGAAGACCATATCATGTAGGAAACGAAAGTGAAGCCTTCACGATTGTCCCACCCACCTCGGGTAGCCGAGCCGTGCCCAGGTCACTGGCTCTTCTGTGATCTTGGGCAACAAGGCTTCTGCTTGAATTCCCTAGCTCAGGACAGACAGGGACAGACAGACAGACAGTCTTCAGCTGAATTATCATCAGCCCCAGCCTGGGCCATGCCAGTCACAAGTCTCTGGACCTGTTTGATGAATGAATGAATGAATGAATGACTGTGTGAACGGCTGAGGGAGGGGCCTGGGGCAGGGCTGGGGTGACCACAGTCCCTGATCCCATCCCCCATCATGTCCGTCTTCTCCCACTGATTGCTGGCCCCCTGCCACCCCACCCGCAGGGACGGACACTGGCAGGTACTGGGTGCCCGTCCCCTGCTCTGAGCAGCTGGGCTTGGTCCTCTGAGGGGTCGGAGGGTCAGGGCCCGGGTGGTTCAGGGCTCATGGGTCTGAGCAGCAGGTTCACGTCCCTCTGTGCCCGCCAGCTCTCTGGACGCCGGGGTCCAGGCTGATGGCTGATGATGTCAGGGACTAACAACGTCGCCCAGGCCCGGAAGCTGGTGGAGCAGCTGCGCATCGAGGCTGGCATCGAACGCATCAAGGTGAGCGGGCCGGGGGAGGGGGAGACCCGCGAGCCCTGGCCTCTGCTTAGGTTCCGGCTGTGTGACCTTGGGACACTCACGCGGGTTCTCTGGGCTTCTCAGCGTAAAGAGACGCTGTTGCCCGGCTGAGAAACCCAAAGTGTTCTGTTGGGACCGAGACTGGGTTGCCGTGACGGTGCCGCTCCCGGCGGCTCCTTTTCTCACGGTCGCCCCTCACCCACAGTGCTCTGTCTTTCTTTTTGGTCACCACAGATGGGAGCAGGTGTCATAGACAGAGGAATGGAGCGGATGGTGTCTAGCTGCTGCCACAGTTTGGCGTGGTTTCCATTTCTTGCTTTTTGTTTTGTTTTAGTTTGGTTTGGGTTTTGATTTTTGGAGGCAGGGTTTCTCTGTGTAGCTTTGCGCCTTTCCTGGAACTCGCTCTGTAGACCAGGCTGGCCTCAAACTCCGAGATCCTCCTGCCTCTGCCTCCCGAGTGCTGGGATTAAAGGCGTGCGCCACCACTGCACACCAGGTTGGTTTTCATTTCTTGCAATAAGACTGTTTGGTTTGTGTACTTAAAAGGGGGGATGCTGGGGCCGTGGTCAGGGTGGAGCCCCGCCTAGAAACCCCAGTCACGGGCTGGTGTCCTAGTCAAGGACAGAACACTTTCCTAGCATGCAGGTGGCCAGAAGTTTCACGCCCCCAGCACCCCCAAACATAACAGTGTTTAACTGATCAACAGGGCCTCAGCACATATTCATTGAGACCTTCATTGACTGGGAAGGGGCGCTGGGCCCCAGGCGCTTTCAGCTGGGCATGAACAGAACCCTCTCGGGGCTTGTGTTATGTGGTCACAAATGGGCTTGATCCCACGTGACCCCAGCCCTTGGGGCCGGCCGGCCGGGCAGAGGACGCCTCACCGGAGGCCTGTGGGCCCCAGCCACAGGTTTCTGCGGACAGACCTGCTCAGTCAAAGCATTCCTTGGGGCGGAGCCCAGAGCAAGGTCCCTGTTGAAGTGGTTTCGTGTCTGAGCTGGTGCCAACCCCCGGCCTGAGGGGGGAGGGCGCTCTGTGTGATTCATCCCACCGTCTTTGAAGTCGGGAGGAGCCCTCACATCAGCCAGTCCAGTCTGCGGGTGGCACGGGATGTTATTAGCCTGGTCACCCTCGCGGGCACCCTGGGTTTCTGCATCCCTTCCGAAGTCACCGACATAGAGGCCTGGGAGGACGCTGTGGAAGGGACTTGAATGTCCTGTGCCCACACCAGCTATTCTGAGGCCTCGCAGTCTATTCTTGGGGTCACAGAGGGAGAATTTCCAAGCAGCAGTCTGCATCTGAGTGTTCAAAGGCAGCAGCCCAGCGGCTCTGCGTGGCGATTTTCCCGCTGTGTGGGTAGACTGGTCCCCAGGGCTGGGCAGCTGGGCCGGGCCAGGTTCCCAGTGTCCCAGCGTACCAAGATCAGTGGCGTGGAAGGTGGGTGTGGGAGCGAGTGCCTGTCACTCGGGGCCAATCCGGGCAGCAGAGTGAGACCCCGGCTCCAAAGCAAAAGACCTGTGGGTTACTTAGTGCGGGAGTGTTGGTGCAGTGCTCATAGCTCAGTGAGTAGAGTGCTTATGCACGAGGCCCTGGGTCCTCACCAGACGCGGTGGTGCACGCCTGTCATCATCCCCGGCTACATGAGACCCTGTTTCAGAAAAACAAAACATCAGCCAAAACGGTGGCCCATCGAGACGCAGAAGCAGGTGGCCGCTGGTGCCCCGCACGGCCAGCAGCCCCGAGGGACCAGAGCGGAGCAGTGCAGGGGTGTGGCCGGGGTGACAGGAGCCAGCTTCCTGAAGACCTCAGTGGGCTGGGGCTGCAGCTGCAGGGTCAGTGAGATGCTTCTCGGCGGAGCTCAGATCACCCTCGTGAGGTGGGACAGGGCCAGGTCCCGTGACAGGCAGGGCCTTTCTATGGGCTCCTGTCTCGGGTGGGAGTGGATCTAATGAAGGACTCCAACCACGGCTGGCCTAAATGCTAGCTCCGGGCGAGGGACACGAGAGACCTCCATTCCCCTCCGCTTCTTTGGCAAGTGGGGGATGGAGCCCAGAGGTTCCCATGGACACGGAGTGTTGGACCTCGGAGCCCCGCCCCCAGCCCCTCACTGGGGGATTCTGGGCGGGGCTCCACCCTGACCACGCCCCCAGCCCCTCACTGGGGGATTCTGGGCGGGGCTCCACCCTGACCACGCCCCCAGCCCCTCACTGGGGGATTCTGGGCGGGGCTCCACCCTGACCACGCCCCCAGCCCCTCACTGGGGATTCTAGGCGGGGCTCCACCCTGTCCACGCCCCCAGACCCTCACTGGGGGATTCTGGGCGGGGCTCCATCCTGACCACGCCCCCAGCCCCTCACTGGGGGATTCTGGGTGGGGCTCCATCCTGACCACGCCCCCAGCCCTCACTGGGGGATTCTGGGCGGGGCTCCACCCTGACCACGCCCCCAGCCCCTGTGTGTGGTATTTTGTGTGTGCACAGTGCCTCTTATAGATCACCACTGTGTACTTGCACTCAAAGCCTGTTTCAGGAGCCATCTCCTTATTCCATCTCCATCCCCTAGCAACCATGCATCTACTTCCTGTCGCCGGATTCACTTGCTCTATAAATATCTTATCATGGAGTCCACACTGCGTGGCCTTCTGTGTCTGATGCTCTCACCGAGCACGATGTCCGCAGAACCTCTCCATGCTGTAGCCTGTGTCAGAGTCTCATTCCTCTTTGTGGCTGTGTAGTATTCCACAGCCTGTGTGCCGGAGTTTGAGCGGCCATCATCATCTGGGCTCTCCCTGTCCCCGTGGCCGCCGTGGGCGTCTCCCCCATCTGACCTGCCCTCTCTGCTTGTGCCTCACAGGTCTCCAAAGCCTCTTCAGAACTGATGAGCTACTGTGAGCAGCATGCCAGGACCGACCCCTTGCTGGTCGGAGTGCCGGCCTCTGAGAACCCCTTCAAAGACAAAAAGCCCTGCATAATTCTCTAGCGCGCTCTCCATGCTCTCCCCCGTCCCCCCCACGCTGTCCAACTTTTACTGTGAGAAGAATACCCGAATCCCTTCCTCATGCTTTGAGTTCTAGAGGAACCTTCGTGAGAGCAGACCCCCTGATGAGGGTGGAGTTTGGGACCCCGCCATGGGCCTCTGGGCGCCCCGATGTTAGCCCCCCCTCCCCACGCCCGTCCAGTATCCCCGGGGACCTGAGTGATGTGACTATGTCCCCTTAGGTTGGGGACATGGCTCAGCGGGTGAGGCGCGCGCCTCGCAAGCGTGAGGACCTGAGTTCTAATCCCACATAAAAAGTCCAGACGCAGGGGCGCGTGTGTGCGCCCCAGCACTCCCGAGGCCAAAGCAAGGATCCCGAGGGCTGGGGACAGCCGTCCTGTCACCGACCTCCGGGACCCCGCCTCCCAGCTGGAGGAACACTCCCGGCGTCCCCCTGTCATGCACAGGGCCCTTTCTCCGGGGACGCGGCTCGTTTCAGAACATCCGGGTCTCCACGCAGCGCGGGCAGTTGCTGCTATGGCCGAATGCGTGATTTTGTCTCCTAAGCCCGAGACCCACGTGGTCACGGGTGGCTCCCCGTTCCCTCGCTTTCCCCAGTTACCAAGGCTCATGAGGGCAGAAATGCAGACTTAATTATCTTGAAGAGACTGAGAGGGAGTCACAGAGATGGGGTCCTGCATCCCACGTGGTGACGGTCACTGTGACTCTGGATCCCCTCCCCTGGCTGGACCAAATCACTCTCCAAGGAGCTGGAGGCCCTCAGTGTGAGGACTGCAGACCAGGTCTGCACTGCACCCCCACTGGGGGTTCTGGGCGGGGCTCCACCCTGACCACGCCCCCAGCCCCTCACTGGGGATTCTGGGCGGGGCTCCACCCTGACCACGCCCCCAGCCCCTCACTGGGGATTCTAGGCGGGGCTCCACCCTGACCACGCCCCCAGACCCTCACTGGGGATTCTAGGCGGGGCTCCACCCTGACCACGCCCCCAACCCTCACTGGGGGATTCTAGGCGGGGCTCCACATGACCACGCCCCCAGACCCTCACTGGGGATTCTAGGCGGGGCTCCACCCTGACCACGCCCCCAGACCCTCACTGGGAATTCTAGGCGGGGCTCCACCCTGACCACGCCCCCAGCCCCTCACTGGGAATTCTAGGCGGGCCTTCACTCCTGAGCCAGGGCCTCCACTGTTTCTGTTTCGTTCCCTGGAACTGGAGATCTTCTTGCCTCTGCCTCCAGAGTACCTGCATGACAGACAGGTCTCTGCTTCCTTGCCCGGCACAGGGTTGGCTGTGAAGAACCCTCTACACAGGGCAGTAACAGCACAGTGGCCCCTGACGAGGCTTGGCTGTGCCAGCGTGGACTGCCGCCATACCTCACAGGCATCCTAAGCCCCGGGATGATGATGGATTCAGGAGTGCCCTGCTGCCTCAGGCCCCTCCCAGAAGGCCAGTGTGGGAGCAAGCAGCAGAAATGAAGCCAGTCCAGTTATGTCCCACGGCCCTGGTGGAAATCAGCTCCCAAGAGCTGCACCAGGCTGGCCCCTGGACAGCTGCCCAAACTGCGCACGGGGAAAGTGAATGGGGCTCACACACCCCGCCTCGTGTCCCAGCCCTCCAGGCACAACCTACCTCCTAGGTAAGGTGGCAGGGCCCCCAACTCATTCTGATGGTGCCAGGGAAAGAAGTCTGCAGTGAGACTAAGGGGAGACATTGTAGGTGCTAAGAGGGGACCCCCGTCTCCCCCTCCCTGGGCTGGCTCCCAGAGGGCACAGACTTAAGGTCAGACCCTTCCTGTGCATCGGGTCCTCATGACTGGTCAAGGAGGGTCAGGGACATTGGGGAACCTGACTCCCCAAACCAGTGTTGGGATCAGAAAAGCCACTGTGTCTCCCCAAAGCTACAGCCACTTTGCGTTAGAGTAGGAACCAGGGCCCCAGGGTGTGTGTACCCAGCCTCACTAGCAAAGAGAGAGAAAAGCATGTACTGGGGACCAGGGTGGCAGCCCCGTGAGCAGAGCACTCTCCTAGCATGCCAGAGAGCCAAGCTTCCATCTCCAGCTCACAGCACCCAGGCCTGGGCACACTGGGGAGGTGGAGGTAGGAGGATCAGGACTTCATGGTCATCTTCTGCTACATAATGATTTCAAGGCTAGCCTGGACTACAGGAGACCATGTCTCAAAACCAGAAAACTCAGCGCACTCATCCGCCGTCCCTGCTACCTCGGCCTCCCTCAGGTGGGGTTGCTGGCAGTGGATGTCATGGCCAGTGTTTGGTAGAAGCAGCTTTTCCTCTCTCCACTCTAGGAAAGAAAAAAAAAAAAATCAAACCAACATCTACACCTGAACCTCCAACTGCCCCTCCCCAGGTGACCCACAGACCAAGGGCAAAAGTGGCCTCTTGTTCCCCAAGGAAGGTGGGACATGCTTTACCAGTGTTTCCAGGATGGACCTTGGGCCCCAGAATAGTCCCCGGGTCCCATCCCAGCCACCAGAGCCCTGCCTCGGCTTGGAGAAGCCAGGACACAACAGCAATCAGGAGCCGGGCTGTGGTGGCGCACACCTTTAGCCCCCCGATAAAGGCAGAGGCTAATGAGTCCCTGTGAGTTTGAGACCAGCCTGGTCTACAGAGCGAGTTCCCCACAGCCAGGGCTACAGAGACACAGTCTAAAAAAGGAAGAAAAGGGAAAAAGCAGCGAGATCTGCTCCAGCTTGGGTGACCGAGGAGAGACTTCCAACCCACAGAGAAGCCGCCAGGCCCTCCCTTGTCCTCAACAGAAGCCATAAGCACCCTGTCTGAGTGTCTCAGACACAATGGCCAGACGTCACAGGACGTCACACAGCACTTTCTGTTTCCTGCACTTCACGCCAGGCCCTGGCTCCCCCTCTTCTGTCTGCATTGTGACTTGGTTGGTTTTTATTTCTGATTTTAAAAAAGAATTCTGTTGTGCCACACCCACTCTGACAGTGTTTAATATTGTGTGGAATGAGGGTCACGGCAATGTCAATCCTCCATAATAAAGACTCAGTCTTCCTTTTACCTGACTCCAAACTCTTTGTTTCTCTCCCTGGCTGGGACAGCTCAGGTGATGGACAGTGGCCAATCATCCACACACCCTTCCTTCAGGGATTCCATCCACAAGGCCTGGAATGAGGGAGGAGTGAGGTTCAGCCCTGGTGGATGACAGATCTGCACACGGAAGCGTTTTGTTTTGAGACAAGGGTCTCATGTAGCCCAGACTGGCTCCGAACTCATTGTACAGCAAGGGCTAACCTTGAACTCCTGACTCTGGATGATAGGTATGGCTGCCATGCCTGTTCATGCAGTGCTGGGGATGGGAGCCTGGGCTTTTTCCTTCGTGCGGAGTGAGTGCTCCAACCACTGAGCTCCACTGCAGTCTTTGGTTTTGTTCTGAGACAGGCACACTGTACACCTGCCTAGGAAGGGGCTCAGAACACGGCTCCATGAAGACAACTCACATCTGGTGTGCAAAGACCCTGGGTTCCATCCCAGCTCTGTAAAAAATAAAAGACCTTTTACTCCCAAACAGTTGTGGGGTCAGAGGTTCAAGACAGGCATCCTTGGCTGCCGTCCACCCTCCTGCCTCTTCCCAAGGACCTGAAGGTTGACAGCAAGCCCTGGATGATCCAGGGTGGTCCCCAGCTCAGGGTCCTCTGCTTGACCCATCTGCAACGTCTGTCTGCTCAAAGAGATGCTGTGTCGCAGGCCTGAGGGCGCAGATGAGGTGGTCTTCGGGGCTGGGAAGCAGCAGCCTGCAGCCGGGCTCCCAGGGAGGCCTAGCATGAGGCAGACATTCATCTGCTGTTGTTCACATTATGACCCGAGGTCCAGGGGTGAGCTCAGGACAGCAAGGGGGAGGGGGAGCAGGCGGGAAGAGTTTGTGTTGTTGACTTTGCCACCACTTAATGTGGTCCGTGGCGGCCTCTGAGGGACCATGGCCTTATAAACTCACCTGGGCGGTATTCCCAGGGTCCAGCTGAGGAGACGGGGAGAGGATCAGTTCCCTACCTCGCCCTCTGCGCGGTACGTAAGCAGACAGGCTCCTGTGTGCAGGATGTCACACTGTGTGACATCAGCCAAGACTTCTCCCTGCCAGCCTTCCCAGGCTAGAGAAGTGGACAGGAACTGCAGGAAGTTTAGAAAGGGGGGGTGGGGTGGGGGGTGGGGGCGGCACTTGAAAAAGTGCCAGGAAGACTCAGGACAAAAGAGAACAGGGCACATTTCCGGAAGTGTCTGAAGCTTATGAGACAATGACAGCAGCATCCCTGAGCCAAGTGAACACGCTGGTGAGTCACAGACCACACGCCCATGGGTTCACACTCCCTCCACAACAACTTCTCAGAGACAGGAAGGGCACTAGAGGGCTTTGTTTCAGCTTTCCCATGACAGAGGGGGAGCACGGCCACATGGAGAGACGAGAAACAGGGGCAATACTTGGAGGCTGAGGCAGGAGGGGCTGGAGTTCCAGGCTAGCCTGGGCTATAGAATGGGACCCTGGTGCTGGAGAGATAGCTAAATGGTTAGAGCACTCTTGCAGAGGACCAGGGTTCGATTCCCAGCACCACATGGTGGCTCACAACCGTCTGTAACTCCAACTCCAATTCCAGGGGATCTGACACCCACTTCTGGTCTCTGTGGGCGCTGCATTCACGTGATACACTGACAGACATATATACAGGAAACACCCATGCACATGAAATGAATAAATAAAATAAAGCTGGGCAGTTGGCAGCACACACCTTTAATCCCAGCACTTGGGAGGCAGAGGCAGGTGGATCTCTGTGAGTTCGAGGCCAGCCTGGTCTACAGAGTGAGTTCCAGAACAGCCAAGGCTATACAGAGAAACCCTGTCTTGAAAGACAATAAACAAACAAACAAATTAAATTTAAAAAGAAAGAATGGAACCCTGTCTAGATGGATAGATAAATAAAGAGATAGATGTTGAGTAGACCACAGGCAGGTATGTAGCAGATGATGGATCGATAGCTATAGATAATAGAAAAATGGATTAACAGATGGTGGATGGATAGATATACAGGTAAAACAATAAGGCAAAAGCCTCACCCTGTATCAGTCTGAATAAGGAACTTTAGAGCTGTAACGTGGGAGATGAGAGCGTGGCGAAGACGTGGGTGGCTCTGTGATGCTGTAGCCCCCACCTCTGAAGAAAGTACAGCCTTCCCTCACCTCCCATGATTCCTCGGTCCACAGCTCTGCTCACAGCTGCTCACCTGGGAGAAAGAAAAAGACACATGCCAAGAGTCCTAGAAAAACGGGAAGTCAGGCATTTGCCTGTGACCTCAGAATTCCGGGATCAGGGGACGATGACTTCCAGGGCAGCCTGGGCTACACAGTGAGACCCCATTTCAAGAATAAACAATTCAGCCAATGAACAAATATGGAAAGAAATGATCAGGGCTGAAGAGATGGCCGAGATATTAAAAGCTCGATGCTCTTTCCAAAGACCTGGGCTTGGTTCCCAGCGCCCACATGACGGCTCACAACCGCCTATGACACCAGCTCTAGGGGAGCCGGCGCCCCCTTCTGGCCTCTGTGGGAACTGCCACTCACTTGCTACACACAGACACACACGTACTACACATAACGAAAAGCAGATAAATCATTTTTTTTTTTTAAAGAAAGAAAGGAATGTTCTGAGCAGCTCCTAAGAGACAAAGGCTGGAAGCATGTCAGGCATTCGGGCATAGGTGAACAGAGAAAGAAAACATGCTCATACCGTAGGATGCCACTCAGCCGTGGGAAGGGACATGGCTCTGGCACAGGGTGACTCAGGAACACTCCGTGCTGAGTGAAACAGCTTCTCACAGAGGAGAACAGCGGGACTCTACAGACAGCAGGTGACCCTTGGAGGAAGGCTGTGATCATCAGGCGCCAGCCCCAAAGACGCCCACACCTTGACGGAAGAGCCCAGAGCGTGGGGGCCTGTGTAGAACCAGAGAACATGACCGGAGGGCCTTGAGCACTCTAGATCATCCAGGGCCCCAAGGCCACCACAATCTCAGGGCTTCTACTGGGGAAACGTAAGCAAATGTCTATTTGACAGGTGTGGGGGCTCAAGCCTGTCATCCTGACACTCAGGAGGTGGAGGCAGGAGGATTGCTGTGAGTTCAAGGCCTTGAAAAATCCTAGATGGGGTGGGGGGGTGGAGGTGGCTGGAGAGATGCTCAGAGTTAAGAGCACTTGCCCCTCTTGTAGAGGGTCCAGAAGCCCCATGTGACTCCAGCTCCGGGGGATCCAACGCCCCCTTCTGGCCTCCGTGGGCACTGTAGGCACATGGTGCAGGGCAAACAGGCAACACCCACACATTAAAGACAGATGTCTGTCACCCAGACCGAACATGACAGACCAAAGACAGGTTCCTGCCAGAATAGCTTTTTTTGGTTTGTTTGTTTTTTTGAGACAGGGTGTCTCTGTGTAGTTTCGGTGCCTCTCCTGGAACTCACTTGGTAGCCCAGGCTGGCCTCGAACTCACAGAGATCTGCCTAGCTCTGCGTCCCGAGTGCTGGGATTAAAGGAGTGCGCCACCACCGCCCAGCTCCAAAAAACTTTGTAAGCCAATGAGGCTTTAAAAAAATTATTATAAGCTGGGCAGCAGTGATGTACGCACCAAAACTACACACAGAGAAAACCTGTCTCGAAAAACAAAAACAAAAAAAAATTTATTTTCCTGAAGGCATTTTATTATTTGGTTATTTATCTATTTATCTACTTATCTATCTATCTATCTATTTATTTATTTATTTATTTTGAGGCAGGGCCTCTCTGTCTAACCCTGACTGTCCTGGGACTTACTGTGTACCTCAGGCTGGCCTCAAACTTGTGGTGATCCTCCTGCCTCGGCGGTGTGAGGATGACAGGAATGCACTGTCACACTTGCTGTGGTCCAGGGGCGTAGGCCACTCAGAGAGCTGCCCACTGGGCAGTCCCACCCCAGCGGCAGGGTCGACTCATGGGTAGCTGTCACTGGAGTTCCCGATCCCAAGGCAACAGTGTGTTCCTCTTGTGTGCTCTGGCACCCCACACACCAAGAGTGGCTGAAAAAGAGGGTCGGCCGCGGGTGGAGAGCCTCACAAGAACTCAGTGGGGTATATGTTTGCACACAAGCATAAGGACCTGAGTTCGAATCCGCAGCACCCAAGTTAAAAACCAGACACAGTAACACACACTGTACCCCAGCACTGGGGGATGGAGAGGCCTGGTCGGCCAGTCTAGCCCAATCAGTGAGCTCTGGGCTCTGTGAGAGGCCGTGTCTCCAAAAACAAGGTGAAGAACACAGTCGATGTCAACCTCTGGCCTCCACATACAAACACCCCAAAGTAAGCTGCGCTACGAGCCATGCTGGGTGCCCCTCAGATGCCCGACCCCCACCTCTGCAGATGCAGCTCGGTCCCTACCCCAGGGTGTGGGTCCACACAGGGAGGGCATGACGGCCTCCACAACTGGATTGGAGTAAGGAAAAGCTTTCCCCGATGTACCGAGACCCAGCTGTCATCCAGCTGTTTCGGAAGGATGGGAAGGGCTTGCGGTGACACTTCCCCAGCGACTTTCGCTGTTCTCCGGTTCCTAGTCACATATATTTCCTCTCTGGGAGAGAAGGGAGGGCTCCTGAGACTCACAGGGAACCTTAAGAAAATTGCACACCTCAGGGCATGCGGCCCATGAAGCCCACGAAGCCCGGCTCGGGGCTTCTGTGAACAAGGAACAATTGCATGGTAAGAGGAGGCTATGCCTATCCCCCAGCAACACAGCCCGAGTCCTTAGCCATGCCCTGGCAGGCTGTCAGGGCATCTGGTCCCCAAATGCTACCTAAGTAGCCCCAATAAGCTTATTTGGTTGCCATACAAATAAATAAATTTAAAAAGTAATAAGCCAGGAGGTGGTGGCGCACGCCTTTAGTCCCAGCACTCAGGAGACAGAGGCAGGCGGATCTCTGTGAGTTCAAGGCCAGCCTGGTCTACAGAGCGAGATCCAGGACATCCGGGGCTACACAGAGAAACCCTGTCTCAACAAAATAAAAATGTAATCAAAACAAAAAACAAAGCTTCTTGAGACAAGTTCTCACTCTGTTTCGCTGACTGACCCCGAGCTCACTGCGTAGACCAATTTGGCCTGGAGCTGACAGAGTCTGCCTGCCTCTCTCCCCCACATGCTGGGATTAAAGGCAGGTGCCGCTAATAAACGCTTTTTTTTTCACAAATAAATAAATGAACGTAGTAAAAGTACTTTAAAGGAAACGGGCTTCCCAGGAGCAGTCAATACCGAGTCCCTGACTCTGACGAAGACCTTCTCCACACAGCAGGCGCTTGCGATGACCCATTTGTCTGGATCAGGCCCGCCTGTCCTCAGGGAGCCTCCAGATTACACTGACTGCTGTGGGGAGACCCAGCTGCCCAGGCGGCGCCACTCCCCACGCAGGTTGGCCCAGAACTCTGTGAGAAAGGGGAAACTGAGGACCCGCCTTGTTCTCTGATTCGACGGTCGCGTCAGCTTCCCGTTGCCCTGACAACCCTGCAGGGATGGCCTGGAACCCGGAACCAAGGTTCATCACAGTAGCAGAAGGGGCATTAACACGGCGGCCACGGCTGCTGCTGCAGGGACACGGGATGGGGAAACGTTCCCGGGGAGGGCAGGGTCACGTGGGGGGGGGTCCCCGAGCAGGTCCCGCTCTCTGCAGGACACCTGGGGCTCCGACCTTGCAACCAGCAGGTTTACCGTGGAAAGAGTGACGGAATGCGGCGCTGGCGGCGGCGGCCTGAGAACGCACCCACGCACTTTCGCTGGAATTTATCAGTCCGGGAAGAACTCCAGCTCCGAGGTGGGAAGAAACTCGCCCTGTCCATGTCAGACTGCAGCAGGCCAGCCTGTGGGAAGTGGGGCCGGGCCAGCCACCAGGTGTGCAGGGTCGGGACCCTCTGTCCTGACCCCCGGGCTGCAGCCACCCTGACCCTTCTTCACACCCAAAGACCGGCTCAAGCCTTCGGGCTACAGCCCTTAAGGGTGTGTTCTGATACCTCAAGGGATAGAGTCCGCGGGCCTTGTGCATGCAACGTGCATGCAACCTACCCCTGACCACGCCCCCAGCCCCTCACTGGGGGATTCTGGGCGGGGCTCCACCCTGACCACGCCCCCAGACCCTCTCTGGGGATTCTAGGCGGGGCTCCACCCTGACCACGCCCCCAGCCCCTCACTGGAGATTCTAGGCGGGGCTCCACCCTGACCACGCCCCCAGCCCCTCACTGGGGGATTCTGGGCGGGGCTCCACCCTGACCACGCCCCCAGCCCCTCACTGGGGGATTCTAGGCGGGGCTCCACCCTGACCACGCCCCCAGCCCCTCACTGGGGATTCTGGGCGGGGCTCCACCCTGACCACGCCCCCAGCTATCACTGGGGATTCTGGGCGGGGCTCCACCCCGACCACGCCCCCAGCCCCTTGGGGCGGGGCTCCACCCTTGGCAGGTGCCCTCTGTGGTCACAGAGGCTGGATTCCTCCCTGGAGCCTGAGTGAGTGCTTGGAATCAAAACTGTCCTCTCTTGCAGTGACAAGAGTGTTCACTGCTGAGCCACCTTTGTGCCCACGTCATCCTTTTTTTTCCATAAATGTCACAAAATCCTGAGCTTTTCAGTGCTTCTTCATCATGCACTCGGCCGGTGCCCCCTTGTCCCACTCTTACCCCCCGGGTACTGATTCCCTCCCTCTCTGAACCTCCCCCCATCATATTTTCACATCTACATTTCACATACAAGATCAGGTACCTTTTTTCTTTATTAAGAATTTTTTTATTCATTTCACATACCAACCACAGATCCCCCTCTCTTCCCTCCTCCCGCTCCCCCAACCTTCCTCCCTCAACTCACCCCCCATCCCCCACCCCCGAAAAGGTAAGGCCTCCCACGGGGAGTCAGCAAAGCCTGGTAGATTCAGGTGAGGCAGGTCCAAGCCCCTCCCCCTGCATCAAGACCAAGGGGATGCAAATCGGAAAGGAGGAAGCCAAGCTTTCCCCATTTGCAGATGGCATGATAGTCTACATAAGTGACCCCAAAGATTCTACCAGGGAGCTCCTACAGCTGATAAACACCTTCAGTAGTGTGGCAGGACACAAGAAGATGAGGTAATTGTTTCCTGTCTCTGGCTTAGTGTGTTTAATGCAGTGCCCCCATATCTTCCTCCTCCCCAGGCTGGCCCACGGCCATCACAACGTCCCAGAGGTGAACGCACGAGGGTGAGGAATCTGAGGTCGTCCTTGGCTTCAGAGTGAGCTCAAGGCCAGCCTGGGTGAGGTAGAACCAGCTCTGACTTCCGCATCTGGCCAGCAGCTTCCTCTGCACTTCCGGTCGTTTTCTCTGAAGATGCGCTGTCTTGGGCCCTGCCGGGGCTGCGTAAGGTGCCCACTTCCTTTCTCCGAAGCCAGGGCCCCGGGCGGGGATCCCAGCCGGGCCTTAGCACCTCAGCCTCCTGATCCTGCTTCCGGGAGCCAGGCTCGGAGCAGCTGAGGGGCAATGTCAGGAGTCGGGGGACACCCATGACCTGGGGGCTGCTCAGGAGCCAAGGGCCGAGGAGTCTCCTGGGATTACAGGCATGCGCTGCTGCACCCAGCTTTATGTGGGTGCTGGGGGTCCAAACTCACATGCAGTTGCTTTACGGACTCAGCCATATCGCTGCTCTCCCCAAATTTTGTTATTTTAATGGGGTCATGGTGGTACATCTGTCATCTAAGCACTCTGGAGGTAGAGGCAGGAGGCTAGCCACAAGTTCCAGAGTGTACACACTCCGCTCTGCTTCCCCCGGGGCTACATAGCAAGACTCTGTCTCAAAACCAAGCAAAACAACAAGATTCTGTAACTCTGAGTGTGAACACTGAGGACAGGTCTGCCATCCACAGGCCTCTGCTAAGTGAGACCGCATGGCTACAGAATGACCAGGACAGCCCTGACATGCGCTGTAGGTCACCACCAAGGGCCAGCCAGGACCATGTGCTGGCGTGTGTCACCAGTCATGAGACCCTGGGAGCACATTCCAGGGCCTCAGTTTCCTGCTCTGTAATCACTCACCCTTCAACCTCACAGATTAGTGAGGCTGGGGACCCCAGATGCTGCCCTCAGCTGGGCTAGGGTACTCTACTCGAGCACTGATCACTGGAGTGCTAAGTGCTAGAGTACTAAATACTAGGAGGTACTTAGGTACCTGGATTTAGCTGCATTTCCGTGCATCCTTCCTGAGACCTGGCTCAGTCCTCTGCATGAATCCCACTCCAAGGTATCAAATATATTCATTGACAAAATCAGGTCATATCCCGAAAAGAGGCCCCCAGTGGTGAGGAAACTGTCTCAAGGCGCAGCGGTTAGAAGTAGTATCGTCGGGCGGTGGTGGCGCACGCCTTTAGTCCCAGCACTCGGGAGGCAGAGCCAGGCGGATCTCTGTGAGTTCGAGGCCAGCCTGGGCTACAGAGACAGGACAGGCACCAACACTACACAGAGAAACCCTGTCTCAAAAAAAACAAAATAAAAGAAGGAGGAGAAGAAGAAGAAGAAGAAGAAGAAGAAGAAGAAGAAGAAGAAGAAGAAGAAGAAGAAGCAGCCATGGAAATAAAACCATGTTCTCCCTGCCCCATCCACAAGCACCTTCTGTGCCTCAGTTTACCCTCACCATGCAGCCCACCTATGAGGACAAGGTATCCCCCCACCAAAGAGATGTTGGGCATTCTTGACATCCCCAGAATGAGGTGAAAGGTTAGAGCCAGGGGAGCCCCACCCTGTCCTGGAGGCGGATTTTAGGTGTGGGGCGTCACGGATTCCTGGAGGCTGGAAGGGTTTGCTCACTGGAATCCTGGGCACACCCTTCCCCCATCAGAGAACAGGGGATGTCCCTTCCTTGAGGCTGTCGGCAGGGCAGTGGGGCTGTGCCCGCTGTGTGGTATGTGAGACCAGTCTTGGGTCAGCCAGCTAGGAGGAGGAGGAGGAAGAGGAGGAGAAGCCGGCCAGCCAGGCTGGGTGGTGGAGTTCCCAATGCAGCTAAAAATAGCCATGGAAAGTACTACGTGTCTCCAAATAGAAAGCAGTCTGTTTGGCCCAGCAGAAGGCCAGGGCAGGCAGGAGAGAGCCTAGGGGACCCTTCCCCCGAAACCTCTCCTTCCCCCTGTCCTTCCCAGCCCCCCTCCCCAGGGCCGCTCTCCCCAAGCCTGCACAGAGTGTGGGGACCCCAGAAAACGAAGCAAACTTGCTCCCTTCGGCCCAGGTCCTGGCTGGCCTCAAGACTGCTGACCTGGGAACTGGGAGGGCCCAAGCCACCCAGGCTAAAAATAGCTCTCACCTCCTCCCAGGCTATATTTAGAGTCTTTTCTGCCTTGGAGTCAGCGGGAGCCAGTGGGCACACCCCACCCGACCAGGCCGGCCAGGCATTCTGGCTCCCATGTGGGCACCGCCTCAGGCCGCAGCAAAGGCCGGCATTGGAGAGCAGTCAACACCGGGTTACAGGGCTGGCCACGCTTGTGCTGTGTGGAGCCAGGTCCCCCAAAGACCCTCTCTGAGCCAGCTTGTGCAGAATGGACTGGGGGCGATGAAGGGGGAGGGGCCACCCTGCAGAGAGCGTTGGTGTGGTCGTTTGGAGACAGGGTCTCATGGAGCCCAGGCTCACCTCAAACTCATTCTGTAGCTGACCCCCTGAGTCTCCCAAGGGCTGGGATGGCAAGCGTGTGCGCTTCACCCCGGTGGGGAGAGGTGCCAGGGCGGGAGCCAGTGCACTGAACTCCGACCTCAGGCCTGGCTTGTTTGCTTTTGTTTTGTTTCTGTTTTCTTTTGGAGACAGGGTCCCCCACGTAGCTCCAGGTGGCTTCAAGCTCACAGCAGTTCTCCTGCCTCGGCCTCCTGAGCTGTTGGCATGAGAGGCATGCATCACTAAGTCAGCAGGTTTACGCTTGCTGGGGATGGAACCCAGGGTTTTTTTTTTTCTACCGGCTTTGGGATAAAGGTATTTCCGGCCCGAAATAAGCCTGGATCAGGTGCCCGAGACCTCAGCTTGCGACCCTGTGGCCACAGACATGAGTTGGCAAGGCAGGCAGGACACAGCCTCAGTTTCCCCATACATGAAATGAGGCTCACATAGCTCCAGGCCACGGCCGGCCCCGTCTTAAGCGCTCGAAGGCACAAATGCACGCACGAGAACACCAAAGCAAACCCTTCTTTGTCCATGTGCCCGGCTCGCGCAGAATCAAACGTGGGGCTGATGTCATCCGAGCCCGGGTCCAGCGTGGCCCACGCAAGCCGGCGCCACCGTCATGGGCGTTCTCGGCTAGGGAATCCCGGCCCGGGTGGAAACCCGTGACGCCCGCGCAGGTCTGCCGGCTCCAGGCGCGGCGGGCGTGGCCAGTGGCCGGGGGGCGTGGCCTCGTCCTCTAACTGCGGCAAAGCGAGCGTCCCGGTGCCCGGGTGCCCGCGTGCCCCGGGTGAGGGCAAGCCCCCGTGAGTTTGTGACATCCCCGAAACTCACGCGGGCAGTGATCCCCCGTGGGATGCATTGTGGGATTAGGGTCTGTGCACCCGCAGGCTTGCCGTGAGTGAGGGGCCCGAGCCCCGAGGCAGGGCTCAGTGGACACGAAGCTCTGAGTGCCACCCCCAGGCAGTACCATAAGCTGAGCCCGGTGCGCGCCTGTGGTCCCGGCACATGGGTGATATAGGCAGGAGGGTTGGAAGTTTAAGGTCATCCTAGACTGTACAGTGAGTTTGAGGCCAGCCTGGGCTACGTGAGACCCTTCCAAGCCTAGTCTAATTCAAGATCTGAGGGCGCAGGAATGGAGAGGAGTATCCCCTCCCCGACTGGACACGCACACACACCCTACAGGTTCCCCGAGCCTGTGGGCGTGGGGCCGCCACGATGGCTGGCGGGCTGTTCACTGTCTCCTCACTGGTCTGGGATCTAATTACCGTCAGGGTGAGACGGGCTGGCTGGAAAGATGAGCACATCCCAGGGTGTCTGCAGCCTGTCTGGGTCTCCCCGGCCCTTCACAGTCAGTTCCCCTGGCTGTGGAGGAAAGGAGAGCCTGGGTGGGGTCCGGGGTGACCTTGCTGTGGTCACTCGGAGGGGGGACCCTGTCGTTTCTATGTGGGTCCTGGAAGGTGGGGGATGGCTGAGTGACCTGGGCTCCTTCTTATCCATGGCGTGCACGGTGCAAGCGCAGACAGACAGATGGCAGGAGCGGCTGCTTATTGGTAGAAGGAGAACGCCAGAACTAGCTTCTGAAAGTTAGTCCTCCGCCATCCACACCCACGCAGTGGCACCTGTGCATTCCTCGCAAAATAAGTGAAATTAAAAACATTTTTAAGGTAAAAGGAGAAGGAAAGAAAAGATACGATCCTGGGTGTGAGGAGGGATGCCCCAAGCCCCATCCTCTCATCCCCACTCCGGCTCTCAGCCTCCCCCAGGGCCTCACCCACGGGACACGGAGATCCTTCCCTCTTGGGGCCTCAGTTTCCCCACTGTGAAAGGAGAAGAGGCTTCTCATGGTGCCTGGATGTCAGTTTCCCAAGACATTGACCCCTATCCGACTTGGACACCCAGCCCCCTCACACCAATGCTAGTTGTTCTCTTCTGGAATGTTCTTCAAGCAAAGGAAATCTCAACTCATGAAAACACTTAAATACTTGCAGGGAGTGTGAGACTAACCACAGCCTAAATGTGCCTCCAAACCCAGGCCTGGGGGCCCAGTGGCCTTGGAGAAAAGACCAGGTGAGAGATGGAGCAGAGGAGCAGACCCTAGCCTGCACCTGGCTCTGGTTTCTGCCAGCGAGAGAGCTGAAGTGTAGGTAGGTGCTTACGTGCTCAGACTGTTCGTTCCAAGGCTTTTTTTTCTTGTTTGTGATGTACAAGTGCCGGTGCATAATTACTGCACATTTACAAACTGAAATGTCTGTGTATTCTTGTACCGGTTCATTAAACAAATATTTACCGAGTGCTAAAAAGCCACCCAGACCTGGGAGATCTACTGGCTTCCCCCAAGTACACAGATGCCTTTGCCTGGGAAGTGTGCGGCACCCGGGACCTGCAGGTGTATCAGTGTACAGCTGAGGGTGGCGTGCACCCTTGAGCACTGGCGTTAGGATGCAGGACGCAGCATGCCCACCCTCGCGGACCCCTTGAGTGTACACACTCGGTCCAGCCTTCGTGTTTCTTGTGCAGACCTGCTCAGGCACAGTGCCTTCTGGATGCCCGCCTGCCAGTCCCGCCCATCTCCGAGAGTGCCCCAGGCCAGGTGGGGCTGGGCAGGCCCCGGAAACCTCTCCCAGCTGCTGTGCCCAGTTTCAGGGAAGCCAAGGACTGGCACCCTGCCCACGGAGACTGTTTGCCCTTGCACCTGCCTCTGGGGCTTCCTGGAAGAAGCCTGGAGGCCCAACCCCCACCCCACAACCCAGCATGTCTGAATCCACTTCCCAGTGGATTCAGCACCCCATCTCCAGCCACATCTCCAAGAGTACATACGGTGCGCCCCTCAAAGTTAGAACCAGACTCAAACAAGGCAGATCTCCCCCAACGACAGAACCCGGAAGTGTAGAGACTACTGGTTATTTTTATTTTCCTGAGCTCAAGGGCGGTCTGCCTGTGCAAAGCACACGTATGTTTCCTGAGCTACGTCCCAGCCAGAGTGGACATTTAAACTTAGGGACATCTCCAACACAGGCCTGGTTATTGCACGTGGTGCACATCCTGGGAGCTTTACACGAGTGCTGGCCCAGGCAGGGACATTTGGTGACGTGAGAGCCTCAGCAGATGGCTGTCTGGTTCTGCTGTGCCTAGCAACCACAGAGCTTCTAAATGTGTGTCTCCTCTCTACTGGTGTGTGGATGTGTGGATGCCCGCACACCGTGGGTGCCGTGTGTAGCCTGCCGGTGCGTGGACACAGTAGGAGCTGAGTGTGGCATATGGGTGGCTGCAAACAGCAGACTTCACACGCAGTGAAGAAGCTACACACTGCGGGCTCTGCATGCACCCAGGAGTCACAACAGGCACGTGTGTACACACAGGGAATGGGGCTGCACACGTAAGGCTCCGAATATGCTCAGGGACTGCACACAGTAGGTTCTGCAATGCTCAGGGGGCTATACACAGGTTTTTCAGGAATCCGGGAGCCGAACACAGTCGACTGTACACAAATACAGGGCGGGCCGGCAGACAGTACAAGGGTTTGCCCCTGCACATCCTCAGGAGTTAAACACAGCACGTTCGGTGAGCATTCAAGGGCGGAACTCATTAGGTCCTGCATTTGTTCAGGGGTTGCACAGAGTAGTTTTTTGGACTCCGCATGCACTCAGGAGCTGCACACAGTAGGTTATGCATGAACACTGGGATTGCACACAGTAGGTTTTGCACTTTGCATGACTTGGGGGCTGCACACAGTAGGTCCTGCGCTTTGCCTGAGCTCAGGGGCTGCACACAGTAGGCTCTCCGGGACGGCCCCGGGGCAGGCCAAGCCGCTGGGGCTGGGGCAAGCGGCCCAGGGCTTTTCCTGCGCTGGCTCCCTGCCCGGCCGTGAGCGCCAGGCGTCCCAGGGAAGGCGCCGCTCACAAAGGGAGGGTCTGTGCCTACGCCCCGCCCTCCCGCCGCCGGGGCGGACCCCCCACCCCTGCGGGCCGCAGACACCCGGCCTGGCGGGCACCAGAGTGAGGCTGGCACCGGCGCTCTCCGGAGGGGGTCGGCGGCGTGCGCCCAAGGCGCACCCGGGACGGGCGCTGGAGAGGGTCGGGGTGACCCCAGGTTAGGGAACCTGAGGGGGCCAAGCGCCTGCACAGTCGCGCACTAGCACTGTCTGTGACTCCGGCAACCGCCTCTGTCTCCAATTATCCAATTTAAGGACCAAGGAACCCGGGACTCCTGCCTACTGGGGAGGGCGGGAGGGGCGTCTGGGGTCTGGGTCAGAGCCCCACTCCACCCCCAGAGTGTCTGGCGAGAGGGTGTGGTGGCTACAAGCCGTAATGAGGGCTCTGGAAGCAACTCGCTTTTTGCCGAGCTCTCTGCAGCCCACGGAGCTCACCTTACCACGTGGGAGGGCCTTTGCACTTTCCCTTTTAGGGATGGGGAAACTGAGTCCCAGCTGGCGGGGGTTCTCCTGGCTCTAGTAACCTGTCAGTGTGAGGCAAGAGTCAACCTTGGCCCTCATCTTTTCCTGCAGGGAGTGCTGAGCTCGGCCCTTCCGCGCCGCCTTGGAGCCAGCAGAGAAGCATTTATGGCGCTCCTACTGTGTACACGAAGGCATAAACGTCACTCCCACGCACTCGTACGCCGCGGGCTGATCTCAAGTTTGGCCTCCCTGTGCGTGCGTGCGTGCGTGCGTGCTCGAGCCTGGCGCGCGCACTCCACAAGAGCACGGAGGGTCTTGGTTTCTGCCCCCGGAAGCTGCTGACTCCACCCATTCCCAGGGTCCTGGGAACAACAGAGTCAGAGAGGGGGTGGGGTGGGAACAGCCTAGGAAAAAAATAGGGACCGCAGAGAGAGGAAACCCCCCGTGGGTTCTGCAGATGTGGTGGGGCGGGCACGGGGGGCGGGGAACCAAGTCTTCTCGGTCCCTGGTGGAGGGCTGGCTTTCAAGCTGTATGCCTTGGGTTTGGGGGAGAGGTTGTTTTGGGTCTTTGGAAGGGGTCATGGGTTGCCAGAGCCTCTGGGGCGTCTGTCTGATAAGGCTTCGGGTAGGGGGTGTCACTCAGTTGGGGGGACCCTAATTGGTCTGAATCTGTCTCCCTGAGCTCTTCTGCTTCCTGCTCCAGGGCTGGGCAACCCCCCTAGGGACAGGATGAGCAATGAGCCCCTCCCCTGCCCCTCCGTCAGTAGTGGGGTGCGGGGAGAGAACTGACCCCCTTCGTGGACCGGGTGGGGCCCAGGATGAGGTTTCCAGAGCTGAGAGGCGGGAAGAAAGGTCAGAACTGTCTGGGGCATAGTGACACACAGGTCTGGGATCCCAGGATCGGCAGGGACTTCCAGGCCTGTCTGGACTTCAGAGTGAGACACAGTCATTAACTCAAAGACAGCATGGGAGACAGGACTCAGAGGGTGAAGGGGCTTGCAGGTAAGCCCGAGGACCTGAGTTCAATCCCAGGACCCACAGCTCCCCAAGTTGTCCGCTGACCTCCACATGGAAAAAATAAATAAAATTCTTTTTTTTTTTTTTTTTCTGAGACAGGGTTTCTCTGTGTAGCTTTGAGCCTTTCCTGGAACTCACTCTGTAGCCCAGGCTGGCCTTGAACTCACGGAGATCCACCTGGCTTTGCCTCCCGAGTGCTGGGATCAAAGGCGTGCGCCACCACCGCCCGTCGAAAATTTTCTTAATGAAAAATAAAAAGCTAGCTATGATGGCACAAGTGTGCCATGCCAGCATTAGGGATCTCTGTGAGTTCGAGGCCAGCCTGGGCTACACAGAGAAACCCTGTCTCAAATACAAAATGAGGGGCTGGAGAGACGGCTCAGCGGTTAGGAGCACTGACCGCTCTTGCTGAGGACCTGGGGTCAGGTCCCAGCATCCACGTGGTCGGCCCACAACCAGGGTCCAGGAACACGAGTGACACGCACGCGAACCAGGTTCTAGACAGGTTTTATTGGCACTGAGACTCCCACCCAGAAGCCCTTGGCTGAGGCCCGCCCCCTGTCTAGCCACGAGCCCTCCCCCACCCAGTGAGCCCTGAGGCTTCTTGTGGCCTCGGTGTTAGCGGCACGTCCCCAGGAGAGCAGAAAGGGCCTGGCATACAGTCAGAGCTACACAAAACAAATGCTGGTGACACGAAGCATCGAGTCACATCCAAGGAGAGTTTGACGCAGAGGTGACTTTCTGTGTCCCAGCCTCGGGACAGACTGTTTTGTCCCTCGGGGATTCATGTTAGCCTGCAGCGTGTTGTGTCCTCGCCAAGTCTTGTGACACCACTCAGCTTAGGGAACCCTGTCCTGTGGAGGTGGCCAGTCACGAGACCTTGGGCAGGTGGCTCCACCTTCTTGGATTGTTTCTCTGTGAAATAGGGACACTAATCATGGTGTCCATCTCCTGGGGACGTCCAGAGCAGAATTAAAATAGAACTGCTGAGCTGAGCTGGGGGCGTGGCCAGGGTGGAGCCCCGCCTAGAATTCCCCAGTGAGGGGCTGGGGGCGTGGTCAGGGTGGGGCCCCGCCTAGAATCCCCAGTGAGGGGCTGGGGGCGTGGTCAGGGTGGAGCCCCGCCTAGAATCCCCAGTGAGGGGCTGGGGGCGTGGTCACGGTGGAGCCCCGCCTAGAATCCCCAGTGAGGGGCTGGGGGCGTGGTCAGGGTGGAGCCCCGCCCAGAATCCCCAGTGAGGGGCTGGGGGCGTGGTCAGGGTGGAGCCCCGCCTAGAATCCCCCAGTGAGGGGCTGGGGGCGTGGTCAGGGCGGAGCCCCGCCTAGAATCCCCCAGTGAGGGGCTGGGGGCGTGGTCAGGGTGGAGCCCCGCCTAGAATCCCCAGTGAGGGGCTGGGGGCGTGGTCAGGGTGGAGCCCCGCCTAGAATCCCCAGTGAGGGGCTGGGGGCGTGGTCAGGGTGGAGCCCCGCCTAGAATCCCCAGTGAGAGGCTGGGGGCGCGGTCAGGGGTGAAGACCCCGGAGCAGAATCCCCAGTGAGGGGCTGGGGGCGTGGTCAGGGTGGAGCCCCGCCTAGAATCCCCCAGTGAGGGGCTGGGGGCGTGGTCAGGGGTGAAGACCCCGGAGCAGAATCCCCAGTGAGGGGCTGGGGGCGTGGTCAGGGTGGAGCCCCGCCCAGAATCCCCCAGTGAGGGGCTGGGGGCGTGGTCAGGGTGGAGCCCCGCCCAGAATCCCCAGTGAGGGGCTGGGGGCGTGGTCAGGGGTGAAGACCCGGAGCAGATCACTTTCAGGCTCTAAATTCCTCTCCCCTCCACCCCTAGCATCACCCCCACCCCTGACCTTTCACCCTGCAGAAACAAAATGCTAAAGCAGCGCTCTGCATTACTCCCCCAGTGTCTCTGCGCATTTGATCCGCCCGCACCTGCCCCAGCCTGGTCCTTGAGTGCCGCTGAACAGGCTCACACAGCCCTGCACCGGGAAGCGGGGTTCAGGGAAAGGCATCCGCCACCGTGGATCTGTCCGGAAGGCTGCGTTCCCCGGGCTGTCCGCCAGCGCGAACGCACACCTGTCCCTGCGAGCCCTTCCCCGGGCTGCCGGTCGGCCGGGAGAGAGCAGCAGGAAGCAGCCAGGTGCAGGGGTTAGTGCTCCTACAACCGAGTACCGAGTACCGGGGACCGCGTGTGCAAGCGTGCGCGTGCGCGTGCGCCACGCCCATCTGCCTGCAGCCTGCGTTCCCAAGTTTTTCCTGCTTAACGTCCAAGGAACACGCCCACGTTTCCTGGCACACGACGGCGTCCCTAAGGGGGCCAGCCGTCCAGGACAGGACCCAAGCTGGTGACCCGGGACAGTGTCTCCCTGCTGACCCGGTCTGGGCCTCGGCCTCCCTTTCGGGGCGGGGGGGGGGGGAGCGGCTCTGCGTGTGGAAGGAAGAGGTTGTGGCGGGAGGGAGCCAGGGAGCCGGGGGTTCAAAGCCATTCCGCGCCGGGAGGACTTCCGGACCTGGGCGTGGGGGCCATGTGCGAGAGGGGGGAAACTGAGGCAAGGTCCTGCGTGGGAGCACAGTTCTGTCCCCCCAGCCCACTCCTGTCGGTCACGGTGCCGGCAGTCTTGTGGGCACGTGGGTTGGGGACCCAGAGGCCACCAGGTCAGGGGAGGGCAGAGCCAGCGCGGACCTGCAGGCCGCGGCCTGCCGCAGACTGTGCGCCCCCAAGACTCCACCGAGACCGCCCGGGAGGCCTCACGCTGTGACCCCCGGGCTCCGTGTCCCGCAGGCACCATCTCAGGGACCCCATGCCCCCACCCCCGGCGCCATGCGCTCGCGTCCCCACCCCCCGTGGTGACCTCAGTCCGCGGGTCTCACTCAAGGACTGCTGAACCCGGAGCCTGACTCCTAGCCCCCCCCCCCCCCCCCGCGCCTCCCCAAACCCGACGTCCCTGAAAGCCCAACACCGCAGCGGGTGGCTTCCCCTCCCCCACCCCGGGGACTCCCCTCCTGGGTGCTCTCCCTCCTGCACATGACTCCCAGGGCGCCCCTGGGGATTTCCTCCGCCCACCAGGGGCTCGGTGGAAAGGTCGCGGCTGCTGGGAGCGGGTAAACTGAGGCCGGCCGGGCAGGGAAGCCCTGGGAGGGGCCGTGCGGTTTCGGTCGCAGAGGGTGCCAAGGCTTCCACGGGGTGTTTTCCTACGGTTGATCTTAGCTCGGGGATGGAAAAAAAAACCATTCTCTTCCTTTTGTGCATCCACAGGGAAGGGCAGCTTGGGTGCGTGAGAAAAAGGGTGCGCCCCCAGGGGAGGCCGGGGGTCCTCCCCGCACCAAAGAACCCTTGCTGTGTGGCCTCAGGTGCCCTCGCAGCCTCTCTGGTCAGGGCCGTCGGGTGGGGAGGGATCGCAGTCACCTCCCCGGTGCGCCCAGACCCGGGCCCGGCTCCAGCACAGCGGGTAACAGGGGCCGGGCCGCCAGGTTTCGTAATCAACCCGCCTCTTAATTGCTGTGGAGCAGGAGTCGGGTGGCGGCGCCAGCCGCGGAGCAAGCGGCGTCTAGAGCCGCCGAGCGCAGGGGCCCGACGAGGCTTGGTGGCCGTGGCGCGCGCGGCACCGGGGGCCCCCTGGGGGACCGGCGGGCGAAGGAGGGAAACACGAGCAGAAGGCGGAGGCTTCACGAATTTATTAGAACGTCTCTGCAGTAGAAACCTAGAAAATGCGCAGCGACCTGTCCTGCTCAGCGCGGTAACGAAACAGACGCGCGTCGGCGGCGCCGCGGAGTCCGGGCTCGCCCCGGCTCCCGCGCGGCCGTCGCCGCCTCCGCCGTGCACAGTCCACGGTCCCCGGGTCCGGGACGCCGCCACCCTGCGCGCTCCCGGCTGCGGCTGCGCGCTCCCGGCTGGCTGCAGGATCCCCGGCCTGCGCTCCAAGGTCCCCGTCTCCTCCGGCCCGGGGTCCCCTCCTTCCTGTCTCGGCGACCACCTGCGGTGCTGCTCCGGGTCCCACCGCCCGGAGGGCGGGCGCTCACTCCCCTCGCATCTCAGTCTCGGTGACTCCGCCCCTCCCGGAAGGTCTCACGGGAAGGGTGGCCTTTGAGGGATTGCTCTTGGGGGTGAGGGGAGGGGGTCGAACACGTGTTTTATTTGCTTTTTGTACGGGACAGCAACTCCACAGCTGCTTTCGATGTCTGGAGAGGGCCTCAGCGTTCCTCCAAGGAGATATAGGGGACCCACTGGTTATTGCCTCGGCTCTCCTCACAGTAACTGGCCACCTCCACCAAGCCTTGGCTTTTCCAGGTATCTGTGTGACAGTTCTGTGGAAGGGGACAAAAAGGAAGGGTTTAGTAGGAGCTCTAGGAGTTCGGTAGGGAGCCTCCCTCCAGCGAGCGCACAGGGGCCCCTTGGAGGAAAAACAGGCCGGCTCAAAATAGCTGCCCGGGTGACGAGGCAGCCCACGGGACATGCCGAGCGTGGCTGGGCAGTGAGCTGGTGTCGGACCAGCCAGCCCAGCTATGTTGACAAACACGGGCCCGAGGTGCCCAGGGCGGGCGGGGTGGGGCAGGGCGAGAGCTGGGGCTCACCGTGACCAGGAGGCAGTGCAGGTCTCGGGCCTCGGTGGTGCCCAGGGTCTCGGCCGGCTCCCCCAGGAGCTGCGCCAGCCTCTGCATGCCGGACACCCGGACGATGTCGATGTCGTTGTCACAGCAGAAGGACTGGATCAGGGTGAAGTGGATCTGCAGCGCGATGTCGTCCTCCTCCTCCTCGTCTATGGCCAGGAGGCACAGGACCACGCTGTCAGGGTCCCTGCAGGCGAGGGGGGCTGTCAGGGGGGAGGGACCCGGGAGGGATGGCCGCGTGCAAGAGCCGGGGGGGGGGGGGGGCCCGCGGGCGGGAAAGAGGAGCAGACGAGACCCACGGAGCACCAGGCGTGTGCAAGGACACGCCCCCCCACCCCGCGCTGCACGGTTGCCGGGGTGGCCGACCATGCAAATGCTGATGGCCGTGGGGGAGGGGGCGCGCGGCTCAAAGTTACTGGGGTTGCCTCGTCAAAACAAAACGTAACAAAACCCCTCAAATATGCAACGTCAGGGTTCGGCAGCGAGTCTCTCCCCCTCCCCGCCCCCCCAAAAAAAGAAACTCTCCGAGAAATGTCGCCCTCCACTCCCCAGGACCGAGAGCCCCGGGAAAGTCCCCCCAAGACCCGTGTGCCCGACAGGGTGCTGGGAGCGCGCGTGCATCTGAGGGGCGCCCCCACCCACGCCCGGGAAAAGGGGGGGTGCTGACTCACACATTCATCAGCTTGGCCGCCTCGTACACCCCCACGGTGAGGCGATCCTGACGCTGCGCGGCCACCAGCAGCTGCTCCACGGCGGCGGTCACCGCCTGCATCCTAAGAGGCCAAGGAGGAGGAGGCGATTAGCCGATGACAGCCCGGCCGACCGCAGGCGGCGGGCCAGACCTCGGGCCCCCGCCGTACTCACTTCTGTGCCGCGTGGTCGCTCGCCACCAGCTCTTCCAGCGTCATGATGCAGTCACACTCCACAGCGGACCCCCACGGCAGGTCCCCGAGGGCAGAGTACGCGCCCAGATCCGACCCAAAAGGAACAACACCTTCCCGTGCGATCAGAAGCGTCCAAGGTCTTCCGGAGGCGGCGGGACTTCCCTTCCCAAGAAAAAGGCAAAGGAAAAACAAAAAAAGAAGAAGATTGCAAAATCCCCACGAAAATTAATCCG
Source organism: Peromyscus californicus insignis (assembly GCF_007827085.1). Lineage (NCBI taxonomy): Eukaryota > Metazoa > Chordata > Mammalia > Rodentia > Cricetidae > Peromyscus > Peromyscus californicus. The sequence goes on from NW_026294492.1 coordinate 54,009,577, forward strand.
AGAATGCGGAAGGCGAGGCGGGTCCCGGGTCCGCAGCGGAGTGAGCGCGCGGCCGCCGGGAGCCGCTTATGTAGCCTCCGCGTGGGGGCGTGGCCTCGGGGGAGGCCTGCGCCGCCCTCCCATTGGTGGACACACAAAGGGTTGAGTGGCCCGCGCTGCGATTGGCTGGTGGTGGAAAGGGCGGAGCTCCAGCGCCGTGGGCCCACGTGGGGTTCCGGGCTAGGAGGAGGGCGAACCCGGGCAGCGGCGAGTGCCAGAAAAGCGAGAAAAAAAAGAAAACCACACACACAGACACAAAAAAACAGAAGTTTCTCTCCTGATTTCCCGGCAGCCGCGCTACGCAGGCCGCGCGCGGGGTTTCCAGCGCGCGAGGCTGGCCCGGGCTTTCGGGGAGGGCTGTCTGGAATCCCCTCCCGGTCCCGGGAGAGTCCCCAGCCTTTCCCAGGCTCTGCTCAGGGAAGGGCTGTGCACGGGCCCAGGGCCCCTGTCTGCAGCCCGGTCCCCCCCAGGACGGCGACTTTTTGTGGGTGGGTGTGTGGGGGGTCTTGCCCATCTTTGGAGACCCCGGACCTTGGGTAACCTGAACTTCTCCTGCGAATGCAATCCCGATCTTGTAGGGTTGGAGAGTGTTCTAAGTCACGTCCAGGGTGTTCAGTAAGCGCTTCCTAAGTTCGAGGACGCTGGGGTCCTCACCCCGAAGTGACAGCTACCAAGGCACCCCCCCCACCGCCCCCGCGACGGCGCTCCGAGAACTCACAGGCGCCTCGCGCGAGGGGCAGGGGGGTAGGTGGCTTTAGGGGTCCCCCCCCCCCGGAGGCCAGGGCTGCAGAGCACTGGAGGATCGCTGCGGAAGAGATCAGGAACCTTTCTCCCTGCCGGCACCCCGAGAGTTTCAGGGTGGAGTGCGCGTGGGAGGCGCAGGTGAAGAGGCCTGCAGGCGCTCTGCGGAGCGGCCCCGCCCCCTGCCGGCTGCCTCACGGTCTAGCCTCGGACCGCTTCCCCACACCTGACCCTTGCGGGGGAACCGAGGCAAAGTGCAAGTGCGCTGCCCCCACCCCCACCCCGGGACAGGGTGTCTGGACGGCAGCCGCTCTTTTGCCCCCGGCCTTTTTTTCTCAGTGCGCAACCTGAGCCGCGGGTCCCTTCTGCCACGCGTGACATTTATCTTGTCCAGCGTTTGGCGAGCAAAGGGACTTATATCTGCATTGTGCCAAAGGGAAACTGAGGCTTCCGGGGGCGTTCTGTTCGGAGCCGCACCGTGGCTGCTGGGGGCAGACTCAGACAGCAAGGACACGAGGCGGGCGGGCAGACCCCGCGTGGGACTCTCCCACGGTGCACGGGGGCTCCCGGTGACTCACACTGCGTCCCCTCCTCCGCCAGCCTGGGGCCTGGCCTCGGCCGCGCAGCTCGGTTTCCCCGGATCCCCGGCCCCCGAGTCCGGTGACGCATCGCGCCTCCTCCGCGCCGCCCACCGAGCGCGCGAAATGTCCCTGGCGTGAGAGGCGCGCCGGCGACACCTGGCGGCCTCGTGAGGTCTCTGCGCGCGCAGCTTCCGGAAAGGGAGGGGGAGAGAACACTGCAATAGGTATTTCTTCTGGGTTCTTTAATTTCATGATGATGATTATTATTATTATTATTTGCGATGTTGGGGATGGATCCAGGGCTTCATGACGCCAGGCAAGTGCCCCTCCGATATACACTATATCCCAGCCCAACATATGCTATACATACAATATTTTAAATATCAACCATGAAGGGCCTGAGAGATGGCTCAGCAGGGAAAGGAGCTTGTTGCTAAGCATGAGTTTAATCCGCGGAACCCACAGAGTGGAAAGAGAGAACTGACCTCCACAAGTTGTCATCTGACCCCCCCCCCTCGACGTGCTCCAAAGCTTACATTCGTGCCGGCACGCACAAATAAATAACTTTATTAGATGCATATTTGGACTGGCCTCCGGGCTGTGGCTGTGGTTCCGGGGCAGAGCTCTCCTGCAGCATGCCTGAGGTCCTGACTTCCTTCCTCTGGACCACATGAGCCCTATGGTGGTGGACACTTGCCACCCCAATACTGGGGAGGTAGAGTCAGGAGGATCAGTCAGTGGTTCAGGATCACCCAGGGCTATGTAGTGAGCTTGAGGCTAGCCTTGGCTACATGAATTTCAAAAAGGGGAAGGAGAGGTTGGAGAACCGGCTCAGCAGTTAAGGGCATCTGCTGCTCTTCCAGAGGACCTGGGTTTATTTCCCAGCACCCACATGGGGGCTCACGGCAGTGTAACTCCAGTCCCAGGGATCTGACACCCTCTCCTGGCCTCTCAGGGCAGGCATGCACAAGGTGCACAGACAGATGCAGGCAAAACCCATAAAGATACATTTTTTTAATTAAAAAATGAAAGAGAAAAGTTAAGGTTGAGGCGCACGTCTTTACTCCCAGCACTTGGGAGGCAGAGGCAGATGCATCTCTGAATTTGAGGCCAGCGTGGTCTACAGAGTTCCAGGACAGCCAGGGCTGCACAGAGAAATCCTGTCTCAAAAAACAAACAAACAAAAACACCCAGAAGCTCTGTATCCAGGGGAGGCACAGTGAGTCGGAGCTGGGCCACACCAAGGCCTAGTGTTTGGGGTCTAGACAGAAGGGTGGGGAGGCGGTGATGTGGGTCTGTGCAGACAAAGCAGAGGCCCCTGAGATGAGCAGGGCTCTCACAACAGGACGGGAAACAGCATCAGGGCCCTGGAAACTGCAGACAAAGGCCGGGCCTCCCGGGAGGGGCTGTTTTGGCTGCAGTCAGGAGGACCCGCCAGGAAGGGCCTGGACTCCTGGAAACACCACAGTCCTCCTTGTTTCCACCCCCTCTGTCTCTGTCTGTCTGTCTGTCTCTGTCTGTCTCTCTTTCTTTCTGTTTGTTGTTGCTGTTGTTGAGACAGGCCTCATGTAGCCCAGGCTGGCCTAGGCTCACTATGTAGCTGAGGATGGCCTTGAGTTCCTGACCCTCCTGTAGGCGTGAGAGGCCTGGGCTGCCACAGCTGGCTTATGCCCTGCTCCAGCACCTTGGGGACCCTGGGCCGGTGCTCCACCCACTGAGCCCCAGCCAAAGGATCTTTTTTTCTTTTCTTGTGAAGTGATAACCAGTGTTAAAGGTTAACTAGCAGAATCTAGGATCTCCTGGGATGTAGGACTCTGGGGTGCTTATGTTAACTGATGTGGGGAAATGCCTCCTCACTGTTGGGGGGTGCCCGTCCCCCAACTGGGATCCTGGACAGCAGGCCTGAGAAAGGGAACAGAGCAGGCCCGTGAGTCCCACCTCCACTCTCCGCCTCGATGGGCGGTCCTCTGCAGGTGTGAGGCCCTTGAGATGCTGACATCCAACTCTTACCACATTCACAGCAGAGTGTGGGTCAAAGGACAACCTCCCCTGAGCTCATTCCACATTCCAGGGAGACAGTGTCTCGATGACCTGGAACCTCACCAAGTAGGTGCCCCCAGCTGGCCAGTGAGTGACAGGGTTCCCCTGCCTCCACCTTCCCTCTCAAAGGCACAGAGTTGACAGGCTGAGGGTGGGGTGGGGGTGGAGAGCTGGCTCAGTGGTTATAAGCACCTGCTGCTCATGCCGAGGACTTGGCACCCACATCACGAAGTTCAAAACCACCTGTAACTCCAGCTCTTCTGGCCTCCAGGAGCACTGAACTCACATGCTCACATATAGATTTTTTCAAGCCAGACTGCAGTGGTGCACACCTTTAATCCCAGCACTCGGGAGGCAGAGGCAGGTGGATCTCTGTGAGTTCAAGGCCAGCCTGGGCTATAGGGCGAGATCCAGGACAGCCAGGGCTGCACAGAGAAACTCTGTCTTAAAAAGAAAAGAAAAAACTTTAAGGCTAAAATCATGGCTAAAGAATGAGTTAGTTTGTGAAGACACTTTGCGGCCAAGCCGAACAACCTGAGTTCAATCCCAGGAACCCAAATAGTCAAATAAAAGAAAATCCTAAAAACCAGAAATTAGAATAAACACATGGTCTTAGTTCTGGGCATGAAGTGGGCAAATTCCTTCTCTAAGAGGGTCATGAGCAAAAGAAAGAAAGAAAGAAAGAAAGAAAGAAAGAAAGAAAGAAAGAAAGAAAGAAAGAAAGAAAGAGAAGGAAAAGGCCATGTGCACACACGGTGGGGATCGGTTAGTTAACATTTGGTACTGCTGTGTGTGAGGAGGTCATGGTGGCCTCCCTTGAGGAGGTGGCATCTAAGTTGAGCCTGGAAAATGAAAATGCCAAGAAAACAGTGCAGACTGTGCAAAGGTCCTGGGGTAGGCCAGCGTTTGGCGTGTTGGGAGAGGATCCAGGAGATCTCTGTGGTTAGAGCAGGGAGGAGGGAGGCAGAGGGGGTGGGGGCGGGGCGGGAGGAGGAGGGAGGCAGAGGCCTTGCAGGGCCTGGGACTTGGACTTAGAACCTGAGGAAGGTGGGAGCCACAGAGGTCCGTGAGCAAAGGCTGCCATTGAGAGCAGGAGAATGGGGGGGGGGGGCAGAGAGCCTGGCCTGGGGGTCTGGACGGCTTCCCCCTGATGCCAGAGAGAGCAGGAGAACGGGAGCAGAGCCTGGCCTGGGGGTCTGGACGGCTTCCCCCGATGTGGCCAGGAAGTTGTGAGCATGTCTGAAGGGCTGGGCTCTGACCTCATGTTTTCTCACACAGTGGAACAGGTCCTGTCCCCAAGGAGAGGCTTCCGGGCTGGTGACTCAGGCTCTCATCCTACAAAGGTCCAGACGGGAACCAGCGGGCAGCGGTGGGGCTGGCACAGGTGTGGGACACAGGGAGCACCCGGAAGAGCTGGGGGTGTGGAGGCCGCTGTGTCTCCCTGCCCTCAGGGACAGGGTGGCCAATGGCTTCAGGTCAGCGTCTCCGGGTCTCATCCCTGGGTGTCCCACTTACTTTGGGAAGAGAGACTCAGGGCTGTGCATCCTTGGGGTGCTGGCTTGATCTCCCGAAAGTCTGTCTGCCTGGAAAATCTCTTCTCAAAATTGCCACATAGGCTGGACTTGCAACTAAAAGCTATTCATCACACCTCCCCACCTCACCTCCAGGACAGTCACCCGAGGCCAGCCCTCCCTGTCTGCGTTTTTTTTGTGGGTTTTTTTTGTTTGTTTTGTTTTGTTTTGAGACAGGAATTCTGGATCCTAAGTTTGGTTCAAATTTATAATCCTACTGATTCAGCATCTCAGATCCTAGGTCAGACTGGACTTTCAAGTGAGATCAAGACCAGCTTGACACAGTCTCAAAAAAGTGTGTGTGTGTGTGTGTGTGTGTGTGTGTGTGTGTGTGTGTGTGTGGAGGGGGAACAATGTGTGGATCAGCAGTAGAAAGTCTTTTCTAGAAGCCAATAGTGGCTCAGGATTGGAGCCCCCCCTCACCCCAGAATCCCCCAGTGAGGGGCTGGGGGCATGGTCAGGGTGGAGCCCCGCCCAGAATCCCCAGTGAGGGGCTGGGGGCGTGGTCAGGGTGGAGCCCCCCCACCCCAGAATCCCCCAGTGCGGGGGCTGGGGGCGTGGTCAGGGTGGAGCCCCGCCTAGAATCCCCCAGTGAGGGTCTGGGGGCGTGGTCAGGGTGGAGCCCCGCCTAGAATCCCCCAGTGAGGGGCTGGAGGCGTGGTCAGGGCGAGCCCCGCCTAGAATCCCCCAGTGAGGGTCTGGGGGCGTGGTCAGGGTGGAACCCCGCCTAGAATCCCCCAGTGAGGGCTGGGGGCGTGGTCAGGGTGGAGCCCCGCCTAGAATCCCCAGTGAGGGCTGGGGGCGTGGTCAGGGTGGAGCCCCGCCTAGAATCCCCCAGTGAGGGCTGGGGGCGTGGTCAGGGGTCCAGAGGTTTTCTACTATGCACCAGGCCTTGGGTTTCATCTCCAGTACTGGGAAAACAAAATAAGGCAGGAGGAGAAGGGTTAGCGCTTAGTTGCTGGAAGTGAAAGACCAAGGAACTGCATTTGATCCACAGAAGGACCCACGTAAAGGTGGAAGGAGACAGTGTTGTCCTCTGACCCCTACACTAAGGTCATGGCAAGAGGCCCTTGCATCAGAGAATACATCAAGCATAATGCAGGCATGTACACACAGAGAAAAAGATACAATTAAAACAAAATGCATTGGTGGCACACGCCTTTAATCCCAGCACTCGGGAGACAGAGGCAGGCGGATCTCTGAGTTCGAGGCCAGCCTGGGCTACAGAGTGAGTTCCAGGAAAGGCGCAAAGCTACACAGAGAAACCCTGTCTCGAAAAACCAAAAAACAAACAAACAAACAAAAAAAGACAGTTAAGCCTTGACGTTGCCCCTAGGCTGGAGGGAAGGAATTTCTGAACCGGGTGGGCTGACCAGCACCCAGAGCCGCACTCTGCTGCCAACGTCAGCTTTCCTACACGGATGCAGCTTAGATTAAGTTTAATTTCTAAGGGCTGGTGACACGGCTCAGAGGGCAGAGGGGGCTTGCTGCCAAGCCTGCTGATCTGAGGTCAATGCCCAGGATCTGAACAGTAGAAGGCAAGGACAGACAGGCTACATCTGTCCTCCAACACTCACTGTTGTGCAGGAACCCCACCCATGCACATTAAAATAATTTAAAATGTAACAAAAATTGTAGTTTTAATTCATAAATTGGGGATAGAAAGAGATTATTAAGGACCCAATAATAATGATTGTAAATGTGGTCTGTCTCAAAATATCTTCCTTTTTGCTGGCCGTGGGATTAACATAGATGTTAGATATTAAATTAAAATGTATATATCATTTTGTTTGTTGTGGGGGGAGTATAGGTGTGAGGGTGTGCATGTGCTGCAGCGTCAGAGGGTACGGGAGTCAGTTCCGTCCCTTTCCACGTGGGTCCCCAGGATCTAACAGGTCATTCAGTTGGCAGCAAGTTCTTCTACCCACTGGCCCTAAATATATGTTTTGAGAGGGCATTTGTTACACAGCGAAAGCTGACTAATACCCAGGCGTATCTTTTACTCTGGTCTTTATTTTTACTTATTTTTCTGAACTTGCCCGGTGGGACTCCTGCTCTTGGCTTCTCTTAGTGCTGATTGGATAGCTGCTGTCCTGTCCCGTCCCCCTGTGCTTTCCTCCTTGGGCAAGATTTGGGCTCTATGGAGAAAGGAACTCTCCCCGTGCACGCAAGCTGACACCTCTCCACCCTGCTGGAATCTACCATGAAGGTTACAATGTTCTAACCCACCTAGAACTTATCCCTGGTAGGTATCCTGGAGTCTCTGGCCTCTCTAGTGTGTCTGTGGCCAGGCACACAGACGAACGTCCCCATCTGTGGAGCTCATCGTCCAGTGAGTGTCCGACCGACCCTGGGGCTTCCTGGCTCAGGTCCCAGGATGGTGTTTTCTTTTGTTTCAGACAGGGTCTCCTAGATCCGGGCTGGCTTGGAGCTTACTATGTACACCAGGCTGGCCTCAAACTCACAGAAATCCCTCTGCCTCTGCCCTCCTCGCCACAGTCCCAGGTTGTTAAATTATGATACTAGATAGTAGATTGAGTCCCCAGATTCAGGGAGTAAGCTTGGCACAGCTCCAGAATCAACACTCCCAAACCGACCGCCCTCAAATCCAGAATCCAGAGTCCAGTCTCCCCCAGATCCAGAAAAAACAGTTCACTCTCCAGATTCTCGAATCCAGGATCCTGAAAAACAGAATCCCTGATTTGGAACCCAAACTCAGGACCCAAATCTCCCTGAAATCCAGGCTCCAGAATTTGAAGCCTCTCAAATCCAGACTCCCGATTCCACCTTCTCCAGAGATCCAAGCCCCAGAATTCCGAATGAAGCCCAGTGTTCTGGGCCAGAAGCCAGCGACATCATTTGGAATGCGACTTATTTGTTTTTTATTATTATTTAAAACTGGCGCCAAAATCCAGCCTGGGCGGGGAAGCGGCGCCAGGGAATGGAGGGCAGAGGGAGTTCCAGGGCTGAGGGACTAGGGGTGCGGATTTCCTGTCCACAGCTCCGCACCCCAAAGCAGACAGCAAGCAGACACTTTGTAGCGCCCCAGGCACAGGGGGCGGGGAGGGGTGCTCTCCAGGCCGGTCCTTGATGGTCACGGGCCTCAGTTTCCACTCCTGGAATCAGGGGTCCTCTACTCCCGGTCCGCTGTGTTGGGAGCCGTGGGATGGGTAGGCCAGAGTGTCCGGGCAGTGAAGGGACACCTCCGCTGGAGCTGCCACCGCCCCACCCGCTCAGCGCCAAAATTTGAAAATCGCAGGACATCTCCCAAAGTGCACGTGGGAGGAGAGGGTCCCGCCCCATCCAGGGCACCGCGGGGTTTTCTGGGACTTAGAGTCCAGACCTGCAGGGGTGGGGAGCCCTAAGAACTCCGCCCAGTGCTGAGGGAAGAGGGCAGGAAGTCCAATGCAAGCCTTGGTGTTGCAGAGCACAGATGCACACAAGTTGGGGGACACACTTGGGGGGAACACTAGCAACATCCCTGGGGCGCAGAAGACATCAAAGGCCAAAGGGGGTATGCGAGGAGCTCAGGAAAGAAGCCGAAACGGCCGCATTGTGGGTGGAAAAGAACAGTTTATTCTGCACTGCCAAGGCTGTCTCCCAAGGAAAGCAGAGAGAAACAAGATGGGGGAAAATCTGGAGGGTTTAAAGAGAATGGGAACCTGGGGAGCTGGACGGGAGATGTGGCGGGCTTTGAAGTGTGTAACAAGTCCTTGTGAGCCGGCCCGGGCAGTCTGCAGGCCAGCTTGGACTTTGATATGTTGATAGGCGCCACAGGTATGTATTAATTGGAGAGCCATGGGTCCCTTCTGCCAGAGGCAAGGGCAATTACTCCTTTTGGCAGATGGGAACAGGCTTCAGACGTTCCCGAGGAATGCTGGCTTTTATCTAACTGCCAGAAATCCCCCGATCGTCCAGGCCGAGCCGGGCCTAGACTCAATTTCGAGTCAGCGGACCTACCCTTTGGTAGGGTGGAGGAGGGGCGGTGGCGGGGTACCCTTTGGGCCTGAGAAGAGGAAGTGCATGCAGGCCAGAGGGAATGGGAGAGGTAAAAGAAACTTTTTTGCCCTTTGGAGATGACACTTAGGGCTTACTGCTCTTTAGGTAAGTGCTCATCTTCTGAGCCACGCCCCCAGCCCCTCACTGGGGGATTCTAGGCGGGGTTTCATCCTGACCACGCCCCCAGCCCCTCACTGGAGGATTCTAGGCGGGGCTCCACCCTGACCACGCCCCCAGCCCCTCACTGGGGGATTCTAGGCGGGGTTTCATCCTGACCACGCCCCCAGCCCCTCACTGGGGATTCTAGGCGGGGCTCCACCCTGACCACGCCCCCAGCCCCTCACTGGGGGATTCTAGGCGGGGTTTCATCCTGACCACGCCCCCAGCCCCTCACTGGGGATTCTAGGCGGGGCTCCACCCTGACCACGCCCCCAGCCCCTCACTGGGGGACTCTAGGCGGGGCTCCACCCTGACCACGCCCCCAGCCCATGTGTCCATTTTATATACTAATAGCTCTAATTGTAAGAAAATGAGGAACAGTAGCAGGCCCTTTGACACTAAGTAGCTTTTAGGAGACACAGCAGTCAGGGCTCAGCGAGTCGTTCTTACCTTCCTGGCTGGCCGGGCTAGACCTGCTAGAGGCGGGTAGAGTGACAGGTTGGGTTCCTGAAGGGGCCCTACGGGGACAGTAGGACTGTCTGGAGAAGAGCTGTACCCATTGAGTCACATTCGGAGCCTTGTTTTTTGTTGTGCAATCCTCCTGCCTCAGCTGTCCCAGTGCTGGGAAGACAGTGGATACTTGCTTTGAGGCGGCTCTTTAATTTTTTTAAATTCCATTTCTTTACTACATGTGTTTCTGTACCTGTGAAGGTCAGAGGACAACTTGTGTGAGTCGGTTTTCTTCTCTGTAGGACCCAGGGATCGAACTTCGATCATTAGGCTCGGAAGCGTGTGCCTAACCTCTGAGACATTTCGCCTGCCCTTGTGGTCTTTTTTATTACTTTACATTTATTTAATTTATCGTTTATTTCTGTGTGTGCGTGTACATGGGCTCAAGTGGAAGGCATAACTCGGCCTCCATCCCCTACCAGGGATTGAACCCCGGAGGCGTCCGGGCCCGGGAAACTACATCTCCTGGCATGCCTCGCACGGGGCCTCATGGACTCCCTCTCCCAATGTGCTCCGCGCCAGGCAGAAGACTACAAGTCCCGGCGTACCACGCGCGCGGCAGGCAGCGGCGCCATCTTCCGCGGCGCGGATTGAATGAGCGCGCCGCACCCGGGCAGCCGAGGGGATCCGCGCGCCGCCGCCTCCGCCATGGCGTCCCTGCCGCCCCGCGCAGGGCCCGCCACGCCGCTTTCGCCCGCGCGCCTGTCTCGGCTGCAGGAGAAGGAGGAGCTGCGCGAGCTCAACGACCGCCTGGCGCACTACATCGACCGCGTCCGCGCTCTGGAGCTGGAGAACGATCGGCTGCTGCTCCGGATCTCCGAGAAGGAGGAGGTGACCACGCGCGAGGTACGTGGGTCGGCGCCGGCGACGCGGGGAGCCGACAGATGGACTCCGGTGACAGGGGCAATAAACCGAGCCCTGGCCAGTGAGGACCCTGCGGACAGGTGCAGACAGCTGAGCCCTGCCCACCGGGGACCCCAGGGACGGGTGCATAGGGCTGAGCCCTGCTCACCGGGGACCCCAGGGACGGGTGCATAGGGCTGAGCCCTGCTCATCGGGGACCCCAGGGACCGGTGCAAAGGGCTGAGCCCTGCTCATTGGGGACCCCAGGGACCGGTGCAAAGGGCTGAGCCCTGCTCATCGGGGACCCCAGGGTGCATAGGGCTGAGCCCTGCTCTTCGGGGACCCCAGGGACGGGTGCATAGGGCTGAGCTCTGCTCACCGGGGACAGGTGCATAGGGCTGAGTTTTGCCCACCGGGGACCCTAGGAACAGGGACAGAGCTGAGTCCTGCCCAATGCAGACCCCTGGCGCAGATGCAGACAGCTAAGGTCTGCCCACCAGGGGACCCTAGGGACGGGTGGATAGGGCTAAGCCTGCCCATCAGGAGACCCCAGGAACAATTGCAGAGCGCCGAGGTCCGCCCACCGGGAGGGGACGTGCAGACACCCCCACTACAGGTGCAAACCACTAGGCCCCACCCACCAGGGGACCTCCCAGGAACTGGTGCAGACCGCTAAGCTCCGCCCACCAGGATACCAGCAACAAGTGCAAACAGCACAGCCTTGCCCACTGGGGTGGGGGAGCTAGGGACTGATGCAGATGGGTCCATGTCCCGCCCACCTCAGGGACATTAGAGACAGGTGTAAACAAAGTTAGTCCCCGCCCCCTGAAACTCCACCCCACACCCACCCACCCTCGAGACTCTTGGTTCAGGTCCTGATGGAGCTAATCCATGCTCACCCTGGGACCCCGAAGGACAAGTGTGGATTGAACTAAGACTCCCAATAAGGAGGTCAAGAGATTTGGGGGATGCTCCGCAGGTGGCCTTAAGGACCTTGGGGACCCTTCACACATTACATGAATAGGCAAGAAAGCCCCGCCCACCCAAGGTCATAGGTTTAAAGGACCCTGGGTGATTCCTAGGACTCCCCAGATGTATATCCAGAGACTGAACAAATCCCCCCTGAACCCTTGGGGATCCTAAGTCAGTGCTGGCTGGAGGCTGTCCTGGGGACCTTTGGGCTTGGAGGATCCCTGAAGGACAGACAAGCTGGCCAAACCCAAACCACTGGGGGGTTCACAGGTCTTGGGGACCCCAGTAAGGAATCAGCTCTTCTGGGGACCCCAAGGGACAACTCCACCCCAGGCAAGGCTGTCCTTATTCCGGGTGTGAGATTTGGGGTATACACTACATGGAGTCTTTTCATCCTAGAGATCCCGGGAGGGGATTTTGATGAGGGATCCTGAAAAATAAAGTGTCCGTCAGGGGCCATCCTTCAGAGGAATTCAGACTTTTGGGGACCCACTAGGTGAGGGTGCACTGGGGCAGTTCTGGGAAACCCGTGAGGAGTGCATTTGGGGGGCTGCCCTGGGGACCCTCAGGTTCTAGGGTTTGAGTGAGCGAGGAAGCTGTTGTTAAGGGTCACCAATGGACAGGGTTAGGGGCCGGGCAGCCTCCACCCACTGCAGGGTTCAAGGATATCTTGGGGTGCTCTGGTAAGGGTACAGAGAAGAGTCGGGAATGAATGGCATGGGGCTCACTGGAGCTTCTGAAGTCAGTACACAGGGCAGCCTGGGAACCGCTGACTGAGGAGGAATGGGGGCGGGTGCTGTGGGCATGGTCTCTGGTCTTTGAGTAGGGTAACTGAACTCAAGCCCTCTGAGAGGGGGCGAAGGGCCTTGTTTGGGTGTCTCAGGCAAATCATGGGCTCTCTGTTCTCACGGAACTTTGGTTGGGTTCCAGGTGGTCAGAGCTATACCTGGGATGGGACAGGAACCACTGTGTCCCTCAGAGGTCTGTGGTGACTGAGGATCTGAGAAGACATCCTCATATGCTAGGAGTTAACAGGCTGTCGGGAAGCGGGGTGCTTGGGCTTGGGTAATGTTTGCCCAGCGGGCTCCAACCCCAGGGCGTGCTGTGTAAGAACCACGGGGTATTTGGGGACTCTGGGTGGGCTCAGGACTTCACCCACTCAAGGGAGGGGGGGGAGGTGTGTCATTAGGAGCCCTGGTTGGTACTTGGACATGGGGGAGGACCCTGGCCTCAGCTACAATCCCTCAGTGAGGGGAGGGGCTGGGGGCGTGGTCATGTTTGAGCCCTGCCTAGAATCACCAGTGAGAGGCTGGGGGCGTGGTCAGGGTGGAGCCCCGCCTAGAATCCCCCAGTGAGGAGGCTGGGGGCGTGGTCAGGGTGGAGCCCCGCCTAGAATCCCCCAGGGAAGGGCTGGGGGCGTGGTCAGGGTGGAGCCCCGCCTAGAATCCCCGAGGGTCTGGGGGCGTGGTCAGGGTGGAGCCCCGCCCGGAATCCCCCATAATCCTGCCTTTCTTCTCTTTTCTTTCTTTCTTTCTTTTTTTTTTAAGATTTATTTATTCATTATGTACACAGTGTTCTGTCTGCATATATGACTGCAGGCCAGAAGAGGGCACCAGATCCCATTACAGATGGTTGTGAGCCACCATGTGGTTGCTGGGAATTGAACTCAGGACCTTTGGAAGAGCAGCCAGTGCTCTAACCGCTGAGCTATCTCTCCAGCCCCCAATCCTGCCTTTCTTCATTTCTTTTTTTGTTTGTTTGTTTATTTGTTTGTTTTTTTGTTTTTCGAGACAGGGTTTCTCTGTGTAGTTTTGGTGCCTGTCCTGGATCTCGCTCTGTAGACCAGGCTGGCCTCGAACTCACAGAGATCCGCCTGCCTCTGCCTCCTGAGTGACCACTATACTCGGCTTCTCCCCACCCTCTTCTTTTTTTTTAAACACAGCTTCAGCCAGGCGAGCCATCCAGCAGGCTCCAGCCATCCTGTCTCTGCCGCTGCAGGGCGTGAGCCCCCGCGTCTGACTTCTTATGTTGGTGCCGGGGAATGGAACACAGTTCCTCAGGCTTGTGTGGTAGACACCCGCTCACTGAGCCATCTTCCCGGCAGCGCCTGTTTCCCCGTTACCTTTGGAGCCCTCTTGTCCCACAGACATTTGGAGCTCGTGGGCTCTGCCAACATGTGCGATGCCGGCCCCAGTGGATGCCACCTGTCCATGCGGGTGGCAGAGGCGCGAGGCACTTTTGTTTCTCGGTGTTGCTGGTTTGGGGCTGTGTGTGAGCCGGGGCGGCTGGCAGCAGGTGGCGGGCACGCTGCCCTTCCAGCAGCCAGCCTGCCTAGTTTCAGCGTCCAGCGTTGTAAGATGCCTGAGGACAGCTGGCGGGGTGGCCAGGGGGGCGGGGTGGGGGAGGAGTGGCCACACAGGACGCCACACAGGCAGCACATGCTCCACCTGTCAGGGTTGCCTTCCGGGCAACTTGGCCAGGCGTGGGGACAGGTGTGGCTGGGAGGCGCCGCTGGCACCGAGTGGGTGTTGCCTGGCGGGGCGGGGCCGGCCACAGGGAGTCCTCAGGCGCAGGGCATTTGTCATCCTGTTGCAGATGAGGTGTGCGGAGTGACAGGGCACGTAAGGGAGACTTCGAAGGCGCCGCTGCAGGCTGGTGGCCACCTTGCCTTCCGGCCCCCCTCAGACCCTTCACGCTCTCACGTTTATTCACTCTTACCTGGAACGGGGGCCACGTGCGGCTTCTGGGTGGCGCAGAGTGAGATCGGAGGTCATCAGTCAGTGACAGGGACGTTGGTGTCTGTGAGGCTGTGGTGTGTGGGTTGGGGAGACTGGGGTGGCTGTCCGGGGAGGGGTGGTTGAGGAAAGGCAGGGAGGCCGCACCAGTCCACTGGAGGCTGGGTATAAAGTTCCCACAAGGAAACTGGACCTCACCTCCTTCCTGCCCGGCGTCCTGTTACGGGGCTGGTATTCCTGGGAGACAGGGAACCCTGGAGGGGCAAAGCTCTCCAGTCAGGGGCACTGAGCCTACGTGTGACCCTGGCAAAGGCCACCTTAGGCCCCTGAACCCCCAGGCTCTGACCGAAGTGTACTGACATGTTGGGAGTGCTCGGCAGCGGTGCTCCAGAAACCCCTGCTCCACCTGTCCCTGTCAGCGGGGCTCAGGGGCCAGCCAGCATCCCCACAGGGGGCCAGTCTTTTCGGCTCCACAGGCCACACAGCCTCTGTGACTGAGCAGTATGGCAGCAGCAGTGGCATTAAGGCCATATCCACCTGAGATAATACCCCAGACACACTTTGAGACCGTGTGCCAATAAAGCTTTATTGATGCTGTCAGGCACAGCCACAGACTCCTCAGCCCGGTTCCAGACACTAATATGTAGAAACTGCCTTTAATCCCAGCACTCGGGAGGCTGAGGCAGGTCCATCTCTGTGAGTTCGAGGCCAGCCTGGGCTACAGAGTGAGATCCAGGACAGCCAGGGCTACACAGTGAGACCCTGACTCAAAAAAAAAAAAATTTAAAAATACAAATAGAGAAGCCATCTTAGACAGGTAGGCTCAGGCAAGGGTTGCCGCTGGCTCCCAGGCCTAGAGTAGACCAGGCTGGCCCACCCAGGGGTCTAAGTGGAACAAGATGTGGAGCAGCCCCACGGTTCATGCTTTCTCCTGGTTCCCAGTGTCCTTTCTGCTCCAGGAGCCAGCAGGACATCCGTGGGTGCACAGGGTCCTGTGCGTGTGAAATCCCCCTGCCTCAGCCTCTGCGCTGCTGGGGTGACAAGTGTACATCACTGTCACCCCACCTGTTTCTCCTTTTGACGAGTGTGGCCGTCCAGTGGTCATGGCCAGTGCTGCGTTCTTAGGAGCCGTTGTGTTCTGTCCGCCCGAGGCCTGGCGTCCTGTAAGAAGTGACCTAGCACCAGGCGGGGTTTCGGGGCGTGTGTGTGAGTGTGTGTCTATGTCTGTGCGTGTCTATTTGTGTGTGTGTCTCTGTGTGTATCCATGTCTGTGTCTGTCTGCCTGTCTGTATCTGCGTCTGTGTGTGTGTCCATGTGTCTATATCTGTGTATCTGTGTGTCTGTGTGTCTGTCTGTGTGTGATCTGTGTCTGTGTGTCTGTCTGTGTGTGTATCTGTGTGTCTGTGTGTACATATGTGAGTGTGTGTGTTGTCTATGACAGCTTGGTGCTAGCGTCCGTCACTGGGAAAATTCTGGAGCTCACTGAAGTGTGAAGATGGGAGGTTTGTCTGGAAGTCTTGGTTTTGGCCTGAGGTTGATTTGGGGCCTGCAGTGAGGGGTGTGGGGTGCAGAGGGTCACATCTCTCCATACCAGACCCTGCCTATCCCTTCTGGGGTGAGGGAGGTGGCAGACACAGCCCAGCAGAGGGCACTTTTATTACCTCTCCCACCTCCCTGTGGCAGACCATTGTGCCTCAGTTTTCTTATCTGTAGAATGGGGATAAGAGCCCTACCCACTACTCCCAGGTGAGTCCTAGCCAGCTCACAGGAACACACACACAGACACACACACACACACACACACACACACACACGCACACACACGCACACATATCACATTGTGCTCTGAGCCCTGAGTCCCACCTCCAGGAGATCCTCAGCAGCCCTTCCACTCAGGGGCCTCCCTGTGCTGGGCGGCTACAGTCTCTATGCCGACAGACACCTGAGCACCAGGGGGTGTGGAGCTTGTGCACCCCCAAAGTCACACTGCAGTTCAGTGTAGCAACTCGGTCTGCGTAGCTTCACCCTTGTTCAGTTCTAGAGCATTCTGTCACCTAAAAGGAAGCCCATTCCTGTAAGCTATCAGCCACCCTCCCAGCCCTCCCTGGATCCCCGTTCTGGACATTTCCTGTCGTGGGGCCCACGCGGTGTGACCACGCGGTGTGACCACGCGGTGTGACCTCTGTGTCTGGCCTCTCACCAGCACCGTGTCGTCAAGGTCGCCCGCACTGACACGTCAGACTCGCTGCTGTTTGGGTTTAGGCGACTGACAGCCTGAGGACGCTGGGCTGGTCCCCTGGGTGTCCGGCTGATGGCACTGTGCATGTTGTGCAGATTTCCAGGTGGGGGTTCTGGCTCTTTCTGTGAAGTGGCCCAGGCTGCCTTCAGAGGACCTGTGGTGCTGGGGTTACGGGAGGCCCCAGCTGTGCCTGCCGGTCCCTCTGGCGTCCTGGGGTGTGAAGTGCTGCCCTCTGTGGTCTGTCCCCACGTGTCTTTAAACACATTAAGCTCACAGCCACACATGGAAGGGCGGAGGGCCAGGGAGAAATCTGAGTCTTGAGCCCAGCTGGTGTGTGGCCTGGCCAGGGCCAGGTGGCATGTGGCATGTGGCGTGGCAGCAGCCAGTGGCAACCGTCTGCACAGTGGGGTCGATGGACAGGCCAAAAGCATATGTGCATTTGAGTGTCCCCCAAGATCCCTTGCTAGGGATGGGGGTGTGTGGGGTGACCCCTGTGGATGGAGGCATGGGTGACCCTTGCAGCTGTCAGGCTTTGAATGTGAGTCCAGATGCAGCAGCGAGGCTGTTCCTCATCCAGGTGTCCCTGGGGACAGCTGAGGGTCCTAGGTCTCCCAGTCTTCGTCCTCACGGGGTGGGATGCGGGTACGGAAGGCCTGATGCTGGCCCGAGGGATAGAAGGGAGACTCAGGGCCCCAAATTGCCATGATGGGGACAGGAGTGTGACCTGCAGAGCCCCAGGGAAGGCTCCCTGTGGACTCAGGTGTTACCTAGTCCACATGTGAAACAGTCAACACCGAAGAGGCCGCCGTGGCACTGGGCTCAGTGGGTAGCGTGCTTGCCTGGTACTGGGCACCTGTCCTCTTAGTGTTGGGGCGTTGGGGAAAAGGAAACACATTAGACCAGGAATTCTAGACTGGGCGGTGGGGTGCTGCATGTCTGCTGACCGGGGTGAGGGCAGGGATGTCCTGCAGGAGAGAATCTTCTGGCCCCGAGCTGGGGCTGCCAGGTGGGCTAGCTTCTGCTAGATCTTCCCACCCAAGCACGAGGTGCCTGCGGCCTGTCCTTACCATCCTGTCAGGCTAAGCTACGGAGAAGGGAAGATGGGTCCTTCCAGAACGGCCCAGACCCCTCTGAGAGTCTAAGTCGGCGACATGGCGTGCACACAGGGCAGTTCTCTGTCTCCCCAGGTGAGTGGTATCAAGGCCCTGTACGAGTCAGAGCTGGCTGATGCCCGGCGGGTGCTGGACGAGACGGCCCGGGAGCGCGCGCGGCTGCAGATTGAAATGGGAAAGCTTCAGGCCGAGCTGGACGAGGCCAGGAAGAGGTGGGTGGTCGTGCTGGGGACCCAGGGTGGTGGGCGAAGTGCTCGCCCCACAAGGGTGAGGGTGAGTTCGGATCCCCACAGCCCAGCACTGGGGAGATGGGCAGGGGCCCCTCGGGGTGAGCTGGGTGAGGTAGACCGGCCACAGCGGCAAGCCGGGGTTCAGAGAGAGGCCTGTCTCCACCAAGAACGTGGCGAGCGATGAATTCAGATCTCTGCGTGCATGCACACGTGAACATGAGAACACACATCAGAGGAAACCAGAAAGGTCGGTGACCGTGGCTGGACAGGTGCTGGCCCCTGGGTACACAGCTCCCAGTGGACCCCAGCCACTCTCAGTAGCCCCCCAGGCCCCCCGAGGCCGGGAACGGGATGACTGTGGGGTTGAAATGGAGTCCCGAGTCCACCATCCTGGAGTGCATGGTCTCACGCATGCACACGCCTGCTCAGACCGTGGGCACCTTGGAACAGCGGTGAGACTCCCCAGGGACAGCAGGCCCCAAGATCCCTCACTGCGTCCCACGTGACTGTCCCTTGGAGTCCCAGTGTGCCCCTCACCAGAAGCCCTCCTCTCCCTGTGCCTCTCAGGCTCGGGCACACCGTACCAGGGACTGGAGGTCCACCCAAGATGGTGGCACAAGGCAGAGTGGCTGGCTAGACACCAGCCTTGGCTTGTGCTAGGTGTAGAATTCAGGTCCTGCCTCAGCTGGGGACATCACAGTCCTCAGAGCAGGTCGGGGTGAGAGGGTTCCCTGCATGCCTCCCCTGCCAGCCCAGGCCTGGCTCTGCTGAGGGACCTGGTGGGACCATCCTGGGACCTCCCTGTCTCAGAAGGGTCCCCTTCCAGATCTGCCCAAGGTCTGCCCCTGTCAGGACTCCAGTGGCCATTTGACCTTCATGGTGGCCCCAAGCCAGGGAACACAGGCCTGGCCTCTGTGAGGCGACCCACCTGCTCTTCTGGGGAGAGCGCCCGAGCCGGCTGCCAGGCTGTCTACCCCAGTGCCTGCCGCTGGCTTAATAAACTGGTGTGTGGGGGCTCGAGGGTGTCCACAGACACCAGGCCACATCGAAGGCGGCCGAGCAGCCAGCACCTCTGTGCTTCTAGTGTGGAGCTGGGTTAGCTCAGTGGGAGATTCCGGCCTGGGTCTGTCCACAGACACACACACCCCTCTGCCGCCAGATAGTTTTACATTCCACAGATTGTATCTTGGTTTCTTTTTGTTGTGGACCATTCATTCATTCATTCATTCATTCATTTGATTTATTTGAGGCAGGGTCTCATGTAGCCCCCTCTGGCCTCCAGGCTCTATGTAGTTCAGGCTGGCCTTAAGCTCTCTATGTAGCCAAGGATTGCCTTGACCTTTTGGTTCACAGCATCAGTGAGGCTGACCTCCCCCCATCCTGTGGACTCACCTCCTTCTGGGACAGAGAGTCACGATGGCCTCAGGTACCATGTGGACCTGCTGAGCAGGCCAAGTGTTCCCACACGGGTCCTCTGGGAATCGTCACACTCCACCAAGACTGTGCCCTAGCGCCCTGCCACTCTTGGGAGACAGGCACCAAGGCCCATGCAGACCACAGTGGAGCCAGGGCCTTTGTGATGGGTTAGGAATTCCCCAGGCCCCCACTCTCCCCTCTTTGGGCCTCTTTGCTAGTCTCGGGCATGCCGCACCCCAGGGCCTTTGCACTGCCGGCCTGTGGCCCTGCCTCCTCCACGTCTCTTCTTCAGGCCTCGTGGTCCCTCGCTGCCTGGCTGGCGCTCTCTGGGTGCATGACTCCAGCCCCTGATAGTCACCTCCAGGCAGGCTCAGGTTGACAGGGCTCTGTGAGCAGCAGGGGGCTACATGGCCCACGCTGGGGCCTGGTCCTTCTGCACCCACACCCACACTCAGGCAGGCACGGTAGGGAGCAGCCTGGTGTCCCCAAGATTTGTGGCAGCTCAGCCACCGGTGCCACCCACCACCTGTCACCTGCTGACCCTGGCAAAGCTGAGGTCTGTGTCCCACGAACACCTTCGTGTTGAAACGCCGCCGCTGCTGATGCTGCTGCCTTGACTGGGGTGTGTGGAAGGGAGGGCGGCCTGCCTGAGTCTTCTTCTCCAAGGCGGGTCTTCCTTTGTGACTTTAATGAACTGCGGTAGTGTCTGGGCCCTACCCAGAGCTGGCTTTTAGGGGCTGCACTTCCGTGGCAGCTGGGCGGGGTGCGGGCACCTTCAGCCCTGACACATATGGCTAGTGTCCTGTGGGCCACAATGTCCAGCGCTTTGGCTGGGCTGGGCTGGACTGGGTTTGAGTTTGCTAGTTTCGTTGTCTTTGAGACAGGGTCTCACTCTGTAGAACAGGCTGCTCTCAAACTTGAAGCCATCCTCCTGCCTCAGCCTCCCAGGTGCTGGGAAGGCAGCCAGTCAGCCTGTAGTAACTGACAGGGACCGTGGTGACGTTAGGCTCGGCCTCCATGGAGCTTCTGACCATTCACCCCCCCCCCCGCCCCCTTTCAGTGCCAAGAAGCGGGAAGGTGAGCTCACGGTGGCCCAGGGCCGCGTGAAGGACCTGGAGTCCCTGTTCCACCGGAGTGAGGCAGAGCTGGCCTCGACCCTCAGTGACAAGCACGGGCTGGAGAACGATGTGGCCGAGCTCCGAGCGCAGCTGGCGAAGGTGGGTGGTCGGCTGCTGGCGTCCGGGCTCCCCAGCTGACCGGGAGGAGCTGAGCTGGCCGGCCCGCAGCTCACTGCCCCGTGTCTCCCAGGCAGAGGACGGCCACGCTGTGGCCAAGAAGCAGCTGGAGAAGGAGACGCTGATGCGCGTGGACCTGGAGAACCGCTGCCAGAGCCTGCAGGAAGAGCTGGGCTTCAGCAAGAGCGTGTTCGAGGAGGTGAGCGGCGGCGGCGGGCGCACCCTCCCGAGCCCGGAGACCACCGCCGGCATCCGCTCCGGCAGCTGTCTGCCTCTGTCCCCTGCAGCCTCTTACTGGGGAGGCCCCTCTCCGCCGTTCTGTCCTTTGTACGTTCCTTCGTTTCCCCGGGGTGGGAGGAGGGCCAGAGTCGGAGTCGGCGAACTCAGGCGCTCAGACTTGGCGGCAGCCACCCTCACCTGAGAGCCACCTTGCCAGCCCCAGGTCTCTCTTGACACTGGTCCAGTGACGCTGGTCACTAGATTTCCAGGCCATCTGAGTCACTGAGAATCTCATATCAAAAAAGCGTAACTTAGCTGGGCATGGTGGCTCATGTCTTTAATACCAGCATGAGGGTGGGCGGAGGTAGAGTCAGGCGACGTCTACTGGTCTACAGGATGAGTTCCAGGACAGCCAGGTCTACACAGAAAAAGCCTGTCTTTTTTGGGGGGTTTGGGGGGTTCGAGACAAGGTTTCTCTGTGTAGTTTTGGTTCCTGTCCTGGATCTCACTCTGTAGCCCAGGCTGGCCTCGAACTCACAGAGATCTGCCGGGCAAGAAACCCTGTCTTGAAAGACTAAACACACAAAATCCAGCTTAAACTGGGTCAGCAAGATGGCTCAGTGGGTAAAGACGTGTGCCGCCAAGACACACAGGCTGAGTTGTACCCCCAGAAACCACATGGTAGGAGAATACTGACCCCGCAAATTGACCTTTGACTGCCACAGCCGTGTTGTGGCGCAGTAATGTCCCCCACAGACACACATATGAAACCAATGTCAAAAGAACTTTGTCTTTTTTTTTTTTTTTTTTGGTTTTTCGAGACAGGGTTTCTCTGTGTAGCTTTGCGCCTTTCCTGGATCTCGCTTTGTAGCCCAGGCTGGCCTCGAACTCACAGAGATCCACTTGTCTCTGCCTCCCGAGTGCTGGGACTAAAGGCGTGCGCCACCACCGCCCGGTTCCTTAACTGTGTACTTAAGGTCACATCCCGGTCTATGGATCAGGGTGTGACCTCATTCAGCCAACCTTAGGGTCTCCCCGCTAACCCTGTAGCACTTTGGGGTACTGGGCATGGTGGGGTGACTAGGCTGAGATGATCTGCCCTGGAGGTTCCCAGGGAACTCGGCCGTCACAGAACCCATTGTGCCATCATAGCCCAGGGGAGTGTCTCTGGGTTGGGCTGGGCCAGGCCCCTGCCTGTGGTCACTGCGGAGGAAGAGCCTGTGGAGCTGTGGAGCCCCAAGCCGCTCTAACCAGGGCTAACAAGAGGGGCCGCTGCCCCACAGTCCCAGGAGGCCATGAGAGCTTCAGTGTAGAGCCCGTGAGGGAAGCCACGAGGGACCTGACCTCGGGAAGGGGCCTGGGGAGAGTCCTGTTTGGGACTAGAACTCATGGGGGAGTCAGAACCCATGAGGGGAGCTGGAGAGGGATCTAAGAGGGAGTTTACAGGAGACCACGGTCCTGTGGAGGGACCCCTGAGGCAGGCCCAGCCTGCAGGGGGTCCCGAGAGGGACTGCCCGATGGCGGCCAGTCCTTTGAAGGACAGTGTGGAGGGATGTGAGGGGGAGCTCAGCCCGAGACCCCTAAGGGAGTGTGTGAGGCGACGTCTCAGGGGACTTGCGAAGACCCCTGTGAAGGATCCTGTAAAGCTGCCCTCAAAAAGAGCCCTGGGGACTGCCAGGACTTGGAAGAGCCACCTTCGGGTCCCTGCGAGGGGGCAGGTGAGGCGTGCACAGGGAACCGCCTCGCAAACAGCTGTTTGGGGTGCCAGGAAGGCGTGTGTTCTATCCTGAGAAACCTGTGGTGGGCCATTTATCCTAGATCCCTGTGGAGAGGCCATTTTGTAGGACAGCTAAGATCTAGCCGGGCGGGTGGCGCACGCCTTTAACCCAGCACTCGGGAGGCAGAGGCAGGTGGATCTCTGTGAGTTCAAGGCCAGCCTGGTCTACAGAGCGAGATCCAGGACAGGCTCCAAAACCACACAGAGAAACCCTGTCTCGAAAAACCAACCAAACAACAACAACAAAAAAGAGACCAGGATCTCAGTGTGTAGCCCAGGCTAGCCTCAGACTCACAGAGCTCTGCCTGCCTCTGCCTCTTAAGTGCTGGAATTAAAGGTGATCAGCACTATGCTGGTGGGTAAGGAGTCTTTACAGAAATCTCTAACATGGTTTACAAGGCAGAAGTCACAGGACAGCCAGGGCTACACAGAGAAACTCCATCTCGGACCCCCCCCCCAAAAAAGGAAAACTAAGCTCCATCGATGTGGATCCCCCCCTTACCACACTCACCACCTTCCGTTGGAAGGCGCTGCCACGCCCTCCTTCCCCACGGTGTCCCCTGCTGTCCGGGGCCGCTGCCACAGCCCTCCTTCCCCACGGTGTCCCCTGCTGTCCGGGGCCGCTGCCACAGCCCTCCTTCCCCACGGTGTCCCCTGCTGTCCGGGGCCGCTGCCACAGCCCTCCTTCCCCACGGTGTCCCCTGCTGTCCGGGGCCGCTGCCACAGCCCTCCTTCCCCACGGTGTCCCCTGCTGTCCGGGGCCGCTGTGCTCCCCCTGATCCAGAACTCCAGGCCCCCGGGAGGCTCTGTCAGTGTCTGCCTTAGAAGTCTTCTGTTACTGTTTGGAGACGCAGCCTCTGTGTGGCCCTGGTTAGACCAGACTGTCCTGAACTCTTAGATCCTCCTGCCTCAGCCTCCTGAGTGCTGGGATTCCAGGTGAGTGCTGCCGCACCTGAGGAAGCTTTCGTGAGATGTCATCCTCGGCTGTCCCGTTTTGGTTTTGGATTTTCGTTTCTCTGTAGCCGAGGCCGCCCTGGAACTGGCTCTGTAGACCAGGCTAGCCTCAAACTCAGAGATTCTTCTGCCTCTACCTCCCGAGTGCCGGGACCAAAGTGTGGTGTGTGTTTGACCACAGCCCGGGCCTTTAAAAATGTTTTAAGAAGGGTCTCGTTGTGAGCCCATGCTGGCCTTATGGTTGCGGCCATCTCCTGCCCTTGGCTCTCAAGGGCTGAGATCTGTTAACCACACTGTGGCCCTTCACGCCTGGTTCTCTCGGCATATCCGGCTTCGTCAGGGTCCCTCCATGCTGTGGACTTATCAGAGCCTTGCTCCTGTTCCTGGCCGAGCAATACTCCATTGTGTCCACGGCCCAGGCTGCCGTCCATCATGGCTGGAGCGTGCACACAGTGGATCCCTGGCGAACATGTAGCCAGGAGGCCACCTGGAGTTGCAGCCCGGCTCAGCTGGGTCCTTGGCCTGTCCCCTCGCAGGAGGTGCGGGAGACCCGGCGGCGACACGAGAGGCGCCTGGTGGAGGTGGACAGTAGCCGGCAGCAGGAGTACGACTTCAAGATGGCCCAGGCCCTGGAGGACCTGCGCAGCCAGCATGATGAACAAGTGCGGCTGTACCGCCTGGAGCTGGAGCAGACCTACCAGGCCAAGGTGCGGCCAGGGGGAGGGGAGGGGAGGGGACCCCGAGTCCTGCCACCCGTGCTCACACTCCCTGATTTCCCCAGCTGGACAACGCCAAGCTGAGCTCGGACCAGAACGACAAGGCGGCCAGTGCCGCCCGCGAGGAACTCAAGGAAGCCCGCATGCGCGTGGAGTCCCTCAGCTACCAGCTCTCGGGCCTCCAAAAGCAGGTGACGGGGCCCCGGCCCCGCCCCACCCACCCCCTACCCCTTCTCCCGGCCCCTCACATCCAAGGCTGCAGAGGCCACACCGTGACCCGGCCATACCCTCCCCAGGCCAGCGCTGCCGAGGACCGCATCCGCGAACTGGAGGAGGTTGTCGCCGGCGAGCGTGAAAAGTTCCGCAAGATGCTGGACGCCAAGGAGCAGGAGATGACGGAGGTGCGCGAAGCCATGCAGCAGCAGCTGGCCGAGTACCAGGAGCTGCTGGACGTCAAGCTGGCCCTGGACATGGAGATCAGCGCCTACCGCAAGCTGCTGGAGGGCGAGGAAGAGAGGTGAGCGAGGGGGGGGGGGGGGCGGCCTGGGGATGGGGGGCGGGGCCAGCAGCGGGGCGGGGCCAGCTGCGGGGGGGGCGGGGGCCTGGGGATGAGGGGCGGGGCCAGCAGCGGGGGCGGGGCCAGCTGCAGGGGCGGGGCCAGCTGCAGGGGCGGGGCCTGGGGATGAGAGGCGGGGCCAGCAGCGGGGGTGGGGCCAGCTGCAGGGGCGGGGCCTGGGGATGAGAGGTGGGGCCAGCAGCAGGGGCGGAGCCTGGGGTGAGGGGCGGGGCCAGCTGCAGGGGCGGGGCCTGGGGATGAGAGGCCGGGCCAGCAGCGGGGCGGGGCCAGCTGCGGGGGGGCGGGGGCCTGGGGATGAGAGGCGGGGCCAGCAGCGGGGGCGGGGCCAGCAGCGAGGGTGGGGCCAGCTGCAGGGGCGGGGCCTGGGGATGAGAGGTGGGGCCAGCAGCAGGGGCGGGGCCTGGGGATGAGGGGCGGGGCCAGCAGCGGGGGCGGGGTCAGCAGCGGAGGCGGGGCCTGGGATGAGAGGTGGGGCCAGCAGCGGGGGCGGGCCTGGGGATGAGAGGCGGGGCCTGGGGTGAGAGGCGGGGCCAGCAGCGGGGGCGGGGCCAGCTGCGGGGCGGGGCTCTTGAGGCCGGGCCTAGCCTCCCGGGCACCCTCACACCTACCTCCCTGCAGGCTGAAGCTGTCCCCCAGCCCGTCTTCCCGCGTCACCATCTCTCGGGCCACCTCGAGCAGCAGCAGCAGCAGCAGCGGGGTCGGCATGTCCGTGGGGCGGGGCCGGGGCAAGCGCCGGCGGCTGGAGACCGAGGACACCCAGGGCTCCCGCAGCAGCAGCAGCGGCCAGGGCTCCAGCCTGGGCAGCGGCTCCCGCCTGGCCCAGCAGGCAGCGGTCACGGGTGTCGTGAGCATCGACGAGGTAGACCTGGAGGGCAGGTTCGTGCGGCTCAAGAACGCCTCGGACAAGGTGAGCCAGGGGCAGGGTGGCGGACCCGTGCTCCCATCCCGATGGCCGGGGGTCACGAGCATGTCTGGGTTTCAGGACCAGTCTTTGGGGAACTGGAGAATCAAGAGACAGGTCCTGGAGGGTGAGGACATTGCCTACAAGTTCACGCCCAAGTATGTCTTGCGGGCCGGCCAGACAGTCACGGTAGGTGCCAGTGAGTGTGGGGCTCAGGAGGTTCCCAGCACTGACTCCCAGGGTGGGAGGTATTGTGTGGATTCCGCATGTTCTGAGACCAGCCCGGTGGCCCCTGAGCTGCTGTGTGTGGCTGCCACACCCCTCAGGGTGATGCCTTACTGTCCAAGTGATGTCCTGTGTCTGAGGCCTGGCAACTCACAGTTCTGGGTGGGGCACTGGGCCCCGAGGTGCTCGGATTCCAGTTCCAGCGGAGTGCTCTGGGCACTGTGGACCTGTGTCTCTTCGTCCATGTCCTGGGGCCATCCTGCATGGACAAGCCCACTGAAGGGCCTCATGGTGGGCAGCCGTCGGCTGGCCCAGGTCCTGAAGCGACTCACAAGGGCTATCTTGGGTCCTCAGGTGTGGGCAGCTGGCGCAGGGGTCGCCCACAGCCCCCCATCAACCCTCGTGTGGAAAAGCCAGAGCAGCTGGGGCTCCGGGGAGAGCTCCCGCACCGTCCTGGTCAACGCGGATGGAGAGGTAAGAACCCAGCAGGGTGTGATCAGGTCCCCGCACCTCCTTGCCCTCACAGCAGCCGTGACTGAACCGAAGCCTCTGAGCTGAACTGGGGTGGCCTCTTGTGGGGTGCAGCCACCAGCATCGGGGTGCCAGGCACACTGCTGACCCTTGTTATGTAGGAGGTTGCTGTGCAGGCTGTGAAGCAGACAAGCGTCCAGATGAGCGAGAACGGGGAGGAAGAGGAAGAGGAGGCAGAATTCGGCGAGGAGGACCTTTTCCACCAGCAGGTAGAGCATGCGACGTCACGCCGAGGGGGGCTTCGGGTCCAAGTCCCACAGTCCTGCCTCAGACAACTATGCCCACCCACTGTGTGGGTTCTGGGACACCACCGGCCTCACTGGCCGCATGTCTGACCCTTCAGCCAGGACACCCTCTCCTCAGGGCTTGGGATGGGGAGGCAGGGACTCCAGCCCTGAGTCTGGGCTGCGGGGACCCGTCTACCGGCTTGGGAGCAGGCCGCCTAACTCCATCCTTCACTCCTTGCAGGGGGACCCGAGGACTACCTCGAGGGGTTGCCGGCTGATGTGAAACCTGCCCCATGGTCACCAAGGTCCCCACAGGCCCTGAAATTATTTTTTCTAGTCAGCTCTAACTAGTCCTTGGTACATTTCTAGATGACTGTTAAGCGACCATGAGAATGTGGGTGGGCTGTGCTGGGTTTCCTAGGGTGGGTCCTCTGCCCGCAGGCTCCACCCTCTCCAGTATCCTATGTCACCTCGGTGATACAGAGGCCGGGCCAGGAGCCTGCAGGCGGAGGGACAGGAGCGTGGCTGCTGGCTCAGGGCAGACCTAGCGTGAAACTACAGTGATTCACTCATTGAATTTTCTTTGAAGCTTTTTAAATCAAATCCAATTCAGAATCTGGGTTGCAGAGGTCATCACCAGCCTGTCAGGACTTGGTGGCTCTTCAGACATAGGGCAGACCCTCCACTCCTGGGCTTGGCAGCACAGAGGAACTCCAGCTCTGAGCCTGAAGGGTCTGTGACTGTCCCCAGCCTCAGGGCATCTGAGGCGGCTCTGAGCCCTGATTCTAGACCAAGAAGGAGGCAGCCCACACCCGAGACAACTCCTTTCCTAAGATTGTCACTCCAGTAGGCTGAGGGACAGACAGATCGTGGGCGCCCTACCTTCAGGAGCAAAGGCTGCGGGTTCCCAGCCAGTGACTGCTCGCAGGAGTGTGGCCCACGCGTATACACACTGCATGGCCCCTCTGCCCTGCCCCGCCGGCTTGGCCTGAACTTGCTGCGGTGGAACATGGTTCCACGAGCTCCGGGTGCCAGCCGGCTCTCACCTGTCACCTTCACCCCCCACCACAGACACACAGTATTTTTTTAACGGATATTTATTTTTTTACATCAATAATGCAGCTCACTGTGAGGCTGCCGCTCTGGGGGTTCAGGCCCAGGGCTGCCAGGGATGGAAGTCAGCTGACCTTACAGCTTCCTTTGCTGAGCCTTGGGGGGTGCTGTCTCCTGGTACAGCCGGTGGGAAGAGGAGCTCAGCCCCAGTCTCCCCAAGGCAAGAGCTCGCGGCCACAGGATGCCACTACTGCCACCGACCCCCAGAACCCGCCATCCCCCTCCCGCTTCTGGATACCTCCGTTTTCTTTAAGTGACAGGTGTTGGGTCCCGGACTGTGTCTCTGTTTCTGGACGGTCGTGACAGGCCGCAGTCACACGCAGCCTTGCCCACGGGGCGGGTGCCCTCCGGTGCACCTGGCACCCGTGTTTGCGGAGCGGGGTTGGAGTAATCCGCAGTCCCACAGGGGAGCAGCTTGCCCTGCGCGCATCGCTCAGCTTTACAGGTGGTTTCTTTTCTAAGATGCATGCCAAACGTGTGTTCCGCCTTTTTTTTTCCCCTCCTATGATTTGTAATATACATTTTACGACTGGAAACTTTTGTACACTCAAATAAACACTTTGGTTTTAACCCCAGCCTCGGAGTTGATCCTCTGGCCCCCACAGCTTCAAGCGCCTGTGTCGCTTTCCTAGGACTGCAGGGGCTTGGGCGACGCGTGCGCACGCGCAGCAATGAAGGAACCCTGAACCAGCCCTTGTCAGGGCCTCAGAAGTCAGTATGCGCATGCGGAAAAGTGCACAGCCTTCTGGGAGTTGATACCCCCCCCCCCCCCCCCAACGAACGGAGCTCCGGGTTCAACCTAGGGACAGCGCGCAAGGCCTTGTGGGAACTGTAGTCTGAGGTTTCCACACACCGCCGCAGGCGATCACTTGGCGTGGCGCGCTCGGAATTATGGGAGATGTAGTTTGATCCGTTCCCATGGTGACTCGGGCCTCAGCTTCCTGTCAGATGGTGACGTCGAGCGCAGCGGCTTCCGGCGCCTGCGGGTCGGCGCGCGCGGCCGCGGCCCGGTGGACGGCGCAGCCATGGAGAGCGGCTTCGGCTCGGACTTCGGCGGCACGGGCGGCGGGAAGCTGGACCCGGGGGTCATCATGGAGCAGGTGAAGGTGCAGATCGCCGTGGCCAACGCGCAGGAGCTGCTGCAGGTGCGGGGCGCGCCGGGGTTGGTGACGGGGTCCCCCCGGGTGGGTCCCCGCTGAGACCTCGCGTGTGTCCACAGAGGATGACGGACAAATGTTTCCGGAAGTGCATCGGCAAGCCCGGGGGCTCCTTGGATAACTCGGAACAGGTGAGACTCCCCGGGAACCCCGGGAAGGTGAGGGGCGCAGGGTCACGAGCCGCAGGGAGTAAAGGACTTGGCGCGTGCGCGACCTGGAGCCGCGGCGTAGTGAGGCGTCTGCGCGTGCGCGGGAGTGAGGAACCGGGCTTCTGCGCATGTGTGGTTGTAGGCCTAGTGGGTGATTCCTGGGCTCACGTGACCCTAACTCAACCTGGCGTCCCATCGTCGCTCTGCAGAAGTGCATCGCCATGTGCATGGACCGCTACATGGACGCCTGGAACACCGTGTCCCGCGCCTACAACTCCCGACTGCAGCGGGAACGAGCCAACATGTGACCGGGACCGGTGCCTCGGGACACCGTGCGCTTGCCCACGGTCGGGACTGTTTGCAGCCCGCGTCTGGCGGCCCCGGAGTCTGGCGGCTGGAGGGCTCGGGGGGCGAGGCCTCTGCCGCGGTGCCTGTGCCCAGCTCAGTCTCAGAAGGGAGCGAGGACCAGTTTGAGCGCGGGGATCTGGCTGCCCCCGCCTGAGCTGTGACCTGAGCGCAGGCCAATAAATCGCTGCTGGGGCAGAGAAGCTGGCGTGTCGTCCTGCCGCCTCGGGTCTCCTCCCCAGAGTAGGCCCCAGCCTCCCGGGGTATCCTTCCCCTTGGTGTCCGTGGCCTGCCGCCTCTCAGGAAGGCGTGTTCCCCCACGAGAAACAAAGGAGTGGCCACACCTTTAATCCCAGCACTCGGGAGGCAGAGGCAGGCGGATCTCTGTGAGTTCGGGGCCAGCCTGGGCTACAGAGTGAGATCCAGGACAGGCTGCAAAGCTACACAGAGAATCCCTGTCTCCAAAAACCAAAAAGGAAACAGAGAGGAGCGGCCTTGTGAATGACTGATAGTGGTCTCAGGTGCCCATCATCCGGGCTGGGGACTAGCCTGGGATACACAGCGTGGCTCCATTGCTCTGTGTAGAGCTCACTTGTCATGCCAGAGGCCCCGGGTGTCACCCCCAGCTCCATGTAAACTAAGTATGCACACCTGTCATGGGGGGGGGGCAGCGGTGGACGGACAGATGGGGACAGCAGAGTCAAATTTGAGGTTAGCCTTGGGTACATAAGACCCTGTCTCACACAAAAAAGGCAAGTCAGCAGGGCTCCGTTGCTGAGACACAGGTCCTGAGCCAGAGCTGGGGGCAGGAACTCTGTTTATTGGAACAGTATGTACAGCCACAGCTAGTTCCCATCAGACTCCCGGGCTTGCCTGCCACCAACTCCCCTCTGGGTTGGGTCGCCGGCCACGTGGTGGTCACTCCTGGATGTTCTGGCCTATCCATCCCAGGACAGCTGCCACTCGAGTGTAGACGCCCGGGAAGTGGGGCCTGCCACAGCCATAGCCCCAACTGGTGACCCCAGTTAGCACCCACTGGCCAGATGGCTCCCTGCAGGCCAGGGGTCCCCCTGCGTCACCCTGAAGGAGAAAGTGCGCTCAGGCCAGCAGCCCTTGGGACCCGGAAGGACCCCACATGAGAAACTGCCAAGGGGCCTCACTTGAGCCATGGACGGAATGGGTTCAGTGCTAGTGTGTTTTCTTAATGCCCCCGGCTGCGCCCTCTGCCAGGACCCGGTGTGTGTGCATGCGCATCTGTGTGCGTGTGGTGCTCATGAAGGCCTGGGGTGCTGGGTAGTTGTCTTTATTGCTCTCCATTCCCTTTAGATGTGGGGACTTCCTGTGACCCCGGAAGTAGGTGGTGGCCATCAGTTCCCAGCCATCCTGTCTCGCACAGAATGGGGTGACAGGTGCTTGTAGCCAGTGACCACGGGCCTTTGTGTGTCTCCCGGGGATCCGAACCCGGGTCCTGGCGTCTGCACAGCCAGTGACCGCCGTGTACTTTGTAAGGAGTTGTGTGAATGTGTTGTCATCGAGGCAGGCTCTCATCTCAAACACAGGAATCCTGCCTCAGTCCCCCAGCTTGGAGCAACTGGGCCCTCCGGGAGGATGTGGGGTTGGGAGACCCGCGTGTTGTCTCTGAGCAAGCAGTTGTGCCACGGCATGTCCCGGGTCAGTGGTGGGCAGGGTGGGAGAGACTCCCGGGCAGGCTCAATCGGGGGCCCTTGTTACACAGCCTGAGGACCCGAATTAAACCCCAGATCCCAGGTGAAAAACCAGCGTTCAGGGGGCCGAGACAGGAGGGTTCCTGGGACTCGGGGATCGCCGAGTGCAGTGAGACCCTGCCTCCAACTGGCAGCAGCGTCGCAAGACTTCAGGCCAGCCCGGGCCACCGAGAGAGCCCCACTCACCGAGCAGCTGTCCACGCCGCCCTGCGGGAAGCCTGCGCACAGCATGCGGCTGCTGATCTGCACCGGGTAGAAGCGGCGACACGTCTGCTCGCTGAGGACGCGCACCGCCGCCTTCTGCAGCTGCCTGGCCATGGAGCCTGGGAGGGCGAGGGAATGGCTGGGGCGCGTCCCTGTGTCCCCGCTCCGCGCCCCCCCACCCCCGCCCGCGCGCGCGCGCGCGCCTACCTCCCTCCCGCAGCGAGCCCCAGCCGGTGATGACGCAGCGCGCGCCTTCGGGGGGCCGCGCGGGCCCCGGCAGGCAGATGGGTCGCACCAGGCGGCTGCGGCGCACGGGACCCGCCAGCTCCAGCAGCGCCACGTCGTAGTCCAGCGTGTAGAGGTTGTAGAACGGGTGGCGGTAGATGCGTGCCACCCGCTCCAGCTGGCCCTCGGCGCCGCTCAGGAACGGGGTGCCCAGGAAGGCTGCCCACTGCATAGGGTCCCCGTAGCTGCGGGGCGCGCGTGCGCGTGGGCAGAGTCACCGTCCGGTGGAAATGGGCTGCTCTGTCCCCCTGCCCAACTCGGGGCTCACCCAGCCACGCCCGTGTCCCTCTGAGGGGACACCGCCAGCTGGCACCATTTCCAGAGCTGAGGATGGTCCCCACCCTCTGGAGAGGAGACTAGGCTCTTGACCCCTCTAGGTCACCCAGCAGAAACGGGACTCTTGTGTATACACGCACGTGTGCGCACACACACACACACACACACACACACCACAGGCTTCCACAGTGGAGCCCCTGCCCCAGCACCTCGGACCCAGCATAGGACCATCTGTCCCTTTCACCCTGAGCCCCACGGGCATGTGAGCGCATGTTGGGGGTCCCCTAAGGAACTACGTCCTCCACGTCGCACTCTGCCAGGGAGACCGTGCCTTCTGTCCGGTGGCCTTGGGGACTGGAGCCAAATGCAGAGGTGTTCTGGGGAAGGGCAGCGGACCCCGCAACGGGGCAGGACTCACATGTCGAAGCAGTGTGCGGCGGACAGAAGCCACCTCTCGGCCACCAGCACGGCCCCGCAGCGGTGCTCCCTGCTCCGCAGCCACAGGCTCACTTGCCAGGGCCACTCCCCACGCGAGGCCGCGCTGCCACCCACGATCCGGGTCAGCGCCCCCGGGGGCGCCAGGCCACAGTCTGAGGAGAGCGGGTGCTGTGTGAGCCCCGGGCAGAGGGTCTCTCCCGCTGCACGCCCCTGGGCTGGAACCCCAACCCTGTGGCTCCGGTGACCTGCCCCACTCTCCCCACACCCACAGGCTGGCCTCTCAGTGAATCCAGCACGGCTGACCCAGAGCCCTGTGGGAGGGGCGGAGGGGCCTTCATGTCCCCCAGCTGGCCCCTCTTTCCCAGACAGTGGCCTTCTCGCCATCAGGCGGGGTGTCCCTTCTTGGCCCAGCCTCAACCAATACCAAAGGAGGCCAGGGAAAGGAAGCTCTGTGGCCCCTTCAGAACAGCTCCTGGGAAGCGGCAGGGGGCTGACTTCGGGGTCCCTCAGCCATCGCCTCCCCGCGGTGAGTGGCTCGCACTGGGGTCCCAGCTCGGGGCTTCCCTGGGCCTCTAGCTCAGGTGCTCACAGGCCACTGCAATGGCCAGGGTCAAGGTCAGACTGAGCTGAAGGCCTTCGGACAGAGCGTCACCTTCACCGGAGGTCCTGAGGCACCGGGCTTCTGGGAAAGGCCCTGGTGTGACCCCAATAACCCCCCTTCACATGTTCCACGGCCACCCAACGCTGCCCTCCACGTGGGGGTTCCAGTGGAGTGAGATGGAGTCAGAGCAGGGCATGAGTGGCATCCATGAGGGAGAGAGGGGAGAAGGGTCTAGCCCAGGACCTTCTAAAGCCCGCCCTGGGCCAGCGTGCCCACAGCGGGGAGTCACAGCTGAGGTGCCTAGGCATGGGGGCCTTTGGAGGACTGGAAGTCAGCCGAGTGAGTGGGAAGTAGAAACAAGCATGATCCCCTTGCCAGCTATCCGAGGGACCCCAGGAAGGGGACACTGGACCTCGAGATCAGTGTTCCTCAACCTGTGGGTCACGACCCCTTTTGGGGTCCACCGACCTTTTCTTTTACAGGGTCGCCTAGACTACCAGAAAATACAGATACATACATTGCAATCATAACTGAAAGTACAGTTATGAGGTAATGAAAATGACGTCACTGGCTGGGGGTCCCCACACATGAGGAACTGCGAGGAAGGCTGAGAAGCACTGCTCTAGATGCTCGTACCACCCTGGACGAGCAGGGGCTGGGCTGAGGCCACTGCAGACGACGGGCATCTTGTCCCCACTCTGCAGACTGTGGCTGTCCACTTTACCCGGTTATTTTACAAGGTGTTGAGATACTATCTCACCATGTACACAGGCAGAGCAGCCTTAAAGTCAAAGAAACTCTCCTGCCTCAGCCTCCCAAGAGCTGAGACTGCAGCTGTGTGGCACTACACCCACACCCGTGTGGCACTACACCCACACCCGCAAAGGCGTCACTGAGACATCATTCCTCTCCAGCCCTCATCTTTCTCCTTCTGCAACTTGCTCGCTCTTTCCTCTTTCTCTCCCTTTTTATTTTATTTAAACATTCTGGGCCATGATGAAGGCCAATATGAAGGCCAGAGCCTCCCACACTGGACCCCTGACCACGCCCCCAGCCCCTCACTGGGGGATTCTAGGGTGGCCCCACCCCCAAGCCTATTCTTCATTTCTCTCTTTGCTGATCAGAGTCTCACTAAGTTGCCCACATTGGCCTTCAACACCCCCTCTTAGCCCAGGCCGGCCTTGGATTTGGGATGCTTCCGCCAAGCGGCTGAGACAGCAGGTGTTTGCCCTCAGGCCCGGCCTGTCTTCTCACCAGGACACTCTTTAGATCAGGGAACCTGCTCAGCGACCACTTTTTTACCAAAATGCCTATTTACAGACTGTCTCCAACAGTCGCATTCTGGGGTCTTGGGGTTGAATGTACCCGGGTGATGTGACAGCTCATCGTAGGTCTGACAGTCGCCCGCACAGGCTTGTGGAGCTATCCTCAAGTGAAATGAGTCCCATATCCCACCACCCCCATTACCTAGGGCCCCGGCTTTGGCAAGAGCCCTGGTGGGTGGAGGGGCCTCCTCCGGGGCACCTTCCATGGATGCTGCCTTTGTGAGGAGTTGAGGAGCCCAGGACACAAGCTCATGACAACTGGAAGAGGGGTGGGAGGGGACATTGGGGCTCGCGGGGTCCCGGTGCAGCCCTAGCAGGTGAATGCAGTGCCTTCGGCCATGAGAGGTTTGATTTTAGAGCCTTCCACTCGGCAGCTCTGCTGCATGTGGAGCAGAAAGCCGAGTCCCCAGCTGCAGGCAGAGCTCCAGTGGACCCTAACCCCAGGGTGTGGCTCAGCAGGAGAGCACCCAGTGCCTGCCAGGCCCTGGAGTCTGTCCCCAATGCCAACAGAATGAAAAGAGAGACACAAGGAGAGAGGCAGCCTGGCAGGGAGAGCTGTCATCTCAGGACTCAAGAGGCTGAGGCAGGAGGATCAGGAGTTCAAGGTCAGCCTCAGATACTAAGTGGGTCCAGGCCACCACGGCCTTGATGCACAGGAGTGAACAAATAAGAAAGGAACAGGAGGTGGAGAGGGGGTTTAGTGGAGGGCAACAGAGACAGGGGGATGGCTGGGACTCGCCAGCTGCAACCGAAGCCCAGAAGCTCCATGTTCAATGAGATACCTTGCTTCAGAGGAATATTTAGGAGTGATGGAGGACGGCATCTGTGTCCTCGGTGGAGAGGGACACGGCCGCCCTCCTCTGGCCTCAGCATGCACACACATGTGCGCACACCAACAAATGGACAGATGTCGGCACCCAGGCGCACACAGCGGGACATGGAGAGAGCTCCCACTGAAGGCCAGGCAGGCAGCCACAGGGCCTTGACATTGAACTCTAGCTCTGCAATTTGGGACACTCTGTCTTCAATGCCATCATGTGTAACCCCAGCTGTGACAGGGACCTGCCTGCCCCACCCCACCTGTCACCGTACCTGGCAGTTGGGAATGCGTGGTGGTGCCTGGGGCATTCGGGGCTGGTGTCTGTCCCCTGGTGGTGCTCCTGGCAGACAGCGTCCTGTTGAGTGGTCTAGTGGTCACCCTGCTGGTGGCCCTGGGGGTTGCCGGTCTGGTGGTGGCCTCTTGGACAGTGAGGCCAGCAGCTGTGGTTCTGGGGGGCAGGTTAGGGATAAGCCGTGTGCTGGAGGTGTGGGGGCGAGGTGTGGAGCTGGGGCCTGAGGTCATGGCCTTCAGGATCCAGTCCTTGAGCCGAGTGATGCGTGCATATACACCGGGCTTCTTAGCCTGAGCACAGCCAATGCCCCAGCTCACGATGCCCGCCAGGTAGAAGACACCTGGTGTCTCCTCACATGCCAGCGGGCCACCAGAGTCGCCCTGCAGGAGAAAGACCCCACTGGATCTTCATGGGATACCCGTCGAAGGAACAGAAAGGCCCCACTCCCACTGGACTTGGGGCTCTGCATTCAGGTGTGACGTGTGACCTCAGATCCCGCCTTCTCTGAACCTCCACCACTCATTCTGGCTCCTCTTTTTTGAGCACCGGGGATGGAAGGAACCCAGGGCCTCACACATGCTGGGCCAATGCTCATCACTGAGCTGTACCCCAAGCCTAAGGGGGAGGTTGGGGTGTCCCTGTGACACCCACCTGGCAGGAGTCAACCTTGCCCTCCAGGAAGCCGGCGCAGAGCATGCGGTCCGTGAGGGAGAAGTTGTACAGGGCACCACACATCTTCTGCTCTATGATGCCCACGGACGCCTTCTGCAGGATGTCGGGCTTGGTGGCTGCCGGGAAAAGAGCTCAGAATGCCACCGAGTGACTTGTCACCAAGCAGGGCCACCGGGTGCTGTCCCTATCCTGGAGACAGTGAGCAGATCTCACAGGAAGTTTTGTTTTGTTTGAGACAAGGTCTCGCTGTGTAGCCCTGGCTGTCCCACAACTCACAGAGATCCTCCTGCCTCTGCCTCCCAGGTGCTGGGATCAAAGGTGTGCGCCACCACTGTCTGGATGTCACAGGGATATTTATTTTCTCCTGTGGGGCTTGGGGGTAACCCAGGGACTCTGCACATGCTGGGCGAGTGCTCAACACACCCCTAACTCTTGGGGTTTTGAGGGTCTCACTATGTTACCCAGGCTGGCCTTGAACCTGTGATGCCCCCACCCCTGCCTCCGCTGCAGGCCAACCATTCCCATTTTGATACAACCTTTTCACAAAGGGCTAGAACAACGGTTCTCACTCCATGGGCCGCGACCCCTTTGGGGGCCCCATAGTACATATTTACATTACGATTCATAACAGTAGCAAAGCTGGGCGGTGGTGACGCACGCCTTTAATCCCAGCACTCGGGAGGCAGAGGCAGGCGGATCTCTGTGAGTTCGAGGCTAGCCTGGTCTACAGGGCGAGTTCCAGGACAGGCTCCTAAGCTACACAGAGAAACCCTGTCTCCAAATAAACAAACAAAAAGTAACAAATTACAGTTATGAAGTAGCAATGAAATCGTTGTATG
Organism: Peromyscus californicus insignis; assembly: GCF_007827085.1. Classification (NCBI taxonomy): domain Eukaryota; kingdom Metazoa; phylum Chordata; class Mammalia; order Rodentia; family Cricetidae; genus Peromyscus; species Peromyscus californicus. Next base: position 54,046,366 of record NW_026294492.1, read on the forward strand.
GTTGGGGTCGCCACGCATGAACTGTATTAAAGGGTTGCAGCATCAGGAAGGTTGAGAACCACTGAGCTAGAGAACAAACATTTTCAGTTTATCCTGTTAGTGAAGGGAGGTGCAGGGAGCCACAGTCGCGGGGCTGCATGTGGCCTCTGGTATAGCAAGAGGCCAGTGGCTCAAGTCTGTGGCCAAAGGGTCGGCACAGATGTTTTTTGCAGCCATGGACATCTGGTCAATGAATGTGTGGATTTTTGTTTGTTTTGTTTTTAGAGACAGGGAGTCTCTATGTAGCCCTGGCTATCGTGGAACTCAATATGTAGATCAGGCTGGCCTCCAACTCAGAGATCTGCTTGCCTCTGCCTCCCTAATGCTGGGATTAAAGCCTTGAGACACCACTGCCTGGAGATTGTGTCGATAAAACTTTATTTATACACACAAATGAGGTTCCATATGTAGCCCCTAGGAGACATTGAGTGACTCTGCGGATGTGGGGTCAGCGCAGAGGAATGATTTAGGGCCCAGGTGAGGGAAGCCAATCCCCATCCCTCCCAGGCCAGGCCCTGGAGAATTTAGCCATCATTTCCTTTCCCTCTGGGACCTGCTCACCATTTCCCTCCTGCATGTTGCCCCAGCCTGAGATCATGCACTTCCGGCCCACAGGGAACTTGTGGATGGCCAAGGGGAGACAGATGGGCTGGATGAACTTGTTGAAGACCAGCGGCCGGGCCAACTCCAGCAAGGCCACGTCAAAGTCCAGGATGCCTGGGTTGTAGCGGGGATGCAGAAGCACCCTTCGCAGCCCCAGCTTGATGGGGCTCCCGCCGACACCCAGCAGGGACGCGGTGCCCAGGTGCGCCTGCACCTGTTCTGCCTTGGTGCTGCGGGAGACAGGACCTCAGGCATGCCTGCCCTGCCCCCTCCCGGCCAATACCCGCACCCCAGGGAGGGTCCCCTGGAAGGGGACCTGATAGAGAGTGTACCCTGGGGCTTTGCTTTTTGTTACTCTGACCAAGACCCTAGCAACTTTACGAACGTCATCGGTCACTGCTGGTCAGAACCCAGGTCCCTGCTGTGGAGCCCAGAGCGGGACAGTCATGGGCCTGGACGGCCTGGGCGACCTCCCTGTCTGTTTTGGTTTGTGTTGGCTGTTTATTTTTGAGGCAGAGGGACAGGCATGCACCACCACACCAGCTAGTTGGCACTTGCTGGATGCACTGAGGGTCTGCGATCCGGGCTCTTGGGAGGCCTTACTGGTTGAAACAGTGAGCGGCGGACAGCAGCCAGCGGTCACCCACCACGGTGGCTCCGCAGAAATGTCTGGATCCTTCCTTCAGGCTGGCCTGCCAGGGCACCTCCCCAGGCACAGCGCTGAGCCCACCCACAATCCGAGTGGGCTTGTCCATCGCAGGCCTGGCCCCACACTCTGCAAGGGGAGGGGAGAGGGGGGATGGGGGTCCTTATCCACCCAGGGCTCACCCGTTCTGGCCCCTGAGCAATGAGGACAGTGCCCAGGGGTGGCAGGGCTGGAGGTACCAGGGAAACCTGAGCTTGGAATGACTGAGATACAATAACCACACCCGGGAGATTCCAGGACCCACAAGGTCACATCCACATGGGGGCACATGCCTGTCATCCGAGCACTCAGCTGAGGCAGGAGGATTGTTCTGAGTTTGAAGTCAGCATTGGGAACAAAAGACGCTGTCTGAGAAGGGAGGGGAGGAGAAAGGGAAGGGGACGGAGACGGGGCTGGCTGGAATGAGGGAAAGTGGCAGGAAGCAGCAAACCACAGGGGACCCCCAACCACCAACCACGGAGGAGGCAGAGCCGTCTGGGCAGGGTGGGGTGGGGTGTGGCGGGGCCCTCGCCTCCAGCCCCAGGCCCCAGTTCCAGACCCCAGCACCACAGAACACACAAAACCCGAGAGGAGATGCAAGGCTGAGGAGACACAGAGAGGCATGCCAGACAGGGACAGTGCCCGCAGGACCACACCGGCCACCCAGAGACTCAGTCTCACAGGTCCACAGTCGCGACAGCCAACTTCTTGCTGACCCTGTGGGTCACTCTAACTATGTTGTCTTTGCAACTTCATTTTCAAATGCACCTACATTACAGTTCCAAAAAATTAAGTGAAGCCAGGAATAGTAGTGGATGCCTTTAATCCCAGCACCCAGGAGACTAAGGCAGGCAGATCTCTATGAGTTGAAAATCAACCTGGTCTACAAAGTGAGCTCCAGGCCAGCCAGGGCTACATAGTGAGACCCTGCTATGGTGATATTTTATTTGCATTAAAATGTTATTTGTATGTTAATAAATAAAGTTGCCCGGGGGTCAGAGCTATTAGCAAGCCATAGGAAAGCAGGGCAGTGGTGGCGTACGCTTGTAATCCCAGGACTTGGTAGGCAGAGCTGGGTAGGTCTCTGTGTGTTCAGGGATACAGCCATTATTGGATACACACGCCTTTAATCTCAATACCAATCATGGAAAACCTGGAGGCCTATACAGACAGGCCGTGACGAGGCGGTCATGTGGTTGGGTTTACAACCAATGAGAAGACGGAACAGGAACTCTATATAAGGACTTTAACACAGGGGTGGCTCTGGTTCGGAGAGGTAGGACCACCGCAGGAGGAAGGGTCAGGTTTTAGCTCTTAGCTCTGACCTGTTGGCTTTCTTCCTTGCATTGGTTCTGTGTATTTTATTTAATAAGAAGGTTGGTTACATCTACACCCTGCCTCAAAAAATTTAAATTAAAATTTAAAAACTGTATGCCCGAAGAATGACCAACCTGTAATAGATGTTTGTGCTCATGGCAGACATCAGCAATCAATTGCCAATCCCCTATTGAGTGCTTCATGGCAGATATCAATAAACGGTCACCAGTTTTGCACCCAGTGTCAAGACTGATACCAAAAATAAATTGCCCATCTCCCTTCAAGTGTATTCATGAACAACACCGATAATCAATCACCAATTTCTCGCTGAGGAGTGAAGGCAGACATTGTCAATCAATCACCAATCCTCCATCTGAGGCACTAGCCATCAAACCTGTTAAGTTTTGCTGAGTTCAGTTTCCTGGAACCCACACGGTGGAGAGAGAGAGAGCCAATTCCTGCAAGTTGTCCATATGCACCGCCCCCCAAATAAATCAGTTATTAGCTGCCAAACTTCCACAGTATTGAACCAGACATCAACAGTGGATCACAGCTGGTTCTGGCAGCGCACGCCTTTAATCCCAGAGACAGGCGGATCTCTGTGAGTTCGAGGCCAGCCTTGCACATAAAGTCTTCCAGGGCAGCCAGAGCTACCCAGAGAGACCCTGTCTGTCTCAACCCTGTCAATTTCTTGCTGTCCATCGTGACAGACATTGACAATCGATTACCGACCCGCATCAAGCTTCAAGATCAGCGATTAAGCCCCCCCCCCCCGCCTCAGCGCCTGCTTCCTGGCAGACATCGATAGTCGATTGCCGATCAATCTCCCTCATCTATTGACCCCCGCTGGGAGGGGCCGGCCGCCCCGCCGTACCTTGTGGCTTGGCCGCCGTGCTGGGGTGTCTTGGTGTGGTGCTGGGCGCCGCCGTGGGTCTGGCCGAGGTGCCGGGCAGCGGGCTGTCAGGGCTGGTGGGCCGGGGAGGGCCGGGGGTGAGGGGCGCAGGAGCCGCGGTGGGGACCGCAGGCGCGCGCGTCACCTCCAGGATCCAGTCCCGCAGCCGGGTGACGCGGGTGTAGACGCCCGGCCGCCGCGCTTCCGCACAGCCGATGCCCCAGCTCACGATGCCGGCCAGGAAGAACCTCCCGGAAGGCTCCTCGCAGACCAGGGGTCCCCCCGAGTCGCCCTGGGGACGGGGGAGCGCGGTCAGCGCGGGCGGGGGTCCCCAGGGGTCCCCCGAGTCGCCCTGGGGACGGGGGAGCGCGGTCAGCGCGGGCGGGGGTCCCCAGGGCCAGCGCCGGGGCCCCGCTGTGCGCACCAGGTGCGGCCCGCGGGGGTGGGGTGGGGTTCCCTGCAGAACCGCAAACGTGGGGTCCTCGTCCCTGCCCGGAGCACCCTCACCGGTTTGTTATCTAGATATTTATGTGCACGTCTGCCTGTCTGTGCAGGCATCTCCCCTCAAGCTCCTAACCTCGGAGCCATCCCTCCGGCCCCAGCACTCGGGAGGCAGAGCCAGGCGGATCTCTGTGAGTTCGAGGCCAGCCTGGGCTACAGAGCGAGATCCAGGACAGCCAGGGCTGCACAGAGAAACCCTGTCTCGAAAAAAACTAAAAGTAAAAACATACAGTGACTTCTCTCAGTCAACCACTGAAGCTCAGGCAGGGTATTTCTTGTGTTCCTTTTTGAGACCGGGCCGCACGTGGCTCAGGCTGGCCTGAACCGATCCTCCTGCCTCACCTCCCGAGCAGCTGTTACACACACAGCCTGTGCGTTTGCCTGCTCTGCGGAGGGGACGGAGGGGGCAGACGAGCTGGCGCACCTGGCAGGAGTCCACCTTCCCGTCCAGGTAGCCGGCGCACAGCATCCTGTCGGTGAGCGAGTGGCCGTACAGGCTGGCACACAGGCTCTGGTCCAGCAGCTCCACGGTGGCCTTCTGAAGGACCTCCGGCTTTACCACTGCCGCGGCGACGGAGAAAAGGGGGTGAGAGCTCCGGACCCCAGCAGCCGCGCTGAGCCAGGAGGACCATCCATCCCCACCGGGTCTGGACACCCCAGGGTTGGTTCCTCATCACGCTCCCTGCGTGCACGTGTGTGCTAGGCTCTCAAACGCTCTCACGGTACCGCTTCCTCCTGACATGAACTCTCTTTCTTTCTTTCTTTCTTTCTTTCTTTCTTTCTTTCTTTCTTTCTTTCTTTCTCTTTCTTTCATTTATTCATTATGTACACAGTGTTCTGACTGCAGGTCAGAAGAGGGCACCAGATCTCATTACAGACAGTTGTGAGCCTCCATGTGGGTGCTGGGAATTGAACTCAGGACCTCTGTAAGAGCAGTCAGTGCTCTAACCGCTGAGCCATCTCTCCAGCCCTTTTTTTGTTTTCTTTTTCCTTTTTGAGACAAGGTCTCTTGTAGCCCAGACTGACCTTAAACTGACTTCCTAGCTCATTTGACTTACTTCATCCCCGTGACTTCTCATCTCAAATTCGGGGACGACAGTCCTGTGCTGCTGCCTTTAGCTTTACAAGGTTGTTTTTCTTTTTCCTTACCAGAGGTATTGAACTCACGGACTCCAACATAAATAAATTCTCCACCCTGACCACGCCCCCAGCCCCTCACTGGGGATTCTGGGCGGGGCTCCACCCTGACCACGCCCCCAGCCCCTCACTGGGGATTCTGGGCGGGGCTCCACCCTGACCACGCCCCCAGCCCCTCACTGGGGATTCTGGGCGGGGCTCCACCCTGACCACGCCCCCAGCCCCTCACTGGGGATTCTGGGCGGGGCTCCACCCTGACCACGCCCCCAGCCCCTCTCTGGGAGATTCTAGGCGGGGCTCCACCCTGACCACGCCCCCAGCCCCTCTCTGGGAGATTCTAGGCGGGGCTGTACCCTGACCACGCCCCCAGCCCCTCACTGGGGATTCTGGGCGGGGCTCCACCCTGACCACGCCCCCAGCCCCTCTCTGGGAGATTCTAGGCGGGGCTCCACCCTGACCACGCCCACAGACCCTCACTGGGGATTCTAGGCGGGGCTCCACCCTGACCACGCCCCCAGACCCTCACTGGGGGATTCTGGGCGGGGCTGTACCCTGACCACGCCCCCAGCCTGTTTTTAGTAGTCGGAGCCTCTGGCTGGGCTGGTCCCCGGCCTCCGGCCCCAGCTTATGGACTCAGAGGCGGGAGCCCCCATTGCTGGTCACAAGCTCCTATCAGGGGTGGACGGGGCAGTCGGGGGTGGAGGATGCACGCGGCTTACGGAAGTCCTCCTTCAGGTAGCCCCAGCCCGAGATCAGGCACTTCTTGCGCGGCGGGAAGACGTGCGTGGCGGCGGGGAGACAGGCGGGCTGCACGTAGCGGCCGAAGGGCAGCGGGCGAGCCAGCTCCAGCACCGCCACGTCGAAGTCCGCCGTGTCCGCGTCGTAGGCCGGATGCTTGGAGATGCGGAGCACGCGTGCGCGCACGGCGCTGGCCTCCGAGCCGCTCAGGTGCACGCTGCCGGCCTGGGCCGCCCACTGCGCAGGGTCCTGGAATCTGGGGGGCCCGAGGGGTGCGGCTCAAGTGGGGGCTCGGAGGAGTTGGCAAGGAAAGAGTAAAGTTTGCGGACTGTGACTGCGGACATCTCTGTGCTCCGCCCAGTGTCAGGGTGCAGGGGCCAGCCAGAGGGCCCCGCGGGCACAGGCGCTTGTGGCCACACAGGGTGGAAGGAGCGGATCAGCTACTGCAAGTTATCCTCTGCCTGCGCGCGCAGACACACACACACACACACACACACACACACACACACACACACACACACACACACACACAAATAAATGAAAAAGTGAGCAGGACTGTGCAGGCCCCTGACCCCAGCACCTGGGAGCAGAGGCAGGCCGATCTCTGTGAGTTCAAGGACAGCCTGGTCTGCAGAGTGAGTTTCAGGACAGCTACGTCGTGAGACCCTGTTTCAAAACTAAATAACTAATAAATGAAAATGAATGCAGACTGGGCTGTGGAGGTGGATGTCTGTAACCCCAGCACTCAGAAAACTGAGGCAGGAGAATTATGAATTGCTGGGAAGCCTGGGAAACCTAGTGAGGCCTTCTCTCTCTCTCTTTTTTTTTTCCTCTCGAGACAGGGTTTCTCTGTGTAACCCAGGCTGTCCTCGAACTCAGAGATCCTCCTGCCTCTGCCTCCCAAGTGCTTGGATAAAAGTTGTGTGCCTCCACCACCTGAGGTCTTGTCTTTAAAAAAAGACAATTAATTCAACAGAAAAGAAAAGGGCCTGGAGAGACTGCTCAGTGGTTAGCTCATCATCTGCTCCTGCAGAAGACCCTGGCTCCGTTCCCAGCACCCACACGCCGCCGTCTCACAACCATCCGTAACTCCAGTTCCAGGGATCCGCCGCCACCTTCTGGCCACAAGGTGCATAGACAGACCGACAGGGGAAACATTCAAACGGGTAAAATTAAATAAACCAAGAGGAGGGGGAGAAGCAGGTGGGAGGGGAGAAGCAGGCGGAGAAGGGAGAAGCAGGCGGAGGGAGAAGCAGGTGGGAGGGGAGAAGCAGGTGGGAGGGGAGAAGCAGGTGGGAGGGGAGAAGCAGGTGGGAGGGGAGAAGCAGGTGGGAGGGGAGAAGCAGGTGGGAGGGGAGAAGCAGGCGGAGGAGGGAGGAGCAGGCAGAGGAGGGAGAAGCAGGCGGAGGAGGGAGGAGCAGGTGGAGGAGGGAGAAGCAGGTGGGAGGGGAGAAGCAGGTGGAGGAGGGAGGAGCAGGTGGAGGAGGGAGAAGCAGGCGGGCAGAGGAGGGAGAAGCAAGCGGAGGAGGGAGAAGCAGGCAGAGGAGGGAGAAGCAGGTGGGAGGGGAGAAGCAGGTGGGCGGAGGATGGAGAAGCAGGCGGAGGAGGGAGAAGCAGGTGGGCGGAGGAGGGAGAAGCAGGTGGAGGAGGGAGAAGCAGGTGGGCGGAGGAGGGAGAAGCAGGTGGAAGGGGAGAAGCAGGCGGAGGAGGGAGAAGCGGGCGGAGGAGGGAGAAGCAGGTGGGAGGGGAGAAGCAGGTGGGAGGGGAGAAGCAGGTGGAGGATGGAGAAGCAGGTGGAGGATGGAGAAGCGGGCGGAGGAGGGAGAAGCAGGTGGAGGAGGGAGAAGCAGGTGGGCGGAGGAGGGAGAAGCGGGCGGAGGAGGGAGAAGCGGGCGGAGGAGGGAGAAGCAGGTGGGAGGGGAGAAGCAGGCGGAGGAGGGAGAAGCAGGTGGGAGGGGAGAAGCAGGCGGAGGAGGGAGAAGCGGGCGGAGGAGGGAGAAGCGGGCGGAGGAGGGAGAAGCAGGTGGGCGGAGGAGGGAGAAGCAGGCGGAGGAGGGAGAAGCGGGCGGCCGCGCGGACAGGCCAGGCTGGACAGCGCAGCCGCGGCCAGCGGGGACTCACTCGTTGAAGCAGTGGGCCGCGGACACCAGCCACCTGGCCCCGATGATGGTGGCCCCGCAGAAGTGCTCATGGTTCTCGCGAAGGCTGACCTGCCAGGGGAACTCCCCGGGCGCCGCCTCCACGCCGCCCACGATCCTGCCCGCTGACCTCCAGGCAGGCTGCCAGCCGCAGTCTGCAAGACACAAGGCCCCGGGACCCAGGCGCCGGCTGTCACTCATCACTTGGCCCTAATTCCAGGTGCGGCCTCTTGCTTGGGGACGCCTTGTCTTCTGGAAGCCCTGAGGTCACATGTCAGCGTCAGTGAAAAGCTCACACCTGGTGCCAAACACGAAGGTCATGTGACCTTCGGACCCGTCGTTGACTTCTATTTCATTCATTCTCCTTCCTTTCCCCCTTCCTTCCTTTTTTTTTGTTTTTGTTTTTTGTTTTTTGTTTTTGTTTTGTTTTGTTTTTCAAGACAGGGTTTCTCGGTGCAGCCCTGCCTGTCCTGGAACTCGCTCTGTAGCCCAGGCTGGCCTCGAACTCACAGAGATCCTCCTGCCTCTGCCTCCCGAGTGCTGGGATTAAAGGTGTGTGCCTCCACTGCCCGGCATAATTTCTTTCTTCTAAAACAGACTCTCATTCCAGCCCAAGCTGCCCTGGACCTCCTGATCCTCCTGCCTCGGCTCCTGAGTACTTGGATGACATGCCGGCACCACCAAGCACTTCCTTGACTGGTGACTATGGATGCTGGAGGGCTGTGAGCGCCTCGGCGGGTCTCCTGGACTGTAGGGAGCCTGGGAGAGAGCGAGCCCAGGCCCCCTCACAGCCTCTGCTTGAGTTCCTGCCCCAACTCCCGCGAGGATGGACGGTGAGCTGAATACAGCCATTCCTCCCGCGTCGCTTTTGCTCAGAATGTTTTACCACAGCGGCAGGGAGCAGACCGGGACCCTGGTGTCCTCTTACTGCGCAGGCTGAGATTGCCGGAAACATGCCGATGACCACATAGTATTCTCTTCCCTCCTTGCTCAGATCTGACCAGTCCTTGTTCCTGCGGCATAGAGCTCCAGGCTGCCATGCCTGCTTTAGTCTGAGGATTGTCCCCTCTGGGCACCCGTGCTTAGTGGGTGGCATGTTGCCCTCTAGACCATAACCCTCCCTCCCCGCCCCCGTTTATGAGCCCCGAAAGCCCAAGCCCAGGCCACACTGACACTGACCGCATTGAGCCTCGTCGGAGCCATCGGAGCAGTCCACCCTGTTGTCACACTCCGGGTTCTCTTTGCTCACACACTGACTGTTTGCACAGGAGAAGGCGTTCTCGGGGCAGCGGCCTGGGGACAGAGAACCCAGCTGGGGGCAGGACCTGCAGGGGTCCACTGGGAACCCCCATAGTGGAAAAACCTCTCTTGAGCTCTTTGCTTACCTCTGGGGACAGGACAGGGCTAGACAGCATGGATGTGTGTGAGCCATGAGTGATTTGCGTGTGAGACAGGGTCACACTGTGTAGCCTTGGATGGTCTGGAACTCCCTGTGCAGCCCAGGCTGGCCTGAAACTCACAGGGATCCACCTGCCTCTGCCTCCCGAGTGCTGGGGTAACAGGTGTGTGCTGCCATGTCTGGCTCCTGATTTTGTTTTTACAAGAGAATTCTGTCACCTTCTGTGACGGCAACTTGGTGGGACCCAGAAACACTACGGAGTGTCTGCCGGGCTGAGGAAATCTCTCCACTGGGTTAACTGAGGTGCATGTGGCCCTGCCATCCCGTGGTCTGAGGTCCTGGGCCTGGGGCCCACGGGCTGGGGCCACCTCTCTGTTTCCTGACTGTGAGCTCAGGGTGACCAGCCACCATGACGGAGGGTGCTGACTGCGGCCAGGACAGACCCTCCCTCTCTTCAGGCGCTGTGTGGCTGCTCTGTCTCAATAACCGAGGAATGAAGCGACAACCTTCAAAGTACATACTGTCTGGGGAGGGGGCGCACACTTCCGACCCCAGCACTCAGGAGGCAGAGGCAGCTCTGAGTTTGAGGCCTGCCGGGTTACGCAGTGAGACCCCAACTTTTTTTTTTTTTTTTTTTTTTTTTTTTGTTTTTTCGAGACAGGGTTTCTCTGTGTAGCTTTGCACCTTTTCCTGGAACTCACTTGGTAGGAGACCCCAACTTTTATAAATAAATAAACCAACAGCCTTCACTGCGGCCGGGCCCGGCTGTGGACAGCGCTTGGTGCCTCTCTGCGGTCCCCTCGGCTCACGCCTGTGGTGTTAGCTTCCCCGGGAAGCCAGAGGCCCGCAGGGGCACACATGCCACTCCAGGACAGAAGCCTTGAGGACCTTCAGCGGAAGCCGAGCTGCGGGCAGAGGACAGTCCTACCTGACTTTAAGTCCCTCTCGGTCACCGGACCTTCACACCTTCCTGAAGGGGAACAGACAAAAGCAAGTGAGTGCTGGTGGCACTCGCCTGTCATCGAGGCTGAGGCAGGAGGATTGTGCCTTTGAGGTCAGCCTGGGCTATGTGATGAGATCCTGTCTGGATTCCTCTCTCTACGAGGTCAACTGTGCGTGCTGATTCTTCGAGACATCTCACTGCAGGTGGCAGCGGGGTCACCTAACTCTAACCCTAACCCTGTCCTCAGCCTGGCTGGTCAGGGGACAGTGCTAAAGAGCCACATAAGGCCGGCGGCCACCATCCCAGTGGGGACACACTGTCACTGAGGAATGTTCTAGAAGATGGCAGTCACTGAGACCTCAGCCATTTATCAGGGTCAGGGGACAGTGAGGTCTCAGGAGTCTGAACCGGTTTCTTATTGGCTCTCCCGTTCCTACCCGGACTCTCAGTGCAGGACACTTCTGCATTGCTTGTTATTTGTTTGTTTGTTTGTTTTTGCTTTTTACTTACTTTTTTTTGGTGGCGGGGTGTTTCAAGACAGGGTTTCTCTGTGTAGTTTTGGTGCCTTTCCTGGATCTCACTCCGTAGACCAGGCTGGCCTCAAACTCACAGAGATCCCCCTGCCTCTGCCTCCCAAGTGCTGGGATTAAAGGCGTGCATCACCACCGCCTGGCTGTTTTTGCTTTTTGAGACAAGGCCTCATTAGGTTGTCCAGGCTGGCCCCAAGTTCCTGGATTAGCTGGGGAGATAGCCATGTCTGTCAGGGTGGCCTAGAGGCCAGCTGTACCTTCACAGTTGATCGAATCACCCCGACACCTGCTAAGTAACTAAGGCTAGCTCATCCACCAGGCACAGGAACGGCTCACATCCCCAATGGGACAGACGGAGATGGATGGCTTAGATTTTTTAAATTAATTAATTAATTTCATGTGCAGGGGTGTTTTGCCTGCCTGTGCATCTCTAAGAGGGCATAGCATCCCCTGGAACTGGAGTAGCAGATGGTTGTGCGCCACCACATGGTGCTGGGAAGCAAACCCGTGCCCTCGGCGAGAGCAGCCGGTGCGCTGACTGCTGAGCCATCTCTCCATTCCCAGATGGCTTCAATTATCACACTCCCCAGAAGGGGTTCAAGTTCTAACATTAGAATTGTCTAGTTCTTATTCTTATCCCTATTATTTTGATTTCTCAAGACAGGGTTTCTCTCTGTAGCCCTGGCTGTCCTGGATCTCACTCTGTAGACCAGGCTGGCCTCGAACTCACAGAGATCTTCCTGCCTCTGCCTCCCGAGTGCTGGGATTAAAGGTGTGTGCCACCTCACCTTGTAAAACAGTTTTATGTCATCTATATTTACCGGGCATGGTGGAGCACATATGCATATACTGGGGCCAGCGAGACAGCTCTGTAGACCAGGCTGGCCTCGAACTCACAGAGATCCCCCTGCCTCTGCCTCCCGAGTGCTGGGATTAAAGGCGTGCGCCACCACGCCTGGTAAGTTCTGGAGTTTTCTGTTATATCTTTGGAACTACAGTGAACCAAGTATTGACTAAAACCATGGAAACAGTCCGTGAATGTGAGGGACTCTTACTGCCGAACCTCGCGGGTCACAGAAGTAAGATGTTTGCACTCTGTCCCCATCCATAAGAGGCGGCCAGCCCTCTGCTTCCGCGGTGTGGGAAGCTGGTTGCCTTCCCTCCTTCCATCAGAGGGGGAGATTTTTTTTAAAAAAATATGATGTTCTGTGCATTTGAGCTGCACCTCGCCCCCAGCAGCCTTTGTCTCCCAGACAGCGGCTGCCGCCCACCTACCTGTCAGCTCCACTGACATGATGGTGCCGTAGGCAGCCAGGGGAAGACCGTGTTCCCCCAGCCTTGCCTGGATGCCTTTCTGCAAGATGTCTTCCTCTTGGTCCAGGCTCAGTGGCTGGACGGCTCGCAGCAGGAAGTGGAGCCGGAAGTGCACAAACACGCTGGAATTCCCATCCCTGCAAGCAGGACAGGGCCTTGGAGGCAGAACGCATGCTTGCTGCCAGAATTTTCAAGAATCTTCTGAATCTTCTAGAAGGTTCAGGAATTGTCTAGAATCTTCTGGCATCTCCAAAATGTCTACCAAGGTTGTTTTGCCCTCAGAGAGCCCTAACTCACCTGTAACTGAGCACAGTGCAGCCTGCACAGCTCCATTCTAACTCTGTTTTTCGGAAACTGCTCACAAACTGCAAGAGAAACAAGGCAGTGATGTTGAGACCACAGTGATGCTGAGGCCACAGTGATGCTGAGGACCACAGTGATGCTGAGTCCACAGTGATGTTGAGACCACAGTGATGCTGAGGACCACAGTGATGCTGAGTCCACAGTGATGCTGAGGCCACAGTGATGTTGAGGCCACAGTGATGCTGAGGCCACAGTGATGTTGAGGCCACAGTGATGCTGAGGACCACAGTGATGCTGAGGACCATGGTAAAACAAGACCACAGTGATGCTGAGGCCACAGTGATGCTGAGGCCACAGTGATGCTGAGGCCACAGTGATGCTGAGGACCACAGTGTTGCTGAGGCCACAGTGATGCTGAGGACCACAGTGATGTTGAGGCCACAGTGATGCTGAGGACCACAGTGATGTTGAGGCCACAGTGATGCTGAGGACCACAGTGATGTTGAGGCCACAGTGAAACAGGACCACAAAGCCACTGATGGGTCAGGGAGGGGTGTTGTGAAGGTAGGTAATCATGTGAAAACACTCTCCTGTCAAATTAACAAACCAACACAGTGCAGTCCGTGCACACAATTGAATATTATTCAGCCCTGGAAAAGAAAATGACTATATGCCACTTCCGAGTTATAACCCCAAAGATTGAAGCAACCTCTCAGTTACAGGCACTCCATAGCTACACAGGGCCAGTGCCTTAGGCAGGGCCGGCTGCCTGTCCGTGTCCATAGAAATGGGTGGGTGGGTGGGTTGGTGAATGGATGGATGGATGGATGGATGGATGATGGGTGGATGGATGGGTGGATGGATGGATGGATGGATGGATGGATGGGTGGATGGATGGATGGATGGGTGGATGGGTGGATGGATGGATGAATGGACGGATGGATGGACAGATGGGTGGGTGGGTGGATAGATGAATGGACGACAGATACACAAAGGGAAACCCATTCCAACACTCAACGAACATGCAGCCATGAGCAGGTCAAGGCTCTGTCACACGCCACAGCACGGAGGCCCCTGAGGACACTGTTTTCAGTGAGAGACTCCCACAGCATGGACTCCATGATAGGAAATCAGGTCCAGACAGAAGTACATACATGTGCTCCATAATATGTCTGCTTATCAGGTGGAATTCAAGCGCTCCATGTTCCCTTCCATCCCACAGACTGGCTTCCCCTGTCACAGCCTCCACCCAGTCATCTCCTTCCTCTGTGTCCCGGCTCCGCTCACCAGTGTCTGCAGAGCAGGTGTGAGCAGGCGGTAGTATTCGGAGGCCTCCTGCAGAAGAGAGCTGGTGAAGTGGATTCCATGTAGCCGTGCCGTGTGCTCCACGTGCACCCCCTGCGCAGAGAGGAAGGCTGTGGGCGAGACGGTTGCCCGGTTAGGGAGCCCCACCGTGAGGTTGGACGTCAGCACCCTGCACCTGCCAAAGCTCCACACACAGGAGACCCGACTCCTCGGGGTTGGGCACCAGCGTGCCTTTCCTGAAGGAGTCTACGAGGCCTTCCCTGGGACCCCTAGATATAGTATAAAGCCTATAGAGAAGCCGGGCGGTGGTGGTGCACACCTTTAATCCCAGCACTCGGGAGGCAGAGGCAGGAGGATCTCTGAGTTCGAGGCCAGCCTGGTCTATGGAGCGAGATTCAGGAAAGGCGCAAAGCTACACAGAGAGACCCTGTCTTGAAAAACAAAAACAAAAAAAGCCTATACAGGCCCAGTGACCTGGGGTATCCCTAAAGTCAGCTTCCTTGACCTGGGTCAATGACATCCCAGCTGATAGCCCCTCGGGAGGCCTTGCAGTGTGTCCCCAAATGCCTTCCTAGGATGGGACAGCAATTACTGTAGAGCAAGCCAGGGGACCTCCGGCCCCTCGCATTGTTCACCCAGGGCTGCCGGCCTTCACTGACGGTCACGTGTGTGAACATCAGGTCACCGGGTGCCTTGCTCTCTCAATCTCCATCTTGTGTTTGAGGCAGGGTCTCTCACTGAACACAGGGCTCACCAATTCAGCTAGGCTGGCCAGAGAGCCGTGGGGATCCTCCTGTGTGCGTCCCCCCAGCTCTGAGATCACAAGAGCCTGCCACTTCACCTGGCTTCTGTGACGGCAGTGGATGGGACTCTGTCGTGCAAGGCAGACCCTCCACAGACTGGGCCGTCTCCTGGCCCCTCTTCGTTTCTTCGTTTGAAGCAGGGCTTTGCTCTGTAGCCTGTGCCAACCTGAATATTACAATCCCCCGCCACAGCTGTCCCTGCCTGTGCCGCCTAAAGGGAGTTTCTAACTGTGAGTTACATCATACAAAAGGAGCAAAAGTCAACAAAACAGCCCCAGCAGGGAGGCTGTGCCTGCGCCCGGCCTCTCTGGAGGCTGAGCCGGGAAGACGGCAGCAGCCCAGACATGTAACACCGACCTGGACACCATAGCCAGACCCAACCGCAGATGAAAATTCAAACAGAGGCCGGAGAGCACCCTGGTTCAGTTCCCAGGGTCCACATGGCGGCTCAGAACCGCCTATAATTCCAGTTCCGGGGGCCGACACCCTCCTCTGGCCTCGGTAGGCACTGCACACACATACATGCAGAACACTCAACACAGAAAATAAAAATTGAAAGCACAGTCTGCCAGGCAGTGGTGGCGCACACCTTTAATCCCGGCACTCGGGAGGAAGAGACAGGCAGATTTCTGAGTTCGAGGCCAGTCTGGTCTACAGAGCGAGCTCCAGGACAGCCAGGGCTACACAGAGAAACCCTGTCTCAGAAAAAAAAAAAATAGGCAAGCAAACAAAACAAAACAACAAAACACCACACAACAGAATCAAACAGAATGTGAATCCTGAGTCCGCGCGACTCCTCGGGATAGATTTGTGGATTCATGGGTAGAAGAAACATCCCAGTGACTGTGGGTCACTGGGTAGGACACTCGCCCGGCGGGCATGCAGCCCTGGGTACCACCACAGCATCCATAAGCCAGGAGTGGTGACGCACACCTGTGGTCCCAGCACTTCAGAGATGGAGGCAGGGGGATCCTCAGCAATAAGAGCTTGAGTCCAGCCTGGGCTACATGAGACCCTTCTTCTTCTCAGAATAAGATAAGCTCTCAAAAATGGCACGAAGTTTTTTGTGCATCACACCCGGGCCAGCCCGGGGTCCCAACAGTCTTGAAATCCTTGCAGACTGTCAGGAAGCCGGTATCCGGGCACAAGGGCACTCGGGGGCAGACAATGCTGCGGTGTGACAGGCACAGCCACTAGGGGGCAGCAGTCAGCCATGGCAGGCGGCCATAACCCAGACAACTTCAATAAATAGTATTATAGTTGGAGAAATCAGAGTTTATTCTTTTGCTACACAAGAAGGTTTCCCAATTTGTGTTCGTCGTCACTCTCACAGAGAATAACCATTCCAACGGGCTGTGGCTGAGCCACGCCCCCGGCAGGGCTCCATCCCTGACCAGGCCCCCAGGCCCTCACGTGGGGTCTCCAGGTGGCAGCTCCACCCCTAAGCCACATCTCGGTAGCCCTGGCTGACCAGGAACTCAGAATCCTCCTGTCGCAGGCGGTATTCGCCGCCCACAGTGCTGACCACGCCTTCTGGATTCCCACTTCACACTCTTCACACTGACACCCACCTCACACTCACCCAGCACACTCCCTGACTTGGGGCCTGTCCTTGTGGGCTGCTGGCTCTGGCCTGAGGGCCGCCCTTTGGCTCTGGATGGATGCTCAGGACACTCAGAGTGCCCTTTTGAGTGTCCCCTACTCCAGGGACCCAGCCTTCCTCCTGACACTTACCCAAAAGGACTCCCAGGGCGAGGACGACCGTACTGATGGCCACAACTGCGGTGACAGCCGTTCGACAGCAGCCAGAGTCCGGAGCAGGGACGTGGCCATCCTTTGTGGTCTCCGGCACGAGATGTAAGTCAGGTGCCGTGGGCTCCATGGCTCAGCAAACTCAAGGCTCCAGGGAGACACCTGCAAAAAATAGACCAAGGATTGTCTGACATTCTGCCACACCGGGCCTGCGCCTTCTGGGAGGGAGGGGACAGGACAGGCTCTTCCTAGCCACTGTAGCCCAATGGGGCCAAGGCGGTGGGATGGAGGATGCACCCAGAAAAACATGCCAATACTTCTGGGGTGCTAGGGATGGCTCTGTGGTTAGGAGAGCTGGCTGCTCTCTCAGAGGACAGGAGTTCAGTTCCCAGCACCTACATGGCAGCTCACAACCATCTGTAACTCCAGCTACAGATGGTTCTGACGCCCCCTTCTGGCTTCTGTGGGAACTGCACTCAGGTGCACACACACACACACACACACACACACACACACACACAC
Organism: Peromyscus californicus insignis; assembly: GCF_007827085.1. Taxonomy (NCBI): domain Eukaryota; kingdom Metazoa; phylum Chordata; class Mammalia; order Rodentia; family Cricetidae; genus Peromyscus; species Peromyscus californicus. Next base: position 54,063,287 of record NW_026294492.1, read on the forward strand.
ACACATTAAAACAGGCTAAATGTTCATTAAGTGAGAATGCCCAGGTGAGTGAGGCTGTCACATGCAGCAGACACAGATTTGCAGGTGAACTTTGTCCTTGCAATGTATCCACACCTGTATCAGACTCTGGTGAGGCCATGAGGACTTCTTTTTTTAATTACTCTATCTGATTTAACCCCAGCACTTGGGAGGCAGCAGATCTCTGTGAGTTCGAGGCCAGACTGGTCTACAGAGTGAGTTCCAGGACAGCCAGGGCCGCACAAACTTAATAAAACAAACACATGAATACTCTATTAAAGACACGAAGGGCTGGCAAGATGGCTCAGAGTGCGAAGGGGCTTGCTGCCAAGCCTAACGACCTGAGTTCAATCCCGAGACCCACGTGGAGGAAGGGAGGAGAGCGCTGAGTCCTGCAGCTGGTCCTCTGACCTCCCCACACTCAGAATAAACAAGGAAAGCCACACTGGCCCCCGCTTCCACCCCCTGCCTCTGGCTCCCCCCCCCTCGTGCCTCCCCTTCCCCCACCTCTGGCTCCCCACCTGGGCCCCTGGCTCCCCCACTCCTCTTCTTGAGAAGCCCACACCCACACTTGAAGAAATGTTTCTACTTTTTTTTCTGAGCACCTCTCTTTCACGTAGCCCAGGCTGACTTCAAACTCACAATCCCCCTGCCTCAGCACAAAGATATTTATTTTCATTTCAATTGCTGGGTGTAGTGGTGCATGCCTTTGATCCCGGCATTCAGAGGCAGAGACAGAAGGATCTCTGTGAGTTCCAGGCCAGCAAGAGCTCCATTGGGTGATCCTGCCACAAAAGAAAAACAGAGAAAGAAAAGAAAGGGAAAAAATTAACCGCTTCGTTTCCTTTTGAGGCAGGGTGTCATGCAGCACAGGCTGATTGGTTTGGGAATCCTGGTCCTCCTGACTCCACCTCTGGAGTGCCGGTGTGAACCCCGACACCCTCTGCTGATCCTGGCACCTCCAGGCTGAGGCCCAGCCCTAAGGGGACCCATCTGCCTGAAGCGGTCCCCGGTCACCGGTCACCGTGCGCGGCAGAGGGGGCAGGGCAGCGGCCTGGCTGTGCAACACTCACGTCTGTGTTCTTACACTTCGCTTCCTGGCTCCTGAGGAGGAGAAACTGTCTGTGCGAATCTCTCCATGAAATAAGAGAGGAACAAAGGCCACAGAGACGTGCTGAGCAGCGAGGCTGCAGCCTTGAACTACTGGGGAGGACTTCGACGGTCCAGACGCACACACCCACGTGCACATGTACAAACACATATGTGCACATGTGTAGTGGGTGGCTACAAAGCCGTGCCCTGAAGCACCGCCCCTGTGAGGTGGCAGGTAACTGTTACACCTGGCTATGGCCTTGAGGTACATGCTCCTGGGGTGTGGCTGCTCAGGGACCCCTCAAGACCTGGGATGCATGTACGTGCTCTCTCCTCGCTACCTCACGGTTTCAGATGCTGAGATCTTGAACCGGGCAGATCAGCGTGGGACATAGCTCAGCTTTCCCGGAACCCTACGATAAATCTCCCGTGGTTGTGAGTCAACCCCCCCCAAAATAAATTGCTTTGCTCATTAAATAGACTCTGGATTAATCCCATTACACATGCACGAACACATATACACATGCATACACACACAGGCACATACGCACGCATGCTCTCACACACACGGATGTACACTCACACACACACACTCACACACTCGCTGTGCTCATGCGTCCCGTCCCCACGGCCTGCACACAGTCCTGCCAGCAGTGGCCCCCCTCCCAGAGGACTTGTGGTTGTTGGGCGCTGAGCACAGAAGCACCATTCAGCACTTTCTCTCCGTGGTAATTACCCCCCGGGGCCACGCCGGCTGCAAAACGCACAGCACAGAAAGGGGCAGATCAAACTCTGGGAACCCTGGGAACCCTGGGCCGGGGAGACCAGGCCTCCGAGAACTGCTCCACAAGAACCAGGTGAGGGGGCACACACCTGTCCTTCCGTCACTCAGGAAGCTGAGGCAGGGGGATTGCTGTGCGTTCAAGGCTAGCCTGGGCTACATAGCAAGGCCCAGACTAACATGAGATACATAAAAACAAACAAACTTTCAAACAACCCTACCCGGACACGGCGACACACATCTGTCATCCCTGTACTACCCGTGAGAAGTTCAAAGTCGTCCCCTGGGTACACGGCGAGTCCCAGGCAAGCATGGGCTACCGAGTGAGACTCCGTCAGCTGGAGGGTCCGGAACACACAGGACTTGGTGTGGCCAGCTCTGGTGCAGACGGGTCCGCAGACCTAACCTGACGGTGGCGTCCGTTCAGCCACAGCCACATTTTTGTGCATTGGTGATGCGGGTGGGTGTGTGGCAGTGTCCTCGGGACGGAAGCATTCCACCCCGGAGGAAGGCTCCCAGAGACTAAAAAACTTCCGGAAACTTCCATGATCACAAGTGCTGGGAGGGGACTGAAGCGGGTGGCTGGCCAAGTCTTGCAGGGCACCCCAGAAGTCACCACGCCAGGGTGAGTCACCCACGTGCACTAAGTAACCCCAGTGAACTCACAGGTCGCCTAAGCTCCACTCTGTGGATCAATTCTGTGGTCTGTGGCTGGTGCCCTGGCTGGGGTGAAGTGACGTGCCCACGGCTCCCCGGAGATGATTAGTGAGCAGGCAGGCCACTGAAGGAGGCCACCCAGCAGCGAAGAGTGGGAAATGGTGGCTTTCTCCGCCCGACGCAGAGGAACAAGGGACTCTCAGACCAGTGTGGCAAAAATCGACCATGTTTAAATTAAGAGGGCTGGAGAGATGGCTCAGTGGTTAACAGCACTGGCTGCTCTTCCAGAGGACCCGGGTTCAATTCCCAGCACTTACAACTCACAGCTCCCAATTGTCTGTAATTTCAGTTCCAGAAAATCCAACACCCTCACACAGACATACATGAAGGTCAAAACACCAATGCACATGAAATAAAAATAAATATCTTTAAAAAATTGTTATTAGGGCTTGGAGAGGTGGCTCAGCGGTTAGAGCACCAGCTGTGCTTGTGGACGCCCTGACTTCAATTCCCAGCACCCACAAGACGGCTCACAAGCACCTATAACTCCAGTTCCAGGGAACCCAGCATCCTCTTCGGCACACAGACATGCATGCAGGCAAAACACTCATGCAAGTAAAATAAATAAATAAATAAATAAATAAATAAATAAATAAATCTTAATTCTTTATTTTTTTTGAGACAGAGTCTCTGCACGTGGCCCTGGCTGTCCTGGAACTCACACCGTAGACCAGGCTGGCCTTGAACTCACAGAGATCCACCTGCCTCTGCCTCTTGAGTGCTGGGATTAAAGACAGGTATTATCATGACCTGCCAAAACTTAAAATAAAAAAAAAAATGAAAAATGAAAAAGAAGTCCAGCTGGTGGGATGGCTCTGTGGGTAGGCACTTGCCGTCAGTTGCCATCAGGCCTGGTGAGCTCCATCATGGGACCCACGTGACGGGAGCTCCAACCGCTGTCCGCGGTCCTCAGCGGTACATGCCCACACAAATACACACACGACTCAATAAACACAGAATCAAAACAAACTAAGAATTTAAAAGCCAGCCATGGTGACGCACACCCTTGATCCCAGCGCCTGGGAGGTGGAGGCAGGAGGATTGAGAGTTCTAGCTCAGCCTCAGCCATAAAGCAAGTTTGAAGCTAGCCTGGGCTACGTGAGACACCCCCCATCTCAAAATGCAAAACGGTTTTTAAAAGAGAAAGAAAGGGAGTGAGGGGCAGACTCGCAGGCACCAGAGACTGACCTGTGAAGAGATGGGGTGACAGACCGTGACCCGAGGCCCAGGAGCCGTGCAGCCAACAGCCACCCCACCGTGGGACATGCCTGGCTTGTTTCCATCCAGAAAAATCCTGCCTGTGCGGTGCCAGGAGTGGTTATCAACGGCGACGCGTGGACGGTGCCCAGCAGTGAGCGGGGGCTGCTCCTACCTGAGCTGACCCTGGGCCTCACACCGAGGGGGACTCCGACAGACTCGCGACATGTGGGGCTGCTCTGGCCAAATCTGGCCAGGGCCTCTCGGAGGGCAGGGAAGTGGCCCCCGAGAAGCCGGGAGACCTGGCCCAGAGGGAGCAAAACCCAGCCAGAGACAATTAGAGAAGCCAGAAGAAGCCCCGGCAGCCCCTACCCATGTGGGTCCTTGAATGACATTTTTTAGGGATCTTGGGAGGCTGTGGCCTCTGAAGATGTCCTCACTGGCTGCGCGTCCCGGGTCCCCAGAGTCTGTGAATATATCACCTCACGTGGGGAAGAAGATCTCTGCCCATGGTCCTGGGCTGAGGACTTCGCTGGGAACCACTCTGGGTCACGAGGGGCCACTTTCCCCATGAGGTTCCCCGAGCGAGGCGGCGGAGGGGGGTGTAGCCGGGAAGAGGGAGGACGGGGCAGAAAGCCACGGGATGGGAGGCCTCTCTCTGAGATGGATGGGGTTTGGGTGCTCCCTGAAGCCCCGGGAGGAGCAGCCCTGACCCATCACAAGTGTCGTGGAGAGCAGCCTGGTTCGTGTTGGAGTGGGTTTTGTTGTTGTTGTTTTGTTTTCTGGATTTGGTTTTGCTTTTTTGTTTTTTTGTTTTTGACAGACTCTAGGTCTGTAGCCTGGAATCTGTGATTCTCCTGCCTCAGCCACCTGATGGTTGTGATCACAGGTGTATGCCACCACACCTGGCTTATAGTGGCTTTTGTTGTCGTTGAGACAGGGTTTCTCTGTGTCCCTGGCTGTCCTGGATCTCGCTCTGTAGCCCAGGCTGGCCTCAAACTCACAGAGATCCGCCCGGCTCTGCCTCCCGGGTGCTGGGATTAAAGGAGTGCACCACCTCACCTTGTAAAAAGTTTTATGTCGTATACATTTACCCGGCATGGTGGAGCACATATGTGTGTACTGGGGCCAGCGAGACAGCTCCTCAGGTAAGGGCACTTACGGTTAAGCCTGAAGCCGGAGTGCCACCCCCGGGAGAGAGCCGGTACCCAGAGCTGCCCTGACCTGCAGATGTGCACTGTGGCATGCTTACAGCACACATGAGCAAGTAAAATAAATACGTGGATTTGTCAGAGCCGAGGGGCAGCAAACAGTGTCCTGCCTGAGACGGGACCATCACTCGGTCCCCATGGACGCATGGGGACAGCTGTCTCTGACAAGGCGGTGTTTTAACAAGATAGAAGATGCTGGAAGAGTGTCCAAGTCGGTAATCTTAGGCTACAAAAATGTGCTCTAGGATGGGGTTTTTATTCCCACTGCTCTCCGAAGACTGGGGGTGGCAGCCAACGAAAGGCGGAGTGGGCGGTAAGATGGCTGATTAAGGATAACTAAGAGGGACGCCATTGTCATTCCAAGGTGACCTTGAGCCACAGTGTCCCTGGCACACATATTTTCCAAAGCCACAGAAAAGACTAAATTATCAGCTGCTTAGGGAGATGTGAGAACATCCCAGTCCAGACACACGGACCCACACAGCAGCAGTTGGAGAAACCTGCTCTCCCGTAGTTCAAGAATGGCCACCAAGCCGGGCGGTGGTGGCTCACGCCTTTAATCCCAGCACTCGGGAGGCAGAGCCAGGCGGATCTCTGTGAGTTCGAGACCAGCCTGGTCTCCAAAGCGAGTTCCAGGAAAGGTGCAAAGCTACACAGAGAAACCCTGTCTCGAAAAACCAAAAAAAAAAAAAAAAAAAAAAAAAGAATGGCCACCAAAAGCTTCCAGCAGGTTCCTGTAAGATCCAGACCACAGCTAACCTGAGCAAGGTCACAGGTGATCAGATTGGTGTCTGAGCCCGCAGTGGACACCCTCTGGGAAGCAGAGGGGCTCAGGAGACGGAGGCAGGAGGATCGTTGATTTGAGGCCAGCTAGGGCTGTATAAGACCCTGCTCAGTAGGACCAGTGCTCCTCTACCACTCAGGAAGCCAGGGTTCCACTCCCAGCACCACACAGACATGTGGGGTACAAGGCTGTCTCCCCTGCACTGGAGGCAGGACATAGAGGAATTCAAGGTCATCCTGGGCTACAAGGAGGCCAGCCTGATCTCACATATGAGAACCTGTCTCAAAAAGAAAAACTAAGCCGGGCGGTGGTGGCACACACCTTTAATCCCAGCACTCGGGAGGCAGAGCCAGGCGGATCTCTGTGAGTTCGAGGCCAGCCTGGGCTACAGAGTGAGTTTCAGGAAAGGCGCAAAGCTACACAGAGAAACCCTGTCTCAAAAAACAAACAAACAAACAAACAACAAAAAAACAAAATAAAAACTAGAGCCCGGGCTGTCGTTCCAGGCAGGCGCCGTGAGCCACCACTGAGTATTCATTGCCAGCCACCCAGGGTCACGAAGCCGTTCCAGCCGTAAGCCAGGACATCATTTGGTTGACCTTTTCTTCACCTGACTGTATTGGTGACCGGGAATCTGGAATGAGTCGGGGCTTCCCAGAATGTGTGACGTGGGAGGGCTGTGGACAGAGCTGTGACTGTGAACGCGGCGGGCGACTTCTGTTTCCAGACTCCTGGGCATGCCAGGGGAGTCTCAGTTCCCGGCCAGCGTGTCCTCAATGCCACCCTGACACTTGGCACTGTCAGTTCTCATACACAGAGTGGAACAAGCAAGGAGCCTTGCCACGACTAGCCAGTCAGCAGCCTGAGACAAGGCGGAAGGCGTGGCTTAAGTCGTTATGGGTACTGCCAGGAGTGAGGGGCACAGGGCAGTCGCTAATGCTGCAGCCAAGGTCATGGCAGCAGGGGAGGCCTCCTAGTTCACGTCCCCAGCCGAGATTCTGGGCGGGGCTCCACCCTGACCACGCCCCCAGCTGAGATTCTGGGCGGGGCTCCACCCTGACCACGCCCCCAACGCCCCCCAGCCCCTCACTGGGGATTCTAGGCGGGGCTCCACCCTGACCACGCCCCCAGCCCCTCACTGGGGATTCTAGGCGGGGCTCCACCCTGACCACGCCCCCAGCCCCTCACTGGGGATTCTAGTCAGGGCTCCACCCCGACCACGCCCCCAGCCCCTCACTGGGGATTCTAGGCGGGGCTCCACCCTGACCACGCCCCCAGCCCCTTACTGGAGATTCTGGGCGGGGCTCCACCCTGACCACGCCCCCAGCCCCCTCACTGGGAATTCTAGGCGGGGCTCCACCCTGACCACGCCCCCAGCCCCTCACTGGAGATTCTGGGCGGGGCTCCACCTGACCACGCCCCCAGCCCCTCACTGGAGATTCTGGGCGGGGCTCCACCCTGACCACGCCCCCAGAACCTCACTGGAGATTCTGGGCGGGGCTCCACCCTGACCACGCCCCCAGCCCCCTCACTGGGGATTCTAGGCGGGGCTCCACCCTGACCACGCCCCCAGGCCCTCACTAGAGATTCTGGGCGGGGCTCCACCTGGCCACGCCCCCAGCCCTGCTTTAACTTCTTTCTTTGAGACACTCTCAGTCTAGCCTGGGTGGCTCCCTGGAGTAGCTGGGGTGGCAGGCCAGGCAGCCAGCACTGTTATCCTGCCCTGCCCTTTCTCCGCTCCACTCCCCCTATCCTGGCCCCAGTCATGAAGCCAATCACTCAGCAAGCGTGAAAGAAACATAATAAGCTTGCTCTTTTTCTATCTCTCTTTTTGTCTCTGGCGTTTTTGTTAGCCTTCAAGGGAAGAGATGTTTGGGAGAGAGCCATTGATGCGACCTCTGGAGTTCTGTCAGGATTATAATATACCTGGAAGAAAGAGAAGCCGCTGTGGTGTGGGAGGCGCAGGGAGCTGAGAAACAGGGCAGGGGGGGGGGGTGTCAAAGCTGGAGACTCAGAAATGGAGCTCAGCACCCATGGCTCAGGGAAGGTGTCCACACGGGGCCCACATGTACCAGGGGACTTGCTGTCCGGACATGAGTGAGGACTGTCACCCCTTATCAGTTCTTTCTGTCTGTCTGTCCTTACCTCTGTCTCTGTACCTTCCTGTCTCTGTGTCCGTCTGTCCCTGTCTGTGTGTCTCTCTGTGTCTCTGTATATGTTTCTGTCTCTCTCTCTCTTTCTGCCTGCCTGTCTGTCTGTCCCCTCTCTGTCTCCACACTGAGTTCAGGAGGCTCGCTCATTCACGATGGCCTCACCTGGCCCCAGAATCACACCAGAGTCCTCCTGCTCTGGCTCCTGAGAGCCACAGGTGGGACCTGGCAGCCCTGTGCCTTCCTGGCTTTGGAATACCCACATAATCCCCTCCCCAGACCAGCACCAAGCAGATTCCCACACTATGGATGGAGACACGAGAGTGCGCCCTCCATGGGTCACCACACTGTGAAGACACTGGGGTGACCAGGAATCGATTCCCTCTCACGGCCTTGGCAGTCACCACAGGGCAATGATACACAGCCACCAATGCCCCACACGGCTGTGCCCTGCTCTCCACGGCCACTGATGCAGTCCACGTGGGCACATGAGGAACACCACACACAGCCACATGTCAACACAACCGTGCAGATCTCACGAGACCACGGAAGCAGTCGCCCACGGGAACAGTCACAGAGGCACTGAGAGCCTCTGGTGCACTCACAGCCAGTCTGGGCCACACGACAGGGCATGGCATGGCCAGCCTGGGGTGGTGTGCGGCACTTGGAGACCAACAAGAAGGTGGCCAGCACTTGTCAATCACCGGGCCCACGTCCCCTCGGCGGCCCTTCCTCAGGCTGGCAGGGCTGGGCTAACCTGAAGCAGATCTGCCCAGGTGGGGTCCAGGAGCCTCAGTGTAACCCAGTGGATGGGGGAAGGGAATGAGAGACTCCAGCCATCCAGAACCCCAGAACAAAGCCTTGTCAGTCCCCACGCATGGGTGCCACGAGTGATTTCTGACCAGATCCAGTGTGAACCACCGACCCCCAAACAGCCGACGTCTGTGTATTGTCACACATAAAAACAAACAAACAAAAAACATGGAAGCCCCTTCTTGGGGCTCACAGGACTGGCTCAACGTCACACCCTATGACCACAACCTTCTTGAACTCCCTACCACCTCCTTCTCTCCTGACATAGGATCTCACTCTGTAGACCAGGCTGGCCTTGAACTCACAGAGATCCGCCTGTCTCTGCCTCCCGAGTGCTGGGATCAAAGGCGGCGTGCGCCACCACCGTCCAGTCCTGCCCTCTCCTGCATCGCCGGGGAGGCCTTTGAGCCACCCAGCACTTCTCAGTTCTATCACGGAGAAAAAGACCGGAAAGCTGGGGTGGGGATGAGGAAGGTTGGGGGTCCCTGATCCTCACCCAGCCATATCTATGCACACCAGGCGAGACACCTGACTGACCCAGCTCCGTTTGCTCAGCCCTGGCTCTCCCCGCTCTGCCCAGGGGCAACTCCCAAGCTTCATTGTCTGCCCACCCCGAGGAGTCTTCACAGGATACCCCCAGACTTTCAGCCCTTTACAATGCACCCCCCCACACACGGCACACCCTCACACCCCAGAGCTTTGCAAACTGCACACTCCATCTTCCCAAGGGAAATCCGAGCCCCGAGGGCACCCCAGCTCACCGAGTTCCAGCCTCCCAGCCGAGCGGGGCTGAAGCTGCAGGAGACACTCGGACACCTGGGAGCCAGAGCGGGGCTGGGCCGGCAGGGAGGGGCGGGGCTTACCGCAGGTGGGCGTTACCTGTGCAGGGCACCACCCTCTCAAACGGCCACTCCTCCCAAGCCCCTTCTGAGTTCAGGGACTGGAGCGGGGGCCCTATTCACACATGCAGGAAGGGGACCTGGGATCAAGGGGGGCCTGACCACAAGGGAGGGTCCCTGACCAGCTTGGTGGGCTGCATGTGAGGGCAGTTCTGCGGGCAGCTGAGGCCCCTGGGCAGGGGAAGCGGGACAGAGGACCAAGCCTGAGAACTCTGGGGGCCTCTTTAGGGAACAGGAGGGATTGTGCTAAGTGTGTACATGTGATTTAGGGTTTCTGTGGAGTTTTATCCCTCCCTCCGTTCCTTCTTCCCTCCTTCCTTCCCTCCCTCCCCACCTTCCATTCTTTCTTTCTTCTGTTAGGGTCTCACATAGCCCCAGTGGTCTTCAAACTCACTTTGTAGCCAAGCATGACCTTGAACCCGGTCCCCCTGTCTCCACCTCCCAAGTGCTGGGGTGACAGCCATACAGCCCCTGTAGAACCCACGGTTTCCTGCCTGTCCGTGAGCTCTCTGCCAACTGAGCACTCCAAATCGGTTTTAAATGTTGTTTGTTTGCTTGCTTGTTTGAGGCAGGGTCTCATTTTGTAGCCCTGGCTGTCCTGGATGGAACTCACTCTGTAGACCAGGCTGGCCCGCACTCACAGAGATCCGCCTGCCCCTGCCTCCCAAGTGCTGGGATTAAAGGCATGTACCACCATACCCAGGTTTTTTGTATGTTAAAACATTTTTCTATGTGTGTGTATGTGTGGTTATGTGTGAGTTATGTATGAGTGCCCATGATGGCTAGAGGCATCGAATTACCCTGAAGTTGGAGTTATAATTGTTAGCCTCCCACCATGGGTGCTGGGAACGGAACGCAGGTCCTCTGCCAGAGCAGCAAATACTCTTAGTCCTGAGCCATGTTTCTACCCATCTGTCTTTGTCCTGTTCACTCTGGGATTCCCTCTCAGGCTGGAAGTACGGCCATGCATACCCAGCCTTAGGAGGTTCTGTACTTTGGTCTTTGCGCTTGCACAGTGTGAGGGCTTTGGCCGCTGAGCCCTACCCGGGACCATTTCCTGAATCGACTGATGGCAGCATGTTTGTGTCTTCTCTTGTGGTTTACTTGGGAGGTATGACTGCAAGCCATAGGGAGCTGTGACAGGGCTGGAGCAGGGGCATCCCAGAAGCCTCACCAGGGTGGGGTGTCACCTGACCTCCTCTCCACTTGACTCCCAACCCCCTACCTCAAACACTGTGCACCCTGGCTCTGGCCTCACCCATGTCCCCCACCGCCTGCCGAGAGGTGCAGCTGATGGATGAGGTGCTGTGTGCGCCGGGCAGGGCTTACGATGGCCCCGTGCACAGCAGCGGTGTTCTTCCCACAGAGGGGCAGGGCTAACCCTCTGGAGGCCTGGGTATGAGCTGGGTTCCAAACCCCACCATCCCCAAGGTGCCTCCCATCTGCAGGGGGGTACTGTCAGCTCACTTCACAGGACAGGGTGTGCTACCCTTGTGCCCACACTCCTCACTCTAGAGCCCAGTGTTCTTGACTTTTTATTTTTTTATTTATTTTGTTTTTTTGAGACAGGGTTTCTCTGTGTGGCTTTGGGGCCTATCCACCGCCCAGCGACTTTTTTTTTTTTTTTTTTTTTAAGATTTACTTATGCCAGGCGGCAGTGGCACACGCACTTGGGAGGCAGAGTCAGGTGGATCTCTAAAGTTCGAGGCCAGCTTGGTCTACAGAGCGAGATCTAGGACAGGCACCAAAACTATACGGAGAAACCCTGTCTCAAAACAAAACAAAACAAACAAACAAACAAAAACCCCAAACATTTATTATTTATTTATTATGTATACAGTGTTCTGCCTGCATGTATGCCTAGAAGAGGGCACCAGGTCTCATAGATGGCTGTGCTACCATGTGGGTGCTGGGAATTGAACTCAGGTCTTCTGGAAGAGCAGCCAGTGCTCTTAACCTATGAGCCATCTCTCCAGGCCGCCCACTAGACCTTGTCAGTAGGAAACAAGTCCCCTGACTCCCGCTGCCTCCGTGAGGCAGCGGACATCCATCTCTCTAGCTGGGCACCCAGCATTCAGAGACGCCTCAGTCCCTGTGCTCCAATGGTGCCTTCCTCCGGACAGCCTGCCCTAACACCAGCCCCTCAGTTCAGAGCCGGGACGTCTCCTGTGTGGAAGCAAAGTCCCAGGAGCACACCGGGCCACTCTGCTTCACCAGGCTGAATCATTTGGAACAAAAATGGGTCTAGGAGTCACCCATGATACATCTGCAACCCTAGTGGAGTGTCTGTGATGCAGGTGCTCAGTGGGATGGGTGTGTGGAAGGACAGTTGGACACTTGCATGTATGCATTAGCAGGTGGATGGATGGGTGGGTGGGTGGTCTGTTGTAGTAGATTAAGCTGTGTTACTTTTGTTTATGTTGCATTTGTTTAGCTCTGTGAAGCTGTGTTACTGGGCCTGTCTAAAACACCTGATGGTCTAATAAAGAGATGAACGGCCAATAGGAAGGCAGGAGAAAGGATAGGCGGGGCTGGCAGGCAGAGAGAATATACAGGAGAAATCTGGGAGGAGTAACCAGAGAAGGAGGAGGACTCCAGAGGCCAGCCACCCAGCTACACAGCCAGCCACAGAGTCAGAGTAAGGTTTACATTAATAAGAGAACAGGAAAAGCCCAGAGGCAAGAGGTAGACGCAATAATTTAAAGTTAAGAAAAGCTGGCTAGAAACAAGCCAAGCTAAGGCCAGGCATTCATAATTAAGAATAAGCCTCCGTGTGTGATTTATTTAGGAGCTGGGTGGTGGGGGCCCCCAAAAGAGCAAAACAAAACACAACACAACCAACAGCGGGCAGGTGGGTGAGCGGATGGATGAGTGTGAGTGTGTGTGGATGGGTGGGCAGGTGGATGGTGGGTGAGCGGACAGATGAGTGTGTGTGTGTGGATGGGTGGGCAGGTGGATGGTGGGTGAGCGGACGGATGAGTGTGAGTGTGTGTGTATGGGTGGGCAGGTGGATGGTGGGTGAGCGGATGGATGAGTGTGAGTGTGTGTGGATGGGTGGGCAGGTGGATGGTGGGTGAGCGGACGGATGAGTGTGAGTGTGTGTGGATGGGTGGGCAGGTGGATGGTGGGTGAGCGGACGGATGAGTGTGTGTGTGTGGATGGGTGGGCAGGTGGATGGTGGGTGAGTGGACGGATGAGTGTGAGTGTGTGTGGATGGGTGGGCAGGTGGATGGTGGGTGAGCGGACGGATGAGTGTGAGTGTGTGTGGATGGGTGGGCAGGTGGATGGTGGGTGAGCGGACGGATGGTCCATGCATGTAGGTGTGGATGGTAGTCACACATCTGGCTGGTGAGGGAGAATGGGTGGGAGCATGTGTGCTCTGGCTGTCGGTGTCAGGACATTTCCTGGTCACCATTTTGTTCTTGTACCTAGCGCTCAACAGACGGAGCCACTTCCTTAGTCCTGCGATTGGCTCCCTTTCCTGCCTCCTCTTCCTCCCCAGGCACCCACTGGCCCTGCCACCATCTAAACAGCGGAGAGGCCGTCACGTGACCCGTCCTCTGTCCAGCCAAACAGCAGAGAGGCCATCACGTGACCCGTCCTCTGTCCAGGCTGCTCAGCCCACCTTGATGCCCGAACTGGTCTCTGGGCAGCAACAGCATTCCAGGCACCCGCTAGATACGGCTGCGGACCCCACTGCGGATGTGGGGCCAGGGGAACCTCAGATCACGGCCCTGGGTCCAGCCTGTGCCTCACGGGTTTCTTTTTGTGGGTGGGATGTAGTCCACTGTTGAACTCCCTGCGGGAGGGAAGCTGAGAGCCGAGTGAATGGGGGGCACACACGCCATCCCAAACGTGTGGGTGGAAGGTTAGGTTAAAATCCAGGTGCTAGGATCAGCAAGATGGCTCTGTGGGTAGAGACGCTTGCGGCCAAACCAACTCCCGTGTGTACACCTGGCACGTGTGCCCCCCCCCCAATGGGGGTCCCAAAGAACCTGAATCCACTCTTACGGCTTCTGAAGCAATCCTGTGCAGGCCAGGCAGACCCAGGGATGACTTCCAACTGACCCTCCCGAGTGCCTGCATGGCAGCTGTGTGCCACCACATCCCATTTGGTCCTGGAAACACCCCACGGTGACGCGGCTCCCACCACCACGTGTCCCACGGTTTCATGAGGCTCATGTCCAAAGCTTCAACTTGGTTTTTGTTTTTTAGATTTTAATTAAGGCCAGACATGGTGGCGCACGTCTAACCCCAGCACTCTGGAGGCAGAGGCAGGTGGATCTCTGAGTTCAAGGTCAGCCTGGGCTACAGAGTGAGATCCAGGACAGCCAGGGCTACGCAGAGACCCTCTCAGAAAACCAAAATAATAATAATAACAACTTACGTGTGTATGTCCGTGTATGCGCATGTGCCCGAGTGTGGGTTCTCCAGAGCCACTTACAGGCCATTTTGAGCCACCACAAGTGCTGGGGACCCACCTCGACTCTCAGGAAAAGTAGGGAGCACTCCTAACACCAGTCCATGTCCTCCTTTCTGTTTCTGTTTTAAAAGATTTATTATGTACACAGTGCTCTGTATTATGTATGCCTGTGTACCGGAAGAGGGCGCCAGACCTCATTACGGATGGTTGTGAGCCACCATGTGGGTGCTGGGAATTGAACTCAGGACCTCTGGAAGTGCAGTCAGTGCCCTTACCCTCTGAATCATCTCTCCAGCTTTTTTTTTTTTTTTTTTCTTTTTAAGACAGGATCTCACTACAAAGCCCGGCCTGGCCTGGAACCTGCCATATAGACTAGGCTGGCCATGAACTCAAAGATGCAGCTGCCTCTGCCCGGGCCACCAGCCCGGCTGGGGCTGTGATTGGCTGCAGGGCAGCGCAGTGGGAGGTTGGGGACAACACACACATCTCTGCAAAGCCAATTGGGGCACCATGGGGACAAGGGGTGAGGAGGGTCTGCATCCACGGGCTCTGGCCACCCCACGCCTCTGTCAGGACTCAACACCACTGGAGAGTCACAGCAGGGCACTGTGTCCAGGCCAGACCTCGCAGGACGAGAGGCCGAGATGAGTATGAAAAGCTATTTAATCCCCTGACAACCTAGAGCAGGCCCTCGGGTGGCACTGCCCAGAGCCCTGCGACCAGCTCAGAGATCCCAGTACAAAATGGCTTGAGTTAAGGCGTAGTCCAAGTGGCACAAGCAGGTGGCTGGGCCCAGTGCTCCTGTCTGTCCACTCTGGCAGGACAGGGGTGCCTAGGGGCCGTCCCCCTCCCTCCTCCCCCAAGCTCGAGGAGGACGGCCCAGCTGCCACTGCCTGTCACCCTTTTCCATGCAAGTGTGAGTGGACACAGGTCCCAGGCTCCCTCACGAGTGCCTCAGTGACATGCAGCGTGTGTGGTGGACTCTCTGCAGGCACATCTGTCGTGGAGTCCAGAGCCTGGCTGGTGAGGTAGAGGACAGATGCCAGGTCCAGAAGCCACTGCTGGGGCAGAGGGCAGTGGCCGTGGTGTGGAAGACTTGCAGATCTGAGCTGAGGGCTAGCTGCTGGGGACATGACCCATTCATGCCTGGCCAGTTCCCGCCGTGCCGCAGACCGCAGACCGCAGAACCAGAGCCATTCACTGGCTTGGAGCCGTGACCAGCAGCCTCGACTCCCATCTCGGCATGGCCCCTCCTGATGGGGTAAGGACTCCTCCTGTCGACCCTGGGCAGGGTGCCCACATCCAGGGCTCTCATGGCCGCTCCCAACATGTGAACCTGCACGACAGAGATGCTGCTCCAGCCCCGGAGCCCTGTCCTGTGGAAGAAGGCGCGGCCGGCTGGGACTGCGGGGTGAGCGGCGGTGGTGGCAAAGCACCAGAGGCAGCAGCCTTGCGGGGAGCGGAGGACAGGGGAGCTCACGGCCTGGTGCAAAGCAGAGCTGGGCGCCGAGGCGTGCCGCGGTGGAGAAGAAGCGCAAGGCCTCGGGGGCTGAGCACCATGTTAAGGAGGCCACGACACGGGCCTGCTGCCCAGGAGGGGGGCAGCTGTCCCTGTCCCCTGCAGGTCCCAGGTGGCTGGCATCTGTGTGGCATGGAAGGCTGACGGTCCAGATCTTGTGCCTCCTCTTCCTAGGCCAAAGTCCCTGGCTGCAGCACAGGGCTGGGCTGGACCTGTTCCCTATTTGTGGGACTGGGTGTGCTGACCGTGGGGCTGTTGCCGTCCCTGGCAGGGTCTGCAGCCCCTGCCTCCTCAGGCAGGGCTGCCTCCTCAGTGGGCACGGGTTTCTTGGCCAGCTCTTCACTTGGCGGCTGCTGGGGGAGGGGAGCATCTGAGTCCCTCATAGCTACAGGCCTCTCGGTTGGAGCCCATGAAGACTGAGGTACATCTTTCTGTAGAGAGGAGGAAGCTGTGAGGCTGGGAGAAGTGGGCAGGGGACCCCAATGGGACAGAACCCAACACAAATGCAGGGTACTTAGAGCAGGCATGACACACCATCCAGCACCAGCACCATCCAGCACCATCCAGCGCCATCCAGCACCATCCAGCGCCATCCAGCACCATCCAGCACCATCCAGCGCCACCCAATGCCATCCAGCACCATCCAGTGCCATCCAACGCCATCCAGCACCATCCGGTGCCATCCAGCACCAGCGCCATCCAGCGCCATTCAGTGCCATGCAGTACCACCCAGCACCATCCAGTGCCACCCAATGCCATCCAGTGCCATCAGCACCAGCACCATCCAGCACCACCCAGTGCCATCCAGCACCATCCAGTGCCATCCAGTATACAGGCTGCAGGAGCCCAGGCCTCCAAGGCCCAGGGTATCAGGTCCTGGGAGCAGGTGTGTGGGACTGCTGCTCCCCCTCTACACCTCTTAACCTTCCCTGATGCTCCTCCAGAGCCCCTAGAGAAAGGCCACTCACTCCTATGGGCAAATCCACCCCGTGGGAACCAGTAGCCCCAAAGCCCAAGAGGTCTGCAAGCATAAGGCTGGCACTGAGCAGGTCCCTGCCTACTCCCGCAGCTGCCTCTGTGACACCGAGGAAGTCCTGAAACACAGGGCCCACAGGAAGACGCTTCCAAGGAGCAAGGCTACTCTTGGGGAGTCGTGTGTCATCCACTGCCTGGGGGTAGGGGGGCACCTCCCATTCCCTCTCAGCCCTCCACTGTACCCTTCACCTCTGGCTGCAACGGGGCCTTTGGGGGAGGGCTTTGGCCATGCAGCAGGAATGTTCACAGCCTCAGGTCACATCCAGTGAATCCCCACAGCAAACCACAAGCCCAAAGTGTGACCTTCCGGAAGCAAGGGACCCGGGCCAGGGGCTCAGTGGGAGCACAGGAGGTTGGACTCAACTTGACCTGGCGGCCTTAGGGGTTATCACCGCAGTCATAGCAAACCGGTATTCACCGCAAAGCCGCTGCCCGTCCAGAAGGCACCCAGTTCCCGGCGCCACAGTGCCACGGTGCAGCTGGTCATCAGTGTGCAGGGGACCAGGTAGAGCAGCGCGGGCTGGCCACGCTGCATGAGGACAAGAGCCACGAATGTCACCAGCAGACCCAGGCCGTAGGCTGCAGGGACAGAGTGAGTGTCAGACCACCTCTCCTGGAGGGGCCACCGTGACCGACGGAGGGGAACAAGGACAAGGATTCAGCAAGCATGTGCGGCAAGCTGGTAAGATGGGCCTTCCGGAACTGTGGGAGCTGAGGCAGGGGGACTGTAAACTCCAGGCCAGCTGAGCGGCATGAAGCTCAGAGAGAGAGCCACAGGGCTGTGCAGGTTGGGGAGGAAGGCAGACGGCCATGGGAGCCTGTGTGGTAAATGCTCCACCAGCCCGGGGAACCCGGGCCAACACAGGCCAGGCACCGGACTACTCATGCCCAGCCTTATGGGTGACATTTAAAACCAGCCTGGGAGTAGTGGCACATGGGACCGGGGGCCCTGAGGTAACAGACAAAAGGCAGAGAAGGGCAGGATAGCAGCATGGCCACCTACCAATGGTGCAGGCCACAAAGTAGATCCTGGAAGACTGCACCTGGATGTCGAACCTGTGGCAGTAAGCCACCAGCAGCCCTGGGGGGATGCAGAGTCACCACGACTGTGGCATGGCCATGGAGACCAGTGTGGCAGGGTGACCCACAGGGTCCTGCCATGGCGGATGGGGACAGCAAGGATGCACATCACCCTATGCAGCCGTAGGGACACAGACACACAGACAGACACACACACACACACACACACACACACACACACACACACACACACACAGGCAGGCGTGGCCGTACAGCCACACACCACCCAGGAGACCATCTCACTCCCAGACCCTTCCTGGACTCCAGGCATGGGCGCCGTGCCCCACAGCCCACCTGCTGGCCCCGCCCCGTGCGCTCAGCCCACACCTGGCACCAAGATGTCTCCAAAGCCCAGGAGTGAGAAGGGTCGGTCACACAGGGAGAGAGGCGAGGTGTTCAGCCTGGGCACCTTCAGCACCATGGGCAGCTGTGGGGAGAGCTGGGCTCAGGCTGGGGGCCCACGCCCATCACCCCTCCGTGGGCTCTCAGCCCACAACCCACATGGCAGAGTGGCGTACCTTCTCGTGGGTGGATGAGTTTGAGGGCCCGGTGGCCACCTCCACCATGATGCTGTTCCCACTCTGCACAAGACAGGCCTGTCAGCCAGGGTGGGGATGGGAATGGGCAGCTGGGAGGGCAGAGAGAACCTACCTTGGTCAGGAAGGGGGTGATGAAGACGAAGAAGACGTCATAGACGAAGAGCACCAAGAGCAGCAGTGTGCAAGCCTGTGGAAGCCAGGGCCTGAGGGGCCGTCCCGCCCAGGGCCACGCCAGGCTGCACCCGTCACCTGTGCCCAGGACTATTGGCCCAACCAGGGCTGCTCCTATGGTCATACCCAACACCCTGGGCCCATGCCTCACCCAGAGCCTCAGACTTCCACCCTGGACTGGGCTGCTGTGCTCATTGGCGGCCTCACCTTGAAAGTGGGCAGGCGGATGGTCTTCAGCATGTACAGGCAGAAGGCGATGCCCAGGATGTCCTGCAGGACCCAGGCCCACCTGGGAGGAGAACACTCAATAACTAGGAGTTCTGCCCCTGCCTCATCTGACACCGGGCAGCCGCCGCGGGCCTGCCACCAAACCGTGAGTCACCCACCCTGCCCACAAGGGGCCTCAGACCCCAGAAGCAATGGTGCCACCACGCCGGGTGGCAGGGCCAGCAGCAGGGTCTGTGGACTGGCTCCAAGCAGACGTGCAGCAGGCCAGAGGGACGGCTCCTGTACCATCTGAATTTTTCCAGAACACACAGCTGTGGAATCTGGGAGTCGGGGCTGCACGGGCCCGGGCTGTGCAGTCAGAGAAAAGGGCAGAAGCAGACTGCTGTGGGAACACGGGTCTACTGTTCCTCACCGTCACGGCAGTCACCATGGAGACATGCGAGGACAGCAGGGACAGACTAAGTCTGGGTGGGGCTTGACTCTGTTTTCAGAGCCCCATCTCTCATCATGACTTAAACACTTCCCTGTCCCTTCTCCCAGTGACGTCTGTCAGAGCACCAAGCAGCGGGGAAGCCAGAGGTGCCCGGGGAAAGGCTTGGGCTGTGCCAGACGGTGTCAGTGACGACTGGGAGCCAGGTGGGGACAGGCAGGCTGCCCTCTGGGTCACGGCGCCAGGCCTCTGCTTTAAAGGGGAGTGTGCATGCAGAAGAACCCCGTGGGAATTCAGTGCGGAGAAAACGGGGCCTCCCATCACCCTGGGGGCGGACAGCAAGCGGCACCAGGCATCAGGTACTGCCTGAGCCCACGCCAAGACAGTGGGTGACAAACAGTGGCACTGGTCCAGCATGTCCCCTCGCTCTGCCCAGGACCCTTGTCTAGATTCCAATCAGGGCACAGGCTCCGCGCCAGGCCTGAATGAAACGGGACACGGGCAGGCGGCAGCCGTGGTGTGCCCTCCAGATGGGCAGCACCGGGCCAGGCCGGAAGCGGGGGCACCCAAGGACAGCGGTGAGAAGTTGACGGGGTGGCCCAGGACACGGCAGCACTTACTGGTCCTCGTTTCGGAAGATCCCCCACACGACGGTGACAGCGATGCAGAAGAGGGCCAGCAGCAGCGTGCGGACCTGCGGGCGCTTGTGGAAGTACGGCAGGCTGTTGTCGGGGACCCTGGAGGAGAGCACCCGTCAGCGTCCTTCCCACATGTGTGCCCTTCGCCTCCACATCCCCTCCCGACGGGCCAGGCCCTCTGGCTCCAGGATGGCAGCCCCAAAGGGTCTCTACCCTGTCCCTGCTGGCCTTCAGGGCCCAGGGCCCCTCACCTAGCCCACGTGGCTCTGAGCAGCAGTGCTGGTCCACTGGCACCCCGGGGCTGTAGACCCTTGGGGGCCTGTGATGCTGCCACCCCCTTCCCGATCCACCCTCCTGGGCGGCCTCACTCCTGCGACCTGAGTCATGACTGGACAGGAGGGACATAGTGCATGGGGGCCTGGGCCCCGAGCCACCCCACCCACGTGACGGGCACTTAGGGGCATCTGCGGTCTCTCTGCTGTGCCAGCGGGGGGGACAGTGCAGGAGGGGCGGGAGGGCTCACCTGCACGTGCAGAAGGGCAGCTTGCGCACACAGGGCGCCAGGCAGCTGTAGAGACCGGTGGAGGAGGCCAGGCAGAAGATGCCGATGATCACATAGACTGCAGGGCCGGGCGGGCGGGCGGGCGGGGCACAGGGACAGCAGGGCAGGAAAGGTACTAAGTCAAGAGAGCTGGGCGGTGGGCTCGTGGGCGGGGCTATGGGTAGGGTGGGCGGGGCTCTAGCGGAGTGGGCGGGACTCTGGCGGGGCGGGCGGGGCCTCAGCGCACCCAGGTGGTCGTAGAAGTAGTACAGCAGCACCAGCATGAAGCAGCACATGACGACGAACACGCAGATCATGACGGGCGTCACGTCCACCGCCTCGTCCTCCTTCTCAGGCCCGTCGTCTCGTTTATGCTTCATGTACCTTCTTGGGAAACACTGGGGTCACCCGGGGCCCAGTTCCCGGCAGCTCGGCCCGCCCACGGGGCCTGCAGTCAGCAGTACTCACTTCTTCACGTCCCGGCTGCCGGCCCAGTAGCCGCCGAGGGCGACGGTGCCCACGGCCATGACAAAGATGATGACCATGTTGTAGTCCATCACTGGCTCGCTCGGTGCATACAGTGCCACCATCACGGCATGGCCGAAGCGCTGTCCCCAGGAAGAGTGGGCTCAGGGGGTAGGGGCACTATGCCCCAGCTCTGCCCAGGACCCACCCAGAAGCCGCAGGACCCCACCTTGAACCAACCTCAGGACCAAGACCCAGAACCCACAGAACCTGCTCCTAGGACCCACCTTGCCTTCGCTGGTACCTACCTTGAAGATGTCTTGCAGGTCCCTGTGACTAAGCAGGGCCACGGGGATGCTGATCTCCTCGTACTGTGTCTTGTTGCCTCCCGGAGGGACCTGCAGTGGACAGGGCAGGCAATGCTAATCCTCCTCCAGGCACCAAGCCCTGGTGCTCACGGGCCCTAAGGAAGGCGGGGCCTAGAGGCTCCTCTGAACTGGCCCAGCACGGTGGCCACGCTAAGGGTCTCCAGCTCATGCCTTCACCATTTCAGTGTCCATCTGAAGCCAGGGCTCCCCGACGCTGCCCCACCACCCACAGGCGACGGGGACGCGGGCACCCTACCAGCCTCTCCTTGCTGACAACCAGCAGCGCGCGCGCCCCGCTGCCCTGGGCCAGGCGCACTTTCTCGTAGAAGGTACAGTTGCCCCGGGCCACCAGCGCGACTTGGTTGGTCAGGTCCACAGGAAGGTCACGGTAGGAACAGAGCTGTGTCGAGCTTAAGTCTCGAAGCTTCAGGAGAGACTGCAGAGGGGGTGGCGTCAGGGCCACCAAGTCCCACAGAAAGAACGGGAGTAGCACACACTAACTGCCCCTACAGGCTTCCACACCAGGACAGCCAGGCCTGTCCTCCCCAGCTGGGGTGGGAGGCTGCTCTGAGTACCCTGTGAGGAGACACACATGTCCACATGACATGCAAAGCTAGGAACCCGTGCACCCGGGACTCACAAAGCCCTCACCCACACACACTGGCATATCCTCCAAAGCCTAGTAAGTGTCCTGGCCTCAGTCCGGGTCACAGTGGCATGAGCACCACTCAAGGCTGAAAAGGCATGCTGACCCACTGTGAGCACGCTGAAACACCTGGAGACTTTGGACCTAGAGGCTGGGGCCGTTCACACGCAGTCCATGTGTGCGTTCACACACACACACACACCCTCAAGTGTCGATGGGAAGGGGTGGAGGGGCTGACTCAGGACAGGCACCTCTCTGGGAATAGCATGGGGCATAAGCAGGCATGGAGTGGCTCTGAGGGGTGAGATGGACAGTGAGCCGCCTAACAGGCCCGTCTGGCCAGGCTCCCCAGCAGGCCTGCCTCCCACAGCCCTTAGCTTTTACTCCTGAGCAGAACCCAGGCCCAGAGGGATGGCGTCCACCAAGGACTCCAAGTGAGTGGCAGGAGCCTGGCTGCAGGGACAGGTGTCGGCAGCAGACCACAGGCACACGTGGCCTCTAGTGGGCAACTCACCACCTTGCTGAGGTCGTGCGGCAGGTGGGCCCACTGTGGGTTGTAGAGGATGCAATAGTCCCTGCCCCGGGTACCGCCGCTCTGGGAGACCACTCGCAACACACCGAACTCACAGGCCACCTGCAATGCCAAGGCAGTGGGGACATCTCAGAAAGGGTGCCCACGGCCCTGGTCTTGGTGAGGGCACCAGTGAGGAAGGCAGACAAGGACAAGGGCACCTTCCTGAGCAAGGCTCGGTGGCACAGGCTTGACATCCCGCACTCGGGAGGCCGAGGCAGAAGGATAGCCATGAGTTTGAGGCCAGCCTGGGCTACAGAGACCCTGTCTCAAGGGTGAGCTCCTCCCTCTGTCCTCCTGATGCTGGCCACGCCCACCAGGCTCAGCCTGACACAGAACAGTTCTGCGGAAGGGACCTCCGAAGCAGGGAGCTACAGAAGACGGCCCATCCCAGAGCCAGCTGCGTGGTAACAGCACGTCATAGGTGCCCCGCAACCCTCTCCTGCCTCCCATCAGCTTCCCTGGGTTCCCATGACCAGTCCCTGGTGGCTTGCTCCAAGGAAGCCAGGTACCTCTCTGGACAAGAGACAGGATCCCAGGAGAGAAGCAGTGGCTGCTTGCATGCCCTGGCCCCCCGGCCGTGGCATCAAGCTGGGGATGCCCCCAAAACCACACTGGAGTTAAGGATATACGCAACCCGTTAGAGCAGTACATGAGGGGTGGGGGATCAAAGCAGCCCACGGCCAGCTGTGTGGCATCTGTTGAAATGCCAGTACTTGCTGAGGCTCAGCGGTCTGTCCAGAAGGCCAATGCCCTGAGTACGGCCTTAGCCTCCCTGTCGGCTCGGGCTGGCAGGAGTGGGGGAAGGGAGGCAGACGTGGAGGTGCAAGCTGGCTGCCCCAGTGCTAATAAGCACTTCCTGGGCTCCAAAGACTTGAACCGGTGGGAAGAAGCAGACAGTGGAGGGGTGGGACTAGGAAAGATGAGTGACAACATCCCAGTCCGCCCTTAACGGGAGCACAAGGGGCTAGATGGTGCACAACACGTCCTAATCCCAGCACTCGAGGTAGGGATCTGTGACTTAGAGGCCAGCTAGGTCTACAGAGGGAATTCCACCATGGGGCCCAGGCCAGCCCGGCAGCCCCACAGCTATGGGCCAAGGTTGAAGAGGCGGAGGGCTACATGAGCATGTCCCCGTCCATGCTGCTGCGTCCAGCCTTTCCCTGCCGAGGGAAGCGTTGCCACAGTGCTGAGCTTGGACCTGGCCAATGTTTCCCTTTGGACATCCTTCTAGCCACCCAAGAGCAGCTGGAAACAGTGTGACTTACTGACCAGCCTCCACAAAGTTTCAAGACCCGAGTTCCAGCCCTGGGACCCACAGGGTAGGAGAGAAGACTCCCACAAGTTGTCACAGCATGAACATCTAAGTACACACAGATTCAAACACAAAATGCATGTTTAAAAAAATGTAGTTTCATTACATAACGCTAACCCTTGAGAGTCTTACGGAGCCCCACAGATCTGCAAAAACGCTAACAAAGTATACTGCTGCCACTGTGGCTGCTTTCACTCCACAGCAGGCCCCTGATGCCAGAGACATCACACACTGGCTGCTGAAGACAGAGGAATCAGGCTGGGGCCGAGCTGGCAGCCCACCCCGAGACTAGGATGACGGGCCCTGTGTGCCACACCGCAACATCTCACAGGAGATGTACCGCTGATGCAGAAGTGACATGCTGTTCCAAGTGTGACCAATGACTTCAGGTTGGCCATAAGGCCTGCCTACAACTCACATGTGGTGTGAGCCAGGGCAAAGGCTTTCGCTGGGGAGATCACAGTCCGCAGCAGGAACACAGATGCTATTGTTGGCAGAGTCTCGTGTAGCCCAGGCTGGTAATCGACTCTTTGGAACTGAGGATGACCCTGAACTTGTGATCTGCGAGCTGGGATGACAGGCACACACCTGGTTTTGTGGTGCCAGGGATGGAATCCAGGGCTTCGTCCACGCTACAGTTTTGATGAACGTTTGTGATGTGCCTGTCAGAATGCCCTCTACACATCTGTGTTTACGTCTAAGGATCATGGCCGCTGCTGGCCCGTTCAGTCAGAGGGAAACCACCCAGCTCCTGAGAGCTGACTAGAGCTGTGGTACAGTGGGCCAAGGTCAACCTTCATCAAGGCTCAGGGCGTGTCACAGAGGAGGAAGGAATGGAGGGGCGGGGAGGGGGAGGGTCTAAGGCTCGGAACTCTACCATAACTTTCCTAAATTCAGAAAGTTGTAAACTCATAAGACCGGCTGCCGAGGACACACACAGAACTTGCTGGGGGGAGTCAGTCCAGTGCCCGCCAGGCCTGTCAGGAACCAGCTCTTCAGTGACGAGCCACCCACACTCCGGTGAGGACTCCCCATGAGTCCACTGCTTCCTTATTCCCACCTGGGCGGAGCCACTCCCGTCCCGTGGGTGACCTATCCAGGGCACACAGACTCTGTTTACGTCTCCCCAGAAGTCACTCTGGGCTCTAGGAGTTCACCCCTCCAGGCTGCAAACTCCTCAGGGAAAGACCGGGTGTCGCCTGAGGACCTGCCGTGGAAACAGGATGGACACCAACCTTGGATATCAACTTACAGCCAGCAGACCGACCGGCAGGGTCCCCACCAGGACGCCTGGGTCTCACACAGACCGGGCTTGTCCTTTTTAGAGATGGGGCCAACCCCTGGAAGGGACTCTGGTCATCTCAAGGCAGCAGCGCGGAGGACCCAGGTTGCCCCGGCCCCTGGGACTCTGAGACACTGACCTCACAGTGAAAGCCACTGTGGCGCCGGTTTTCCCACCACCACAGGGACCCACCGTCAACTCCAGCACCGACCGCCCAACCGTGGTCCCCAGAATATTCTCCCCGCCTCTCCAGGCTGCTGGGTGCCCCAGGAAGGCCCTGAGTCCCCAGCTCAGGGGAGGGAGGGGCAGAAGGCAGCAGAGACCACAGGGCTCAGAGCACACCCCAAACCGCCCCTGCCTGCCGTCTGGGTTTATAGGTTGTATTGGCACACAGTAAGTCCACTCCTGTGGGAGCGCCCACGGTTCCTTCCCGTCCAGCATCAGGGCAGCTGTGATACGGGCCAGCAGAGCCCTGCTCTGTGGGCCCGGGCTGGGGCTCTCTGTGAAGTGGCTTTTGTGTGAAACGGAAATCGATAGAACGGCTCTCTTCACAGAGGTCATTTACAAGCACAAAGGCGCATTCATGGTCGCCCACCCCACAGGGCACATGGCAGCCTTTCCACTCCCTCACCACAGGGACAGCACAATGACACTCTCAACAGGTCAGGCTCTTCCAAGAACCAGTACCCAAGGCTCCGTGATCTGGCCACACCTGGGAGAACCGAGAACGGACGCCCCCCACCCCACCCCCAGCAGCAAGCTTACTTAGACGCATCTGGGCACCACGAGCCCCCAACACCACCTCAGAGTGGTGGGGGACCAAGAGGACACAAAGGGGAGCCGGCGGTGGGGGCCTGGGGGCACCAGACGGGGAGCCGGCGGTGGGACCTCGGGGGCACCAGACGGGGAGCCGGCGGTGGGGGCCTGGGGGGCACCAGACGGGGAGCCGGCGGTGGGACCTCGGGGGCACCAGACGGGGAGCCGGCGGTGGGGCCTCGGGGGCACCAGACGGGGAGCCGGCGGTGGGGCCTCGGGGGCACCAAGGCATGGTGCCAAGTAGTCCCACTGCACGCTCCTCTCTCGGTAACGGGGAGAGAGGTATAGCTGGGGACATCTAGTCTCTTAGCCGGGGTCACAAAGCGGCAGTGGGTCCAGGACTGGCACCAAGCCCCTCCCACTCTGAGCTAGCCTCATTACTGGGCACTTGGACCAGGCTGTGACCCAGCCAAGAATGCCGCCCCTGCCTGTTCCCCACCAGATTTGGGAAAGACAGGGACAGCTGCTCACAGGCAGGATAAGGTCCCGGTGATGCCATCGCCTGCCCAGGTGAAGTCCCCTGGCACCCAGCTTCACCGCCCGCCAGGACCCAGGCCCTTCTGCTCCACCGTCTCCAACCCTGAGGAGGGGCACTTCCCACTGCAGGGAACCACCACAGGTATCAACTCCAGTCATCGCGTGCTCATCCCCGGGGAAACGCCATCCCTCACATCCTTCTTCTCCTATCCTTGGCAAACTCCTATTCATCCTTCAGAACCTCCCAGTGTCACTGCCCCTGAAAAGCCCTCCATCCGGTAAAATAGACCAGTAAGAAAGGCACAGGCCGGCCAGGGCAGGACTGGTCGAGACTAGATGACCAGGGGTATTCTGAAGTCAAAAGACAGGGCGAACACAGAACAGCCTCGGTGGACATCACCGGCCCAGCGAGGGCGGCGTCCCGATTCAGGCCCGGGGCCCAGGACACATGACGCAGAGCCCCCGGACTGCTGGCAGGATGCTGCAGGCCCTGACACACTTTCAAAAGCTCACGTCCGGCCGAGAGCAGGCTGTGAGGGTAAAAGCGGAGGAGATGTGGGCCACGGGGTGGAGCGGCTGGGAACCACAGCCTGGGGAGGTGCACGCCAGGGCCGGCGACGGTGAGGCTGAGCAGTCACAAGCTCAGCTAGCCTAGGCTATAAAGGGAAACCCTGTGCAAAACTTGGCAATCTCCGAAAAAAAAAAAAAAAGGCGCACTTGCGATAGCAGCACAGGCTACCCTGCGAGCCGTGCCCGGTAGAACCCAGCAAGCGCCCCGTGTGCCCGAGGCTGCAGCCCTCCAGGATCCGCCGCAGACACAAACCAAAAGGAATCTAACAGCTAAGCCGGGTGCGGGGATGCAGGCCTGTCATCCCAGCGCTTGGGGTACTGAGGCAGGTGGTCTGCTGTGAGTTCCAGGCTAGCCCGAGCCTCACAGGGCGGACAGAACCAGCCTGGGCACATGGCAAAGTCAGAGACCTGCCTGGGCTGCGGAGCGAGTTCAAGACTAGCCGGGGCTACACTGCGAGTTCAAGGCCAGCATGCGATCGTACCTCAGGAAGCAAAGCACACCAAAAGCCAACCTCCTGCCTGGGTACCAGGTCGGGGCGCATCCCGCGCACACCCAGTTTTGCACTGACCCAGAAGTGGGGACCCCCCCCCTCCTGCCCAAGGTCACGGGGCAGAAGCCGGAGCGCAGGGCTGCAAGCATCTGGGGGCTGCGCTGGACGCCCCCGGGGGAGGAGGGCGGGGACTCGCCCCATTCTGCAGAAGGGGAAACTGAGGCCGGCAGTGGCGGCGGCAGCAGCAGCGGTTGGGGCCCCAGGGCGGGTTAAGCCCGGCCGGAAGTCTGCGGTGGCCAGAGAGAGCGAGGGGACGACAGCGAGGTCATGGCCCCGGCCACGAGAGGGGCGGCCGGGACGCCCCGCCCCGCCGTGGTCCTCACCTGGGCCGCGAGCAGCAGCAGGGCCGCGGCCAGCCGCGCCGCCGCCATGTCAGCCGGTCCCACCGCAGCTCTCGGCGGAAGGTTTCCCGGCAACGCCTTCGGGACCCGCGACGCGCAGGCGCCGAGCCTGCGCGTGCGCGGACGGCCCCCCGCGCGAGAAGGGGGCGGGGTGGCGCCTGCGCAGAGCGGCGCGCGGCGGCAAGATGGCGGTGAGCATTCCTGGGTCGCGGGGAGAGCGGGGCCACAGGCACGAGGGACTGTGGGAGCGAGAACCGAGGAGCCAAGAGAGGGTGCCGGACGCCCGAAGACGGATAGGGAGACAGGGACGCAGAGGAACTGGGATCACGTGGGACTGAAGACCGGGCGACGTGGGGATGCAGACGGGGGACATGGGATGCAGACGGGGGACATGGGATGCAGACGGGGGACATGGGATGCAGACGGGGGACATGGGATGCAGACGGGGGACATGGGATGCAGACCGGGGACATGGGGATACAGACGGGGGACAGGGGGATACAGAATAGATGACATGGGGATGCAGACAGGGACTTGGGGATACAGGTGGGGAACAGGGATGCAGATGCGGGACATGGGGATGCAGACAGAAGGACATGGGGATAGAGACAGAGATGCAGAATCAAGGAGGTAGAATTCAGTTAGGGGGGCATGGGAGGTGGAAATGAGGGTGCAGATGGGGCTATGGTATGGTGGAAAGGAGTCACTGGGTGCCAGCTCCACTCACTCCTCAGCTCCACCACTCTCCAGCAGGACAAAGAGAAGAAGAAGAAAGAGAGCATCTTGGACCTGTCTAAGTACATTGACAAGACCATCCGAGTGAAGTTCCAGGGTGGCCGGGAAGGTGAGTGCTCCCTAAGACAGAATCAGGGTCGCGGCGAGCGTGGGAAGCCACACAGGGCAGGCATTTTAACTCTTAACAAGGCAAAGCTTGGGCCATGCCGTAACATTGAGAGGTACCAGTAGGCCCCATTGTGGATGGGGAAACTGAGTCCCAGGGAAAGAGAGCCAGGTGGGGTAGCACCCAGACCATTATTGGTAGATCCTAAAGGAAGAGGGCTAGAAGGCTGGGAGGACAGAGGAGGAGGGAGCGGGAAAGATGGAAGGAAGGAGTCCCCTCAACAGCCTGGAGGCAGAAGTGACCCGGGGGTCTCCTAGGCCAGTCTGAGCTATGTCACAAGACCCTGTCTCCAAAACCCAGCCAGGGCTGAGGCTATAACTCAGTGGGCAGAGCGCCGGTTTAGCGTGCATGAAGCCTTGGGTTTCATTCCCAGCACCATGTAAAGCAGGCGTACAAGCCTGCTGTTCCAACACTAGGGAGATAAAGGCAGGATTGGGGAGTTCAGGATTATTTTCCGGCCGCCTAGTGAGTCTGAGACCAGCCTGGGCAAATGAGACCCTCTCAGGACCAAAAAAAAAAAAAAAAAAAAAAAGCTATTTTGTGCTACATGGAAACTGCAGAATTCAGTTTGGGGGAACATAACGTTTTATTAACACTTGGCCCACCATGAACTCACCATCTGTGGCCCCTTCCACACTGGAAAGGAGAGGGTTGGGGTCATGGTCACCAGGCCACCACATAGGGACACACCTCCCCATGAGTTCTGTAGTGGCAGCTGTCCCCGATCTGTCCCCATGCCTGGGTCTGCAGCAGGAGGACAGTGACGTCATCCTCCCCCATCTCTCTCCTCCCCATGTTCCTCAAGCCAGCGGGATCCTGAAGGGGTTTGACCCACTGCTGAACCTGGTGCTGGACGGGACCATCGAGTACATGCGAGGTGAGCTGGCTGTGGTTGCGGGGATGCCACCAGGCCCTGTTCCTGCTCCACACCTGTGGGGTCACATTGTGGCAGGTGGTGACGTAGGGGGCAGGCTGGGGTGCAGGACTGTCCCTGACTGCCAGAAAGGTGACAAGCCTGCTCTGATGGCCCCAGGCTTGAGACTTACAACTCATTCCCCCAGCCCTCCTGGGGACGCCGGGACACCGACCCCTGTCTGGAATGTCTGCCTGTGTCGGTGGCTCTGTGCCCATAGGATCTCAGCTCATTCCAGAATAATGCCGTAACGCCCACAGAGCATCCCCTCCCAGTACCCATGACAATTACCTTCCTAATCGCTCTCCATTTCCACCTCCTGCTCACCCTCTCTGGGGCCTCTGCTTCCCCCGCAGACCACCCCTTGGTGTTTATGGGGTGAGCATCTGCCCTTTAGGGTTCTTGTAGAATCCAGGTATCCATGTCCACAGTCAGCTCTGAGACCCGAGTGCCAGGGTCTGCCCGTCCCCAAAAGAGCTTCAGGAGACGGGACAGCCCCCATGAGGTCCTGGTTGTGGAACACTGGGTGAAAGGACATGTCTTCAGTTCCTCTTGTCTGTCAACCCCCCAGACCCCGATGACCAGTACAAGCTGACGGAGGATACACGGCAGCTGGGGCTCGTGGTCTGCCGCGGCACCTCCGTGGTGCTCATCTGCCCGCAGGACGGCATGGAGGCCATCCCCAACCCCTTTGTACAGCAGCAGGAAGCTTAGGTGGAGCGCCACCTGCCCCCGGGGACCTCCCTCCTGGGGAACTTCTGTGTGGTGTTTTGGTTTCTGTTTCTGTTTTGTTTCGTTTTTTAATAAAATTGCCCACTTGAGCATCCAAGTCTCCTTCCCTACCCCTTCTGTTTCATCACTTTGGTCTTCTGAGAAGCCAGGTGTGGGGTGGAGGCCTGGGCACCTGAGGTCACCTCAGCCCAGCTTCACCTCACAGCCTCTCTCTCCTGCTGGGCTGTGGCAAGAGGACGACATCTGGGCCCTGCCGGGACCTGGCCATCCCCCACACACTGTCCTCCTCATCAGCTGTCTCCAGTGCGTCGTTCTGTCTGCCCAGGGAGCCAAGAGGACCTGGCACGCTCGGGCATGTGGGAGATGGAGAGGCAGCTGTGGAGCACAGTGGCTGGCAGTGAGCCTGGGGCCCTGGGGTCTCAGGCTGGGACAGCTATGGGGCATTTGCCACAGAGAAGGGGCAGGGCTCTGCCTCGGGGCAGACGGGCAGACCGACCTGCAGCTGTACTTGGACCTGCACTGGCGTGGGCAACCATAAATTAGTCCTGCCCTCAGCCTTCCTAGCCCTTCCCATCACTTGGGCTGGAGCCCACGGCCACAGTCCCCAGAGACAATCAGCCACTCTTAAGTTTGGGGAGCCCAGGCAGGGGGAGCCAGAGTCAGCCAGAGTCCCTCTTCTCAGTGTCAGAAATAAGACTTGGTGCCAGCCATCTCTGCTTACTGCTCCCAGGAGCCATGGAGGAGATTAAGTCAGCACTGCTGGCCCTCCCCAGCTCCCCAGTCAGCAAGCCTTGCCCCTGACAGCCCTCGAATCTGCTCCAGAAAGTCCACTTCCCCCACCTTTGCTGAGCTACAGTCTTAAGGGAGTGTGGACAAACAGCCCCACCTGCCTGCAGACAGCAGACATGTCGCCGGCCCTGGAGACTCAGCTCGAAAATGGCATGAATTCACTCCACCTGAGTGACTGACCCAGTTCCTAAAAGAGCTGTCTATCATATGGGGTGATCAGCACAAAGTGGGGTGTCCCCTGCTAGCTTCTTTCCATTGTAGACCTTACGCTGCAAGCAGGACATGTGTCCACAAAAGTACAGTGGACATCATGCCGGAAACAGCCTAGCTGGCAGAGGAGCTCAGGGCATCCCCCTGTTGCAGGAGGGCCTGGAAGCTGCAGCCATTTCAAGAGGCTGGCCCAGCACCTGTTGCCAGGAGACAGGAAAGCACAGACCCAACTCCTTGGGGCCAGCAAGTCTGAGGCCTGGAGAGGTGGGCCATACCTACTAGCCCCACTGGAGCAAGAAGGTCACCAGTTCCGAAACGGCCAGGACTGCAGAGCAAGACCCTCCTCAACGGCACAAAAACAGCCAGTGAGAGGGATGGGCAAGGCCCTTGCCTTCAAGTCTGGGGACCTCAGTTTGGTTCCCAGAACCTACAGAGGAAAGAAACAACTCCTGCAAGTTGTCCTCCGACCCCTGCACACAGGCCACGGCACTTGGCCCCACAGATACAAACACACAAATAGAATGGAAAGCACTGGACAGCCTGGGTGAGACCGAAATGCTAAAGAGCTTCATGTTACTGTGTGTGGGGGTGTTTGTTACACAGTGTAGCATCCCAGGAACTTGCTGACACAGAGTGAAGAGTCAAGTACACAGTATGTATAGAAGAGTCTCGTTTGTGGTGAGGATTTTTCTGAGTTTCTCTCTGTGTGTGCATACATGTTTTGCTTTTGGAGACAGGGTTTTGCTCTGTAGCCCAGGCTGTTCTGGAACTCACAGAGATCCTCCTGCCTCTGCCTCCCGAGTGCTGGGATCAAAGGTGTGCGCCACCACCGCCCCCTAATTTTTATTGTAAATGAGATTTTGCGGGTGTGTGACTTTGAGTTTTGTAGACAAACAATATCCTGTCACAGAATCAAAAGACTGGACATGTCAGAAGAGTCCCTCGCCACCTTGGGACAGGAGAAAGTGGTCTACGATTCAGGGATCTGGATCCAGCTCCGAGTGTTTTAATATTTTAAAAAGGTGAAATTTAATTTTTAATGTTTCCCCTTAATATTACATTGAAAATTTAATATTTCACTAGGAGTCAGAGGGGAGACAGGCAGCCATGGACAGAGGACGACAGAGCTTTGGAGAGATGAAGAGGCGGAGGGGGCGGGGACAGCGGGAACCAGGCCACCAGCCACCCTGACACGGGATCCGGGCCTCCCCACCACCACCACCGCCGCCGCCGCCGCCGCTCACCATGCCAACCGGCCGCCCCCTGACCCCGGCCCAGATCCCGCCCTTCCAGCTCCCTGGTCCGGGCCGGCGCAGGCCGGGGGGCTGCAGCCGGGGGCTCCGGCCTGCAGCGCAGGGGCCCGGCCTGCTGCATGTGCCCGTGCTCACCACCGCCCTCGGCTTCCAGGTCTTCGCAGAGAGGCCGCGCGTCTTGCGCCAGGAGGCCCCTCTCTGGGAGACCCTGCCCGGAGACCCTGCGGAGGGGGAACGACAGACCGGTCACAGCTTGACCCCAGATCGGCAGGACAGCCCTGACGCGCCCCCTCCTGGCAGCTTCCGGGAGCTTCGCAAAGTGGGCCCGATCCTAGGGGTCCTGACGGTCAGCAGCCGCGCGGCCCCGCCCCGCCCCGCCGGCCCGTCGGGCTCACCTCCGCCAAGCCTGTGCCTTAGTCCCTTTCTGCATTGTGATAATGGCCCAGAGAGGGGAAGGGACTTCCACGGGGTCACACATCTTCCACCGAACACGGTGCTCCCAGCACCCCGCCCTCTGCCTCCTCCCTCTCGGTTGCATCCACCTCCTCTAACCACCCCGACCCTCAAGGTGCCCCAAGGGGCGGGGGAGGGGAGGGGGGCGGAGTCCAGGTCTGAAGGGGCTGTGGCTGTAGCTTGAAGACGTGCTCGCCCCGTGCCCCAGGCCTGGGATCGATTCCCATCACCGTGAAAACCAGGTGTGGTAGCGCAGTTCTGGCTTTGATGCACGGGGGACGTGGAGGCAGGGGGATCAGAAGTTCCAGGTCATCCTTGGCTGCGAGAGGATGGGGGGGTGGGGGGTCAAGGATGCGGGGACACTAAACAGGACCAGGGGAAAGGAACATCTCCTCTCTCACATGGCAGGTCCATCCCGGACAGTTCCGGAAGGGCCCGGGTGGCCCTGCCTACAGTGGGACTTTCGGCCACCCAAACCCGGGCCAACCTGCTCAGAGGCTGTCCCTCCGCTCCGCTGGAGGAGGCCTGAGCCAGCCTGGCCGTGAGACGTGGATTCTACAGGACCGACCCAGGGGCTGTGGGCCGCTGGGGAGCCCCCACCCCACAGCCTGAAGCGCTCAGACCTCTCCGCAGCGGGGCCCAGCTACCTCCCTGCGCCCCGTGGGCTCTCCGGCGGTCCCCATCAGGAAGGGGGGACCCAGGTCTGCCACACAATAAAAGTCTCTAGTCCAGTGGGTGAGCATTCCGACTCTGCGGGTCCGGCAGGGCTGACCCTGAGCAGCAGGGACACAAAGGCCCTGTGGCCGCCAACGTCCCCATGCTAGGCAGCCGTGTGGACACGAGCCAAGCGGACAGGGGACAGAAGGAGGTGGACGTTGGGAGGGGCCACAGCGGGGACAGCATGCCTGTGAGCCCAGCCAGGGGGCCACGGAGGCGGAGCATCACCAATTCAAGGCCAGTCTGGGATAACGGATATCAAAAAACAAAAGGGCTGGCCAGATGGCCCAGTGGTGGGCAGCACTCGTTGCCAAGCCTGGCGGCCTGAGTCCCATCCCGGGACCCACACGGCAGACGGAAACCGACTCCCACAGGTTGTCCTGTGACCCGGACATGAGCGCGGTGGCCGAAACCAGATCCACAGCCACTCGGAGAACTCAGAATCAAACAAGCCCCAGACCGGACCCACACCCTCCTTACCCGTGGGTCACCTGACACCACTCATCCTCCACCTCCATCCTTCAAGAGATGCAGAATCTACGCCTACGGAAGGGACTTTAGGGGGCTGGGGGCGGTGGTCAGGGTGGAGCCCCGCCCAGAGTCCCCCAGTGAGGGTCTGGGGGCGTGGTCGGTTGGAGCCCCGCCCAGAATCCCCCAGTGAGGGGCTGGGGGCGTGGTCAGGGTGGAGCCCCGTCTAGAATCCCCAGTGAGGGGCTGGGGGCGTGGTCAGGGTGGAGCCCCGCCTAGAATCCCCAGTGAGGGGCTGGGGGCGTGGTCAGGGTGGAGCCCCCGCCTAGAATCCCCAGTGAGGGTCTGGGGGGCGTGGTCAGGGTGGAGCCCCGCCCAGAATCCCCAGTGAGGGGCTGGGGGTGTAGTCAGGGTGGAGCCCCGCCTAGAATCCCCCAGTGAGGGGCTGGGGGCGTGGTCAGGGTGGAGCCCCGCCTAGAATCCCCAGTGAGGGGCTGGGGGCGTGGTCAGGGTGGAGCCCCGCCTAGAATCCCCCCAGTGAGGGCCTGGGGGCGTGGTCAGGGTGGAGCCCCACCCAGAATCCCCCAGGGGAGGGTCTGTGGGCGTGGTCAGGGTGGAGCCCCGCCTAGAATCCCCGGGGAGGGTCTGGGGGCATGGTCAGGGTGGAGCCCCGCCCAGAATTCCCAGTGAGGGGGCTGGGGGCGTGGTCAGGGTTGGAGCCCCCGCCCAGAGTCCCCCGGGGAGGGGCTGGGGGCGTGGTCAGGGTGGAGCCCCGCCCAGAGTCCCCGGGGAGGGGCTGGGGGCGTGGTCAGGGTGGAGCCCCGCCCAGAGTCCCCGGGGAGGGGCGGGGCTCAGGGGTGGGCACTTGGACCACAAGCCGCAGAAATCTAATCGATCTGGACGCTTCCCAGGAACTCGCGCCCCCAATTCCTCCCGAAACCAGAGGCAGAAGGAACGTTTCCCACTCAGTTTCTGAGGCAGCGGGTCCCACCCCTCCCCACCCCCCCTCCCCACCCCCCTCCGCCACCCCCTCCTCACCCCCTCCGCACCCCCTCCCCACCCCTCCGCACCCCTCCCCACCCCTCCCCCACCCCCTCCGCACCCCCTCCCCGCCCCCTCCCCACCCCTCCGCACCCCCCTCCGCACCCCTCCCCACCCCCTCCGCACCCCTCCCCACCCCTCCCCACCCCCTCCGCACCCCTCCCCACCCCTCCCCACCCCCTCCGCACCCCTCCCCACCCCCTCCGCACCCCTCCCCACCCCTCCCCACCCCCTCCGCACCCCTCCCCACCCCCTCCGCACCCCTCCCCACCCCTCCCCACCCCCTCCGCACCCCTCCCCACCCCTCCCCCACCCCCTCCGCACCCCTCCCCACCCCCTCCGCACCCCTCCCCACCCCTCCGCACCCCCTCCGCACCCCTCCCCACCCCTTCCCACCCCTCCCCACCCCCTCCGCACCCCTCCCCACCCCTCCCCACCCCCTCCGCACCCCTCCCCACCCCCTCCGCACCCCTCCCCACCCCTCCCCACCCCCTCCGCACCCCTCCCCACCCCCTCCGCACCCCTCCCCACCCCTCCGCACCCCCTCCGCACCCCCTCCCCACCCCCTCCGCACCCCTCCCCACCCCTCCCCACCCCCTCCGCACCCCTCCCCACCCCCTCCGCACCCCTCCCCACCCCCTCCCCACCCCCTCCCCCACCCCCTCCCCACCCCCTCCCCAGCCGGGCAGCGTCCTCACCGGAGCCAGCGACGGCGGACCGGGAGAGGGGCGCACGCGCAGCTGTGGTCTCCACCGAAGTCTGCGGCAGCCTGCGTGACCCATCCTGGAGTCCCAGCGTTGGAGAGCGCTGAGGCAGGAGGATGACCAGCCGCAGGCTGGTTTGGGTGGTGGTGAGAGTCTGTCCCAGCCTGTGACATGGCGGGCGAAGAAGGCACTGGCCACTCAGCCTGGTGGCCCAAGTTCTGCCCTGGGACGCTCACAAGTTGACCTTTGACCTTCGCATGTGCCTGGGGTGCGTGACCCCACACATAAAATAAATGTATGAAGTATAGTTTTTAAAAGCTATGCCGGGCGGTGGTGGCGCACGCCTGTAATCCCAGCACTCGGGAGGCAGAGGCAGGCGGATCTCTGTGAGTTCGAGGCCAGCCTGGACTACCAGAGTGAGTTCCAGGAGAGGCGCAAAGCTACACAGAGAAACCCTGTCTGGAAAAAAATGAGTGTGTGTGTGTGTGTGTGTGTGTGTTTGTGTGTGTGTTTGTGTGTGGGCGTGTGAGTGTGTGTGCACATGTGAGTGTTTGTGCATGTGTGTTTGTGCGTGTGTGTGCACATGTGAGTGTGCGGGTGTTTGTGTGAGTGTGTGTATGTTTGTGTGTGAGTGTGTATGTGAGTGAGTGTGTGTGTATGTGTGTGAGTGTGTGTGTCCCAGCTTTTGAATCCTGGGGGTTTGAACTTAGATCCTCGTACTTGACAGCAAGCACCTTCACCCGCTGAGCGCTCCTTGCCTTGTTTTCCGTATATGAGGCTGTGCTGTCTACATGTCTGTCTGCGCCCCGTGTGGAGTGTCTGCAGGTCAGAAGGCCGCATCGGGTCCCTGGGACTGGAGTTACGGACAGTTGTGAGCCGCCCTCTGGGTGCTGGGCGTGGAACCCGGGTCCTCTGGGGGAGCAGCCAGTGCTCCAAGTACCGAGCTGTCCTCTCGGGCCCGGTGGTCACACCTTCTTCTTCCCTCTTCCTTCCTTTTTTTAAAAAATATTTTTATTTTATAATTAACCTAATTTCACATATCAGCCACCGACTCCCCCGTCCTCCCCCCCCTCCACTTCTCAGTCCTCCCCCCAATCCACCCCCCACTCCCACCTCCTCCAAGGCCAGGTCTCCCCTGGGGGGTCAGCCCAGCCTGGCAGACTCAGCCCAGGCAGGTCCAGTCCCCTCCTCCCACACCAAGGCTGAGCAAAGGGTCCCAGCACAGGCCCCAGGCTCCACAAAGCCGGCCCATGCACCACGGACAGGTCCGGTCCCACTGCCTGGGGCTCCCAAACCGATCAAGCTCGTCAACTGTCCCACTTACCCAGAGGGCCGGGTCCAGTTCCACCGGGCTCCTCCGCCGTTGGGTCTCAGTTCATGCGCTTCCACTAGTTTGGCTATTTGTCCCTGTGCCTTTTCCAACCTTGGTCTCAGATCTCTGGCTCACACAGTCCCTCCTCTCGCTCGCCGGTTGGACCCCCGGAGCTCCACCTGGGGTTCGGCCGTTTGTGCTTTGAGACAGGGTCCCTGTAGTCCTGGCTGGCCTGGAACAAGAGGCCGTTTTTAAGTGATTTCTAGTAACTTCCCTCTGGGAGCAGAGTCCACTTCCTGAGGCGTGTGAAGGCCTCTCCCACATGCCCTGGCAAACGGCACCGGCACCGTGCTCCTTCCTCTCTGTGATTCCGAACTCCCCTCCAGGTGGTGTCCCCACCTCCTGGAACTGTCCAAACGTGTGTTGTTGACCCCAGGTGGCCGCGTGAACACCACATACGTGCTCAAAGCCGCGGGGGCATTAACGTGGCTCCCAAGGCACAGACGGGCTCGTTAGAGCTTAGAGAGGGTGCTCGCTGACCTGAGGGTGAGCAGCGCTGGGCCTGCCAACCCTGGGGGAGGCCCATGGCACCCGGAACCCGCGCTTCACATCTTAGTAACTGTCAGTCATAGTCCGGGAGGGAGAGACACGGGGCGTTCCTTTCAAAACCCGTTCCTGTGCATCAGGGCCCCACCAAAGTTCACCGTGGGGACCCCCGTGCCGTCCCAGACACGCTGAGTCGAGCACGCCTGCCCCTCCCAGGCAGTCACGTACACCCCCAGCCACACACCAAGCAGGAGCCACCCTTGCCACCCAGGTGGTCCATCTCCATGGCAACGTCCCATCCACAGGTGGTCGTAACCTTGGCAACCAGGTGCTCACCGCCCCACTGCCTGGAAGGCTGTGACCCTCCCGCAGCTCTCCCACGCAGCCTCCCCACGGAGGCGGCTCTGAGGAGCTACGGGGTGGGGGTGGGGGAGCCTGCAGGGGATGCTGGGCTCAGAGAGGCCAGGAGACATCCCACCGTCACACAGCAGCTGGGCCTGGGGACTACTTCACACCCACCACCCCATCCCAGGGGCACCACAGACCTCACACGCACGTCTAGTGTCTATTAAGTACTGGCGGTATGGACTGCTCAAGCGCATCTCTGTCCTCAGCTGACTCCTACGGGGGACAGGAAGGGACACACTGGCTGGGGGGGGGGGGGGAGCAGAGAATGCCCTGGTCTTCAGAAACCCCACAATCTCCCTCCTCAGACCACCCCGATCCAGCTCTCCAGCACCCATGTCGCTAGTTCAACGGAGAGTCTACGGGCCGCCAAATGCATGCAGGGAGGCCGGGCTGCAGGGGGAAGGGGGGAGGGCAGACATAAATAGGATGAATGAGTAGATTATAGGATATCTTAGGAAATTGCAGGGAGGCTGGGAACGGGGGACAGAAGGCAGCCGGGTGGGGATGTGAGTCAGGAGGAAGCAGGGGTGGGTGGGGCAGACGGCTGAGGACGGCGCTCTGCTAGGCACTGGAACAGCATGTGCAAAGGTCCTGAGGTGGGAGCCAGTCCCCCCTCCACCATGGTCTCTCCCTGCTCTCTCTCAAGGCCAGAGCAGCAAGAGGAAGCTGGATAGAGCCGCTAAGAGCCCTGGGGTCCGTCCCGTCCCCTGTCATTAAAGCTGCAGTCTGCACACTAGGCAGGAGCTCCCAGATCCTCAGAGGTGAGTGCTAAGCCTGGACTCAGACAAGATGGGCAGGACCTGGAATGGGGTCCAGGCAGTCAGCCGTGGCCCTGATCCCGCTTAGATCCACCCTAACTTCGACTGTAGCGCTCCGCATCCATGGAAAGTCCAGTATACCATGTAGCTTTGTACACAGTAGGCACTCAACAAATTCCTCCCCTGGGAGTTCCCACAATCAGGTTGTCACGACCTCAGAGACTCCGAGAAGGGGCGCAGCCTGCCTGGGGTCCCACAGCGTATCAGTACACAGACAGGGCCAGCCCGATGTGGAGTTGGGGGCCTGTCTCCAAGGATATTTGGGGTCGCTTTTTTTTTGCCTGGCTTGGAAGGGAGCTTCCCAACCGTGACTCGGGAAGGGACCTGGTCCACGGTCTCCCAGGATGCAGTTTCTGGGCCTCTGGCCAACGTGACGGTCTGGGAATGGAGCCCACTTGAGTCACAGGTGGCGGAGCCAACGCCAGGCTGCTACTGAACCGATGGAGGACACAGAGGGCGGACACGGTTTGGGGGGGCGGACAGGGCAGGACAGGCCCCCGGCTCCCTGCAGCTAGGCCCATAGGTCACCCCTCACTGGAGCTGAGCCTCCAGCACTCGCCTCCCTACAGCGAGGACTGAGCCAGACGCGGCCAGCTCCGCGCCCCCAGGATGGATGCTCACGGGGCCTCTGCTCTGAGGGACTGCCAGCCACTGTCTCCCCTCTCACACCCTCCATCCTGGACCCCTGGCCTGAACCCCCAACTGGGGCGGTCCACATCCCAACTCCTGTTCCCACGGGGGAGCCCCGGGTTCCCAGCCTGGGGGGGGGTTCCTCCAGCTGAGGCCGCTGCTGGTGCGGTGAGGCCTCTCATGAGCAGGGACAGGCACACTCACCTCTGTTTTGAAAGATTTATTTTTAACTCTGTGTGTGCATGTGGGAACCCACAAACCAGAAGGGGGCGTCGGGTCCCTGAGGCTGGAGTTACAGCGGGTTGTGAGCTTCGCTGTGGGTGCTGGGAACCGAACCCGGGTCCTCTGAGAAGGCAGCCCATGCTTTCGCCTCTGAGCCATCTCTCTGGCTCCCCCTCTTATCTCGGGGTTCTCTTCATGTTTCCCCTGTGTAGTGGATGCGCCCATCTACCTCCACCAGGCTGTGTGCTGAGGAGCACAGCGAGGGAGGGGAGCACGGTGGGGCGCAGAGTCGGGGTGGCGGTGCGGTGCCGGGTGGAGGAAGGCAGGCAGGGGCGCAGCGGGGACTGAGGAGCAAGGCCAACCAGGCAGGTGTGCGGTGCGGTGCAGACGGTGGAGGCCTGGCCTGGGAGGGAGGGGACAGTGGAGGGGTTGGCGCTTTCCAGAAGGTTCCAGCGGGACAGCCTGCCGTATCTGGGGAGCCCCCAAGCATTTCCCGGAACTCAGTGTCTGCGGAGGCCCGTAGGACCGGGAGGTGCCAGGCACTCGGGGTGCCTGGGGGCTGAGTCCCCATCTGCCCCGGACCTGCTCCAACACGTGTCGCGCGCGCGCCCCTTGCAGCCCGCGCGCTCCCTGACCATGCGCACGGGGATGCGCGGCGGGGACGCGCACGACGGAGCCCGGGAGGCGGTGGTGGCGGCGGCGGCGGCGGCGGCGGCGGCGGCGGCTCGTGGCGGCTCCGAGCGGCCCCCGCGCCCTGTCCGAGGCGGAGCCGCCCAGGTGAGTGGCACCGCGGCAGTCCGGGGACCCCCCCTTCGGACCCCCCTCGCGCGCTCCCCTCCAGCCCCTCTGCGCCCCCGGGAAACTTCAGGGTTCTCTCCGCCTCCGGGAATGCAGAGTCGAGGGGATTGAGGGGTTCAGCGCCGGGAGCACCCCGGGGAACGGCGGAATGGGGATGCGCACTGCGGCAGGGGGACACCCGGGATGGAGCCGCGGCTTGGCGCCCTGCGATCCCCCGCCAGCCAGTGCGGGGCGATGCGCGCGAGATGAATTGGGGGGGGGGGTCTGCACGCGAGGAGTCGCGCGTGTTTGGGGTCCCGTTCCCGTAGGGAGGGACTGGGAGGCTAGACGGACCCCACACACGCTCTGCAGGCCTGTGTCCCGGGAGCAGCCAGGGTGGTGGGGGCGTCTGTCCATCCCATCCCAGAGGCCAGGCCTGGCGTCCCCTGGGTCCTGGGGCCTGGCCAGGGAGGCCCCTGGGCCCCATTCAACAAGTTGGGAGACGCAGAGCTTGGGTTCCAGTTGGACACGGGTGCGTGTTCCCACCCCAGCTCCAGAGTGAGGGCTCCCAACGCCGGAGTCCCTAAGACACAGGTGTCCCTCCTCCCGGTGGGGAGGACTCAGAACTTGGGGGTCTGATGCATTTGGGAATCTGTGTCGGTGCCAGGCAGCTTCTTGGTGGGGGGACCTGGAACCCAGGCCAGGCCGGAGACACCCCTCATTTCCTGGGGACACCGGGTGCCTGCCTTTGGTGGTGGGGAGGGGCTGTTGGGACTTGAACCTGGTGGAGACTTTTAGCAAGAGCAGATCTGTCAGGCTGAGGGTGACCCAAGAAGGCTCCCGGGAGGAGGCATCCGGGCTACAGAGATTGTAAGAAGGGTGTTTCGGGGTGAGAGGAGGTGGAGGGGCTCAGCTGCGAACAGCACCCCTCGGTGTCCTGAGGGTTCAAAACTCGGCCCCGGCCCCTCCGAGCTGCAGCAGCCGCTCGGATGGCGTCCGGTGACCCATGGGTGTCCCCTCCACACAGACACCCAAGTGAGGTGGGGAAAGAGGAAGAAGCACCCAGGATGGGGGTGCTCGGGGGTGGTCCCCTCAGCCTCCTGACTGCCCCTCCATCCAGGCCACCACTTCCCCCCCATGCAGCACGCATGCGCGGCGGGCCTCAGTGTTTCCATCTGTAGAGTGGGGGTGGCCGCCGCCATCCACCCCCAGATGCAGCCATGCTGTGATCGCGCCTGGAAGGGTGGG
Organism: Peromyscus californicus insignis; assembly: GCF_007827085.1. Lineage (NCBI taxonomy): Eukaryota > Metazoa > Chordata > Mammalia > Rodentia > Cricetidae > Peromyscus > Peromyscus californicus. The sequence continues at coordinate 54,105,097 of NW_026294492.1, forward strand.
AGCACACGAGGTCCCAAAGCCGAGGTTTCTGTGCCTCTACCCACGGGGCTGTCACTCCCGGGCATCCTGAGTCACTAGCGACTCACCAGGTAGGAAGCCTTTTAGCAGAACTTCCCAGCAACCTTCGGGGTGGGGGGCGGGCAGCCGGGGTGAGCCGCCCACTACCTCCCCTGTCAGTCTTGAGCCTTGAGAACCCTGAGGAGTTGGGGTTTGGCAGAAACAGAGCTGGGGTTCGCTCTGACCCCCAGACTCGTCTCCCCACTTCCCCGAGTGCTGCCATTTCTGCTCTGCGGGCGAGCGGGCACAGCACATACCAGGGGCTAAGTGTTCCCAAGTCTGGAACCTTCCTCTCCTTCCCTGCTGCTGTGGGTGGTGGGGAGTCCACTGCGCCCCTCAGGCACACGCTACTAAAGAAATTGGGTCAGGAGGCCCCCCTGCCCCCCAAGACAGCGGACAGGGACGCATGGCAGATGGGAGGTTAATTAGGGCTTTAATGAATTGTCGTGGATTGAAAGCCCCAGGAGAACCTAGATCTAGGACGGAAGAGCGGACCAGCCCTGGAGGTGGGGGGCTGGGAGAGTCCCCAAAAGTGCACTCAGAGTGCTCGTGGGAGTGTGCCGGGCCGGTCCCCACCCCACTTTATCCCTGTACTCTTATTGTGGTGGGGGGACCCAGGGGTGACAGACAGGAGCCACCACAGAGATGCATGCTTTCCCAACAGGCCTCAGTGTTTTGTGGCCTAAGAGGGGACAAGGGACCTGGGATCCCCCAGCACACTCTGCCTCCCCGTGGACTGAACACTTCTCTGTCAAATCCCCCCACCCCGCCGGCCCCCAGAATCTGTACTCAGAGAGAGTGGGGGGCTGGGAGGAGCGGCCTCTGCTCCTGGGGGGCCTGGAGCAGGTCCCCACAGCCTGGCGTGGCAGAGCACGTCAGACCCCAGGGCGGGCAGCACCTTCGTCCCCCAGCAACAGAACCTGCCGGGCTGCCGGGAACCCACATGCCACTCCCTCCTCCAAAGCACGGTGGCCCTGGGTAAGAGTCCCCCAGGCTGCCGGAAGAAGCCACCCCCTCCTCAGACCCGGGCAGGGGAGGCGGCCCAGAGAGCCCCGGTCCCCAGTCTCAGTGTCTGGAGGCCTGCATCCCTTGGCTCCTGGCCCCGTCCCCCCTCTGAGAACCCATGTCACAGAATCTTCACATCTTTCTGACCGTCTCCCCCTGACCGTCTCGAGGTGACCCTGGGCCACAGTGACCCCGGACGGTTCTCAGCCTGGGCCCACCGGCAGCGTCCTGACTGCACACAGAAGGTGACCGGTCCCCGGGCCTCAGGAGGGTCCCATTTCCACAAAGACTGAGAACAGCGCCAGGCATACAGTAGGCATCCACTAAATGCTCGTTGAATGAGTGAGTTGGAGATCTGCACGCCTGATCCAGGCAGCACCTGGTGGAAACTTCTAGAAGCAGGCCAGTCTGTGGAGCAGCTGCTAGGCCGCGTTTTCCTTCACACCGCAGCCCAGGGGCTCTGCTTGGTTTCCAGCAAAATGGGAAACTGAGGCTCAAGAGAGATGAAGGTCTCGCTTGAACCACAGGGACGTGGTTGCAGACCCCTGGCGCTGGGTGTCGGGACTCTGTGTGTGCATGTGTGAACACACGTGTGGCCGTCGGAGGACGATTGGCTGGGTTGGTATCACTCCCTTCCACCGCGTGGGTCCGGGATGGAACTCAGGCCTCCAGGCGGAGTTCTGACCGGCCGTTCTCTTGCTGGGCGTTCCTCCGTGGCTCCCTATTGGCCAGGCACTGAGTGCCTGGGGATCCCCAGTCCTCCTGGGCACAGTACAGGGGTGACCCGGTCCCAGGTGCCGCCCTTCCCTGGCCTCAGATTCACCTCCTTCCGGAAGGTTTTCCAAACCTTCAGCTGATTTCTGTGTTCCGATTTTTTCTGTCCGTTCACCCTCATTGGTCGCAGGGACAGGACGCAGCCAGCCACCAAGTGTGGGTCTCGATGGCAGGAAATGCCCGGAGACAGGACATAGATCTGTGGACACCCCGGGGCTGGAGCCGGCGTACCTTTGGGGTGACGGTGGCTTGGGTGAGAGGGTTTGTCATATGTACTGAGAGGCCCTGGGGTCCGCTGGAAACCGTGGGGCTCCAGGAAGGACAGTGACGGGGCAGCCGGACCCTGCAGCCGGCCCAGGCTCCCAGGCCCTGCCGAGGCCGCTGCAGTGGCTTCTCATGCATATTAATGACTCGTGTCCTTGAAGCCTTAGGCTGGGCTCTCCCCTGCACAGGGGTCCACACCGGGCTTGTCAGACCCCCTAAGCCCCGCGAAGGCAATTTCAAGGGTGGCTGCATGAGACAGTCCAGGCAGCCTGGCGTCCAGGCTTCCACCGTGGGGCGGGGGTGAGAGAGGTCCACAGGGCAGCTGTCTGCTCCTCTTGTCTGGAGCAGAGCCTCACAGGGACCTTTGGGGACAAAACTATCCCTTTGTTTATCCTTTATTTTTGCAGTGTTAGGAATGGAAGCCACATCTCTCACATGCTAGACCAATGCCCCGCCCATGACCACGCCCCCAGCCCCTCACTGGGGGATTCTAAGCGGGGCTCCACCCCTGAGCCACACTCCAGCCCTGTTTTACATTTTTTAAATTAAATTTATTTATTTATTCATTCATTCATTTATTTATTTATTTTAGTTTTTCGAGACAGGATTTCTCTATGTTGTCCTGGAACTCACTCTGTAGCCCAGGCTGGCCTTGAACTCACAGAGATCCGCCTGCCTCTGCCTCCCTGAGTGCTAGGATTAAAGGCGTGTGCCACCACTGCCTGATATACATTTTAGTTTTTAACTTATTTGGGTTTGGAGGGTATGGGTTTTGTGGTTTTTTTGGTTTTGGTTTTGGTTTTTGAAACATGGTTTCTCTGTGTAGCCCTGACTGCCCTGGATCTCACTCTGTAGACCAGGCTGGCCTCGAACTCACAGAGATCTTTCTGCCTCTGCCTCCCGAGTGCTGGGGTTAAGGAAATGTACCGCCATGCTTGGTTAATTTTTTCTTCAGATTTATTTATTTATTTTATATGTACGGAATGTTACCTGAGTGTCTGACTGCATCACACGTGTGCAGTGTCCCAGGAAACCAGAAGAGGGCGCTGGGCCCCCTGGAAACGGAGTTACAGGGGTTGTGAGCCCCGACATGGGTGCTGGAACCCGAACCCTGCAGAGCATTCGGAACTCTAATCACTGAACCATCTCCCCAGCCACTTTCCCCTTTTTTATTTTGATAGCGGGTCTCACTAAGTTGAAGGTTGTCCTGAAATTCACAATCCTCCTGCCTCAGCTTCTGGGGCACTGGGAGAGCAGGTGTGTGACACGGCCCCCAGTGGGTTTGGGGTATCTTTTTATTTTTAGTTTTTTACAGAGCTGTGAGCACCTGGTGGGGTGTCTGTGGGGGCTGAGCGAAGCACCCCCTTTCCTGCCTGTGTGAGGGTGGAGTCAGGACAGCTGAAGTCACCAGGTGTGAGACTGGGGTGTGAGGAGATGGGCCTCTGTCCCTGCGGTGGGACTCGGGGGAACCCGGGGTGATGCACACAGGACAAAAGATGACCATTTAGCGGGTCCTACTGCCTCACACTTGTCAACACTTGGGAGACTGAGGCAGGAGGATTGCTGACACTGTGAGGCCTGCTGGGGCTGTAGTGTCTCAGAATCCACAGCAAGAACACAAAAAGGTGAGACACTCCAGGCGGGACCAGGACCTAGAGAGATGGCTCTGTGGGCGTCTCTCCCCGAAGGCCACACGCGGCGAAAGGACCCCCAGACCACGATCTCGGCACAAAGGAGATTTATTTGCCGCACAGGGACAGAGGGCAGGGATCGGGGACACAGGAGATAGGGATGAGGGAGAAGGGGAAGGGGACAAGGGACAGGAAGGGGTATTTGTCCCCGAGGACAGAGGAGCGCCTCTGGATAGAGGAGACGGTGGCCCGTAGGAAACCGGTGGTTTATAAAGGCCCAGGGGGAACTCCGTGTGAGGCTGAGTGCTCTGTACTGACCGGCATGTTGATGGGGGGGCTTCTGACGGCTGGATGATTGCAACACGTTGAAGCTGGACTTTCTAGTCAGTCTCAGGAGGAGGAAGTGGCCACATGAGGGACTAGACCGCGGTGGCTGGATTTAGGGACGGAACCCAACGGTTGAGCAAGGAGGGGGAATGGAGGTGGGGGCACGGCCTGCCAGAGCCATGCTCGCCCGCTCTAGGGGGCTAGTGAGCCCCACATCCTCTCTGCACCCCACGACCCCACTTCCCAGTGCCCTAGACCCCCTCGCCCGGCCTTCTCCAACATCAGGGACCTCAGCCCAGAGGCCCGGGACCCAGTGGCAGGAGCCACCCTGGAATTCCAATTCCCCGCTGCCATCAGGGACCAGGGGTCCGCAGCCTTCGCCCCGCAGTGTGCTCAGGGTCTCAGAGGCTCAGAGAGGGTTTACCCTTGCCTGGGGCGTCCAGCGTCCTCACCTGAGGGCAAGGAGACAGGGAGGGGATTCGGGCACCTGTGACTCCACTCCCCCACCTCAGCAAAGGCCCAGAGAGGGCAAGTAAGTTCCTTCAGGCATACAGCAACGAGGGGCAGGGTCCGAGGTGGAGGGCTGACAGTCGCCTCAGATAGCTGCCCCCTCCCCCACCCCACCCCCCGAGGATTTTCTAACCCACCCGCAGAGGAGATGACAGGGCCAGGCCTGCCAGGAGAGGTTAGAGTTGAAAAACTAGGTCACCCTCTGAGTGGCCCCCGCTGGGCTGGCTCAAGAGCTCTGTGTCCCTGCCTGGTGGAGTAATTATAGCGAGAACACTTGCCAGTGCCCCGGAGGGATCTGGTGGCCGAGCTTTGACAAGCCGGGGTCAGAGAGGGTGCAGGGGCCACAGGGCTCGCACAGGGAGGCTGTGCTTCGGTGGCGGTGACCAGAGACTCCAGCCCTGCCAGTCCGTGCCTCTGTCTCGCAGAACTAGAGGTTCTTTCCTGAGCCCAGCTACTTGTGGGCCGAAACACAGAGTGTTCGGTGTTCAGACCACCCTGGGTCACCCGAGGCCCCAGCTCAAAAAACCACACACCCGTGAGGGGTTCACGGAGTGAGCCCTGCTGTGGCTTGCAGAAGGCTGTGTGTGAGCAGAGGGGATGGGGATGGCTCAGTCATGAAGGGCTTGTCACACGAGCCAGGAGACCTGAGTTCAAATCCCCACCACCCACATGCGAAGCTGCCACAAGGGCACACTTCTGCATCTCAGCTGACTGACACATATGTAGGAGGATCCTTAGGGCTCATGGCTGGACAGCCTAACCCAGGCAGCAGACTTCGGGTCCCACTGAGAGACACAGTCTCAAAACACAAAATGGAGAATGAATGCAGAGGCCTGCATCCTACTCTGGGCTCCACATCTGTGACCAAACACCGGGAGAGACAGCAGGGAAGGCAGGATTCCAGGCGGGGCTCCACCCTGACCACGCCCCCAGCCCCTCACTGGGGATTCCAGGCGGGGCTCCACCCTGACCACGCCCCCAGCCCCTCACTGGGGGATTCCAGGCAGGGGCTCCACCCTGACCACGCCCCCAGCCCCTCACTGGGGGATTCCAGGCAGGGGCTCTCCTCCGCACCTGTGCCTTCCAGTCTCTGTACTCACAAGCCAGGCGTACTCAGTCTGTGAACACTGAGAAGACAGGCAGGCTGACACAGACCGAGAGGTCTTGCCTGGGGGGCTTCAGCTGCTAACATGCTATAAATAGCTGCCTGGCAGATGGAAAACCATGTTGCAAAAGAGGCCAGGCAGCCCAGTCCAGCTGTCCCTCCCCCACCCCGGACCCCTAGGTCTGGGCTGTAGTCAGGCTGCCTGGGGAAACCCTGGTCCAGCCTAGCCAGGCAGGCACTGCAGGAAGTCTCAGCATCCTGCCCACTCTGGCCCTCCGTCCACACCTGGAGTCAGGGCCATCCTAGAGTACCTGACTCCTAGAGCATCCCACAGCCATGGGGGTCACCATAAGTCACCAACTGGGTGTCCTTGGCGGGAGATGTCCTCTGTCACAGTTCCAGGGTGTCCACTAGGCCTGGCATACTCCGTCCCTCCAAGGCCCTGGGCAGGGTCCTTCCTGTCTTTCTTAGGTTCTCAGGCTCAGGTATCACTCAGCCGTGCCTCCATCTTCAAGGTTAGCCTGGGCTACACAGTGAGCTTGAGGCCAGCCTGCGCTACAAGAGAGCTTGTTTTTAACCTCATCCACGTGTTCTGGGTGCTGCCCGGGGTCCTACTGAGTGGGCTTTAGGAGCTGGTCTTTCACTGAGCACAGCGTCCTCAGTGGCCCTGCAGGCGGCGTGCGTCAGAGCCTTACTCCCTTTCCTGGCCGAGTCATGCTCCGGTGTGGATGGCCCATGCTATGTTTCTGCCGTCTGTCCGTGGGCCATGGGCTTCTGTCACGTGTACTGTCACCGTGGGTATCCGTGGGGAGATTTCCTGAGTGTGCAGTCGTGGGTCAGCGTCTCTGGGTGTGTCTGGCTGGGATTAGAATTGCCCAAGTGCCATGGATAATGATGTCACGCTCCCCTTTCCCACTCCAGGTGTCCTGGACGATGCTGGCGCGGCCCTAGGCCCAGACCCTACACCATGACCTGCTGGCTGCCTATGCTGGGCCTGCACCTGCTGCTGCTGCCCACGGCTCCTCCCCTGGCCGCGGGCTGCCCCGCGCGCTGCGAGTGCTCTGCGTCCACCCGGACCGTGGCCTGCGGACGCCGCCGGCTGACCGCCATCCCCGACGGCATCCCGGCCGAGACGCGCCTCCTGGAGCTCAACCGCAACCGCATCCGCTGCCTGAACCCCGGGGACCTGGCCTCGCTGCCCACCCTAGAGGAGCTGGACCTCAACCACAACGTGATCGCCCACGTGGAGCCCGGGGCCTTCGCCAACCTGCCCCGCCTGCGCATCCTGCGTCTCCGTGGCAACCAGCTGAAGCTCATCCCGCCCGGCGTGTTCACGCACCTGGACAGCCTCACGCTGCTGGACCTGAGCGAGAACAAGCTGGTCATCCTGCTGGATTTCAGCTTCCAGGACCTGCGCAGCCTGCAGCGGCTGGAGGTGGGCGACAATGACCTGGTGTTCATCTCCCGCAGGGCCTTCGCGGGGCTGCTGGGGCTGGCCGAGCTCACCCTGGAGCGCTGCAACCTCACCTCTCTGTCCCCGGAGTCGCTGGGCCACCTGCGGGGCCTGGGCGCCCTGCGCCTGCGCCACCTGGCCATCGCCGCCCTGGAGGACCAGAACTTCCAGAAGCTCCCGGGCCTGTCGCACCTGGAGATCGACAACTGGCCGCTGCTGGAGGAGGTGGCCCCGGGCAGCCTGCGCGGGCTGAACCTCACGTCGCTGTCCATCACGCACACCAACATCACGGCCGTGCCGGCCGCCGCGCTGCGACAGCAGGCCCACCTCACGTGCCTCAACCTGTCGCACAACCCCATCAGCACCGTGCCGCGGGGCTCCTTCCGGGACCTGGTGCGGCTGCGCGAGCTGCACCTGGCGGGCGCCCTGCTGGCTGTCATCGAGCCGCAGGCCTTCGTGGGGCTGCGGCAGATCCGCCTGCTCAACCTCTCGGACAACCTGCTGTCCACGCTGGAGGAGAACACGTTCCACTCGGTGAACACGCTCGAGACGCTGCGCGTGGACGGCAACCCGCTGGCCTGCGACTGCCGCCTGCTGTGGATCGTGCAGAGGCGGAAGACCCTGAACTTCGACGGCAGGCTCCCGGCCTGCGCCACCCCCCGCCGAGGTGCGCGGCGACGCGCTGCACATCCTCCCGGACTCGGTGCTCTTTGAGTACTTCGTGTGTCGCAAGCCCAAGATCCGGGAGAGGCGGCTGCAGCACGTGACGGCCACCGAGGGGGACGACGTGCGCTTCCTGTGCCGGGCCGAGGGCGAGCCCGTGCCCACGGTGGTCTGGGTGACGCCCCAGCACCACACGGTGACGGCTGCCAGCCGGGGCCGGGCACGCGTGCTGCCCGGGGGCACGCTGGCCCTGGCGGACACGCGGCCCCAGGACAGCGGCACCTACACGTGCGTGGCCAGCAACGCCGGAGGAAATGACACATATTTCGCCACCTTGACCGTCCAGCCGGCCGCCAACCGGACCCAGGGCGATGGGCACAACGAGACGCAGGTGGGCGTCCGGTTCCCGCTGGACCTGACCACCATCCTGGTGTCCACCGCCATGGGGTGCATCACCTTCCTGGGCGTGGTCCTCTTCTGCTTCCTGCTGCTCTTCGTGTGGAGCCGCGGCCGAGGGCAGCACAAGAATAACTTCTCCGTGGAATATTCCTTCCGCAAGGTGGACGGTCCGACGGCCGCGGCCGGCCAGGGTGGCGCACGCAAGTTCAACATGAAGATGATCTGAGCCGACCCCACGGTGGGCTGGTGGGGGAACCTCTCAGCCTCCATCTAGTCCCAGATAATCTCCACCTATGCATATTTTCTCCAGGGGCAAGCATGGAGGCAGAACGTCCTCGTTTTTGTAGACATCTACGGGACTGGTTTGAGCAGATCACACCTTTTGCAGTTCCTGAAGTGTTTTCTAGCGGTTTCAGCCTGTCTTTTCCGCCCTCTGCTGTGGCTGCTGTGCTGGGACCCCAAGTGGCTGGGGACACTCAGGGTCCGAGGTTCCCTAGGCAGGTGCAGGCTGTGGGGGCAAAGTCTCAGCAGTCAGGTCCCCCGATGCCTATGGTGGGAGGCCCCTGGGGACACCGGACAGGCACAGTGCTTACAGTGGGTGCCCCACTTTGGCACAGCCGGGTACACACAAGGCCCAGGGCTGCAGGGACCCTCGGAGGACAGGGTGTGCCCTGGCCCAGCTCCTGTTCACCACTACTTGGCCAACAGCCAACCCAGGGCTCCCCCAGGCCCTGCTGAGTGGCTCAGAGTCACTGAGGGAGCCCTATCCCCCACCAGGAACTTCCACCTGCCAGGAGAAGCCATGTCCCCATGTCCTCTACAGGTACCTCCGCCCTGCCTAGCTGTCCTGGACATCTGCTTGCAGGAGGAGTGCCTCTAGACAGCCATATCCACTTTGCCACTCACTCGGCAGATGTGGTCGCCTGTGGCCGGTGAGCAGCAGGGGCTGAGACATCAGAACCGGTACCCTATCCCAACCAGGCTTCTCCCGGTGTCCACCTCTGCCCCTGCGGTTAGAGCACTGTTGAGGGAGGGGACCTGGGGTAAGACAGACTGCAGCTCTCCTCCTGCCCAGCTGTGGCAGCTGTGGTCATCTGGGCACCTCGGTGTCTTCCGTTACAGATCTGAGCGGGCAGCGTTTGCCCTGTGTGCTGAGGCCAGGCCTCGCAGAGCCCTCCTGATTGTGTCCAGAGAGAAAGGCAAGTCCATGCAATCGAAGCCTCAGACCAAGCGTGGCTGGTCTGAACTTGGCTGGGAACATGTTGGGACCCTTTGGCCTTGCCGTTCCCAACCTTTGCATCACACACAAACTGGTCCACAGGACACCCGTGACTGGGCAGAATGGCATTTCTAGACTCCACCCCTGAGCCGGACAGGACTGACCCCTTTAGTCCTGGAGCAGCCTCTTAGCCCGTTGCCATGGCAACCCTGAGGGCCCTCAAAACAACCACCAACGAAATCCAAGTGCCTTTAGAGTCATTAAAAGACAAGGAGGGGTACATTCGGCAGGGTTAGGGGTCACAAAATGTCAGTGCGTTACACTGGGGTTCCCCACTCCCAACCTCTATCCTCACCCCGCTGTGTTTGACTGAAACCCAATAAAACAAAATGATTTAATACAAAAGTCAGGTTTTTATTATTATTCCCATGTGGGCGTGGGAGACAGTGTGGCCGGGTCCCTCCCTCAAGGTTGGGAAGCTAGGTGGCTCTGGCTGCAAGGGTGACCCAGGAGAGAAGCTGGAGTTGGCAGAGACCACTGTGGTCAACCCAGCCCTGGGGAGGTGGATCAGGGGTTCAAGGTCAGCCTTAGGTACATAACAAACTGGAGGCTGAACCGTCAGAGACCTCAGGGCTGAGGCTGGGGCTCTTCACCTACCTCACCTCAGACAAATGGCGTCAGCAGCAGCTATGGGTTGTGGGGTAGTGCTCTTGTACACCGTAAAGATTAGTTACTCCTATTGGTTTAATAAAATGCTGACTGGCCAGTAGCCAGGCAGGAAGTGTAGGCCGGGTGACCAGACTAGGAGAATTCTGGGAAGAGGAAGGGCAGAGTCAATCGCCAGACAGACAGAGGAAGCAGGACGAGAATAGAAATATGGGTTGATTTAAGTGTAAGAGTTAGTTAGTAATAAGCCTGAGCTACTGGCCCAGCATTTACAAGTAATACTAAGCCTCTGAGTCAATTATCTGGGAAGCAGCTGCTGGATATTCGGGAACTGGTGGGCAGGACAGAAACTTCGGATAACAGCCGTGGGACACGTCTGTCATCTCAGCAGAAGCTTCAGGAGCTCACGGGCAGGTGGGCTACAAGAGACGGTTTCAAAATAAAAGTGAATATAAGTTGGAAAAGTGTAGGTGGCCGTGGTAGAATGTGGGAGACAGGATGTGGGAGATACCCTTACCGTGGACAGAGGGACAGCGATTCTCCTGTGGCCACGCAGCAGGGCAGAACAGGGCTGGGAGAGTTCTCTGGCAGACAACCCACAAGCTCTGTAGTTGGACAGAGGCACCAAGGACTTCCTAGGTGGCCCCACCAAGGAGAATATGAGCCTCAGAAAAGGGAAGGCCGCAGGATGCACTGCCTCCTGCAGTTTCCCCTAATGAGCAGTCTCCACAGCTCTTGGCTCTGAGACACTAGGCTGTCTTTTTATAATTTATTCTTTTGGGGGTTTTTGTTTTTGGAAACAGGGTTTCTCTGTGCAGCCCTGGCCATCCTGGAACTCACTCTGTAGCCCAGGCTGGCCTCGAACTCTGAGATCCACCTGCCTCTGCCTCCCAAGCGCTGGGATTAAAGGTGTGCTCCACCATCACCGGGCTTTATTCTTTATTTTTAAACAGAAACTCATGTAGCCATATAGCTGAGGATGACCTTGAACTTGGGATTCTTCTACCTCCCCCTCCTTCGTGCTGGGTGACAATCTTTGCACCTCCCTTACCCTGCCCCAGGGCTTACTCACTTCAGGGTCTCAACTCCTGGCTTCTGTCTCCACACCATCCCATCCTTGAGGGTGCCAGAGGTGAGGGGTGGCCCTGGGGCGGCCCCGCCCCATCCTAGGCCTGGCCTAACAGCTGTCCATGTATTCCTATCCACTGGGGTCTGACACTTTCCCTTGTCAAGGGGACCTGGCTTTGGGGCCGAGTTCTTCGGGACTAGGCCCTGTGTGGACAGTGGCTCATCTCTGTTTCCTCCCGATGTCCTCTGGGCTGGACATTATCCCTGTCCCAGACCTGGACTGGGTGATTCCTAGTGTCCTGAAGATGATTGCACTATTTCCTAGGGGAGAAAGAAATAAGTCCAGGGAAAGCAAGCGGCCCACGATGACCACAGAGCACCATTAAGGTGGGGTCACCTCCATCTCAGGGGGTCCCTGGAGCAAAGAACTGCATCAGTCTCCTCAAAAGGCACCCTAGCTGTGCACATGCTCTGCCTACATGTGCCCCCAAATCCCCATAACAGCAAGAGTAACTCCAGCCACGCACTGTGGGGGCGGCTACCCGGGCCCAGGAAGAAGCCACAACCCAGAGGCCCCATATAGGGCATTTATGGTCCAAACAAGAAGAAAACATGGGGGCGGGGGGTGGAATCTGTGGATAGTATATGGAGTGAGTAGAAAATTTCTTAATAAAGAAAAATGAAAAAAAAAGAAAACATGTTCCCAAACTGTTATTCCAGCTACTTAGGAGACTGAGGTAAGATTACTTCAAGGCCAACTTGTATGTTATGAGATAGGCCTGGCTCGAGGGTGGATGCCCTGCCTAGAATCACCCAGGCTGAGGGTGTGGTCAGTGGCAAGTAGTTGCCTAGCATGTGAAACCCTCAGTCCATCCTTGGCAGGAGGGAGGCACGGGCTGGAGGGAAAGCTCAGCGGCTAAGAGCATGCATGGCTTTGCAGGATCTGAGTTTGGCCCAGCACCCATGTTGGCTGGCTTACAATGGCCTGTGACTCCAGCTCCTCCAGAGGATCCAATGCCCGGGGTCCCCTCAGGCAACCCCCCATACATGGCACACATGTACTTGCATACAAAACTCAAAACCTTCAAAGTTGCCAGGCATGGTGGCATCCACCTTTAACCCCTGTACTTGAGAGGCAGAGGCTAGAGGATCTTTGTGGCCAGCCAGTTACACAGAGATGCTGTCTCAAGAGGGAGGAGGGAGACGGAGGGGAAGAAACGAGTGCCAGGGTCTCTGCCTTGCTGGGAGACCCGCTGTCTGGCTAACATCGCTTGGCTCCGCGTGCTGTTAACCCCTACACACACGAACTGTTTACCTCAGCAAAGCTACCGGCACACCTGTGAGTACATCCTTCTAGGGGAGTGACTGTCTCCCCCTCCCAAGTGTTCCCGGATAGAAGGGGGTGTCAGGCTCCCGTGGCACTTCTGCTATAGAGACTATGCTTAGCCTTTTTTCTAGTCTGGCTGTGTAGACCAGACCAGCTTGTAACCCAAATCTTCCCGTCCCAGCCCTCTGGGGACTAGGATGACAGGTGTGGCCTTGTTACGGTTTCCTAGGGAGGCCATGGTCAGGGAGAGCTGGCCACAGGCAAACGGGGAGCCTCGAGCCTAACCTGTCCCAAAAGGCCTGGGCTCTCAGGTCCTCATCAGGTAACAACTCACCCCAACATCATAATCTGACTGGTGGTTCCCAGCTGAGTTCCTGAGACCTTGAAAGCTCAAGAAACTGCTCTTGGTGGTCCAGTGGGACATGTGACCCCCAAGATCCCTGAGGGGGGTCCCTGTCATCAGCTGAGTCTACCAGGGTCCCCAGGCAAACCATACATTGCTACTAGGTCAAAAAACAAGACAACCTGGGGTAGTGGCACAAGCCAGTCACCCCAGCCCTCATGAGCAGGAAGAGCATGAATTCTAGGACACCCTGGCTACATAGGGAGCTCAAGGCTAGCCTGGGCTATGAAATACCTACCTGAAAGACAGAACAAAGGAGCTATGCTGCTGGCCAGAGGGATCAGGTCTCCATGAGGGTAGGCAGCCATTTATGTGACTGGACAGCATGTGTAACCCCACAGCACCCCCATGTGCCCAGGAGAGGAAGATGCTCCAAAATGGTTGACGCCTGGAACTTGGGACTGCCTGGCCACTGGGACCTAACCTTCCTCCCAGCTAGATACACACAAACCCTCAACACAGACCCCACCTGAGGCCAAGTTCTCCTGGTCTACCCATCGCCCCGCCCCCCAAGGCTGAGCTCCACGAGAGCAGGCCTATACAGAGTAAGCACGCAGTAGCCTAAAATGACTAGTCTCAACTCGGGCCCCTTCTTGGACACACACACACACACACACACCCCTCAGTCCCGTCCACTAGTCTCCCAGACGCACCATGGCATCAGGTGGTGAAGGGGCTTACACAGCAGAGGTCAGGGGTCCTTTCCTGCTCACACCACCCACATTCAACCTTGCTGGGTCCTTGAGCCCACCACAAACACCAATGCTGTAACTGAAGTCCTATGTCCTACCTACAACCCAGCTCCAACCTGAGACCACTTCAGTGACAAGAGTACCCATGTCTACACCCCGGTCAGCTGAGCACACAGCTCCTGCCCAACCTGTCTCCCACACCCCACCGTGGCCAGCAGGTGACACTTCAACCCTGTGAAAGTACATCACAGCCACCTTTGGCCAGTCGCCTGGGGAGCTGTCAGATTCCACAGCTTTACAACCGTCCAGGACACCCCAGTCCTACCACCCATGTACGCAGTGGTTCAGCAGCGCCTGGAGGCCAGGACTGCAAAATCCCAGAATCCTGCCTGGTTCTGAGCCACAGCTGACAGGAGCCCAACCCAGCCCCAGAGGCAGGACACAGACACAAGACGGGTGAGCAAGATCACTTTATTGGGTTTGAGCCAGGGAGGTGACACTATCTATCTCTGCCAGGCTTCAAAGGAGGCTGCTCTAGCACAGGTCACCTGACCACCTTAAACAGCAATAAAAAAAGTAAAATAGAAACCTTTATTTAGAATTAAAGCCAACACTTGAGTATGACAAACACAGCATTCAGCTCAAAGAAGCACCCCGCTAATGGAGTGAGCGTTTATTCTGCACAATCACGACATGTGGACAAACCCAGGAGAGGGCACAGGGACACTGGGCAGGGCTGGCACCTAGTCCTCCTCGCCCGGGTCCTCTCTCTCCAGCGTGTAGACCATGAAGCAAGCATCGGGTCTCTTGGGGACGAGGGGATGCCCGGGTCTCACAATCTCAAAGCCAAGAAAGCTGAAGGTTCGGAGTAGGGCGGCTGTGGGGGACACAGGGTCAGAGCCTGGGGTGCCAGAGCTTCCCTCCCTGGGGAGCCCGCAGCAACACCCACCTCTGTCCTCACGGTTCTTAGGGAAGCAGATGAAAACGTGGTCGGCCCGGAGCTGCTCCTCCGCGAACTCCAGGAGAGCTGCGAAACTGAGGAGAGCATGTGGCCATTAGCCACCAGACCCCAGATCCCCTATAGCCCCACAGGAAAGTGGCCCACCTGTCCTTGCTGCCCTCAGGCAGAGGCCCAGCCGGGAGCTCGATGTAGAGGCCACCACCGTTCCACACCGCCCTCCAGGTGACCTGCTTGGCCTCCGTGAGCGTGGACTGGATGCTCAGGACCCTGGTCTTGTCGTTAGACGTTGGCTCCTCTGTCACATTCAGCCGCTCGTCCTGGGGGAGCAGGGCTGTCAGGATGGCCAGCTTACCGTGCAGTGGCAGGCACCGGGACGCACGCCCCACAGGTACTTACGGAGTAGAGGACGCTAGCTGAAAGACTGTGATCCCGCTGACTGTTCCCTCGCCCACCTGGGATCTTCAGGGGTGGGTGAGGGACATCAGGAGCACCACCGAGGCCCCGGACCCAGGTTACTACAGCAATGGAGGGCGACCCTAGAACTGCAGGAGACAGTGCCCAATGGCAGTAAGTGGCTGGGCTCCCCAGACTCCCCACTCCAAAGCCAATGAGGATGGTGGTCCTAGCTCACTGCCCTCACCTCTGCAGCTCTGCCCCTTCTGGAGTAAAGCAGGGCCCCATCAGGGCCTCAGGCGGTGTCATCTCGGCACTGTGGTCCACAGCAGAGAGCTGGGCTATCCTGCCCCCCATGCTGCCAAGGCAACCTCCCATACCAGGCCACCTCCTCCTCTCTAAAGCTCAGGCCCAGCCCCTCTTAAAGTCCCACTCTCCTCCTCAACCTCCACTTCACCCAACACCTCACTCAAGCTTTGGAGTCACAGAGAACCAAGTCCCCTCCCCTTCCCACTGTCACCCAATAGGACCCAGCACAGCCCATATCAGAGTCCTCAGTCACCCCAAAGCCCTGCCACCATTACCTGCGCCCTTTTCAAACTAGTCCCCATCCTGTACCCTTCAGGTGAGACCCTCCTCCATCTCACCCAAGCCACTACAGACTTCAACGCCCAAGTGGACCCAGTCCACACCCCGCCCAGAGCCAGGCTCTTCCACCAGCTCCCTCTCCTGGGACCCAGACATTCACACCCTGCCACCCCAACCGCCCACTCCACGCCCCCCAAAACCTCATCACTTTCAAGGTCCTCCCAGAACATACCCAAGTCCACCCACAGGAGAGAGATGCTCTCTGTACATCAAAAACAGAACAAATACCCCCCCCAGTCCACCCACAGTCCCCGAGTCATCAACAGGCAAACACCAGATGCGAACTAAACCCTAAATCTGGTCCCAACCTCTCCCCTAACTGCCACCCCTAAACCCACACAAGGTCCTCCCCGAAAACCCCAGACCAGATCCCAGACTCTCCCACCACGAAATGAGTCCTCAACCCAAGCATAGCTCGAGTCCCTTCCCGACAGCACCCGAGATCCGAGTCTTCTGCAGAGTCCTTCCAGGTTGGAACGGGGCCCCTGCTCTGCAGGACACACGGCCTGGCAAGCCGCGCCCTCCCGCAATCTAACCCCAGACCCTGCACCACCTGACGTCGGATCGAGTCTCCAGTCCCCTTCCCGGGTCCTCCCCAAATCGTGGGCTCCGCTCGCAGGCCCCTGAACCCGACCCCCAAGCCCGACCCCCAGTCCTCAGCCCGCGACTCCCTAACTCCGCTCGAATCGCAAACCCGCGCCGGGGCCCCGCGCCGCAGGCCCCGCCCCGCCCCGCCCCCGGCGCGATTGTGGCCGCCACAAAGGGGCGGATCTGGCGCTGACGAGACTTATCTGGCGCCCCGGGGCCCAGCCCGCTCGGGGCCTGCGCGGACCGCGCGGACCGCCGGGGCCTGCGCGGACGCCGCCGCCGGAAGCTTCGCCGCGGCGGGGGCAGGGCGCTCACCTCTCGCTGCTGCAGCCGCCGCGGCTGTGCTGACTGAGAAGCGGCATGGTGCGGCTGGCGTGGAGCGTGGCGCTGCGTTTGTCCCCTTCCTTCTCTCTGGCGAAGCAGTGGCTGTTGAGGATCCGCTGCAGGGAGGATTTCACCATCCGGCCGCTGGGGTCCGAAACCAGCAAAACCTCCGCTGCACCCTCCGCACCGCCGCCGCTGCTCGCCGTTCGCAAAATGGCGCCGGCGCCGACGCCCGCATTTATACGCGTCGTCCCCGCAGGCCACGCCCCTACACGCAGGCGTGAGCGCGACCGCGTGCGGCGGCGGAGGAACGGGGTGGGGCCGCGACGGACGCCCGGAAAAAACCAACCGCGTCCCGCCTCCTCCGGCCGCTGATTGGCGGAAGTGGAAAAACAGACGGAAGGCTCCCGTTGGTGATTGGCTGGCGCTCGGAGAATCCCGCCCTCGAGTGTTCGCGTCACTCTGCGGGAGGCAAGACAGGAAGAAGCGGACGCGTCCCGCCCCTACGAGACTCTGACTGGTCAATGTACAAAAATGGACGGAACTGGCTCCGCCGAGGATTGGTTGGAACGCCGATGAGCCCGCCCTCGAGCTTTTGTGGCGTGGGAGGGGGCGGGGCCTCGGCGAAGTCGCCGTACGCGACGCAAAGCCCCGCCCAGCCCAGCCCCCACGGCCAGGCCTCGGGGTCCTCAGCGCCACGCCAGGACCAGGAGCTGCGGGCCGCGATTGTGGCGTCTGTCACCTCCCCCGTCCCACGCCATTGTGGCCCCTTCATGCGCGGGACCCCCGCCCCAGGCTGCTTGACTGCATGAGGCTGCGCCAGGCGGCTCGCTGAGCGCCCATCCCCCTACCCGAAAGAATTACTCTGATGACCTTGTAATAATGAGTAATGACGTTCTCCACTGGGACTCCCCGTCTTCAAATTTACAATTCACAATCCAAAAGAAAATTTAGTTAGATATTAAAAAAGATTATTCCAATCTACAGAAATGTTTCAAGTCAAATTTAAGCAAAAATTTAAAAACATGTAAGCGGAAAATTTTCTCATAAACCCAGTTTGAAGGTCCTCCCACCCCCCCCCCCCCCCCCCCCCCCCCCCCCCCCCCCCCCCGTTTCATTTCTTATTTTCATGTCCTTTCTCTCTTTCTTCCCCACTCCCTCCCTCCCCCCAGGGTTTCTTTCTTTCTCCCTCCCCACCCATACACACACACACACACACACACACACACACACACACACACACACACACACACACGGTTTCTCTGTGTAGCCCTGGCTGTCCTGGATCTCACTCTGTAGCCCAGGCTGGCCTCGAACTCACAGAGATCCTCCTGCCTCTGCCTCCCGAGTGCTGGGATTAAAGGCGTGTGCCACCACTGCCTTCCAAACTCACAGTGTGATCCAAACAAAAATCAGAATTCAGGAAAAGTCCATGCAGTGGTGCAGACCACACCTCCAAGCTGAGGCAGCAGGATTGCTGTGAGTTCCAAATCAGCATGGACCGCAGAAAAGTCCATGTCTTTAAATAAATAGATAAAATTCAGGAACTTAGCTGGGCAGTAGTGACCATGCCTTTAACCCATCCTCCCGAGGCAGAGCCAGGCGGATCTCTGTGAGTTCCAGGCCAGCCTGGTCTACAGAGTGAGTTCCAGGACAGCCAGGGCTACACAGAGAAACCCTGTCTCAAAAAACAACAAAAATCCAGTCATCTTTAGAGAAGAAACTGTGGCTAAGAGTCCTTACGGCTCTTGTAAGAAGACAAGTTTGGTTTCCAGCATCCATGTAGTGATCCACCATCTTCATGGTCCTACCTCCAAGAGCACCTGAGCACGCACCCACATTAAAAAAATAAATAAATAAATAAATTGAAGAGGTGGCTCACCAGATCCTGTCAGCAGGACTCCGGCTTCTGTCCTCTTCAGACACCTACACTCACAGGCAGGTACTCACACTGAACCACACAAATATACACATACTTAAAAAATAGTGAAAATGAGTGAGTGGAGAGAGAACTCCAGAGGTTAGAGCACTGGCTGCTCTTTCAGAGGACCTGTATTCAGCTCCCAGCACCTACATGGCAGCTCACAACTCTCTCTAACTCCGGTTCTGGGAGATCTCACACCCCCTCTGACCTCGGTGGGCACCTGTACCCACATGGTGCAGAGCCATGCATGCAGACAAAGCACATATAAAAGCATCTTTTTTTCCAAGACAGTGTTCCCCTGAGTAGCCGCAGCTGTCCTGGAGTTCATTCAGTAGACCAGGCTGGCCTAACACTGTCTTTTGAGACTGAACTTGGTCAAATATAGCCTATTTTTCCAACAGCAAATTGACTTAAGCAACCATATTTCACTTGCGGGTTGAAACCAGAACTAGTTTCGTGTTTGGAATACATTTGCACGTGGGAAGGAGAACCAGATCTCTCCGCTGTTCAATGGGGACAGACTCTGATGGAGACTAAACCTCGCCTGCACCAAGCAATACACTCCATCCCCCGAGCTAATTCAGGAGCAGTGCGCATCTTCGGAGGTGAGCTTTTCAAACTGACCAAACCAAACCGCTACTTCCCCGGGCCTGGAGAGATGGCTCAGCAGTATTTACTGCTCTTGCAGAGGATCCAGGATCAGTTACCAGCACCCACAGCAGTGACCTTCTAAGATTGCCTGCACCCACACGGTGAACATAACCTCACACAGGTACACACATGAGAAATCGGAACTGCTACTTTTAGACCACACTTCCTTGCACGGTTCTGTGATCGTTTTGTGCTAGGGTTGAATACAGGGTCGCACATACAGAGGTGTACTGCTGAGAGCACCTCCAGTCTGATGGTGACAGACGCTTCTTCAAACCGCTGGGAGGTACAGCTTAGGGGTGGAGCCCCGCCTAGAATCCCCAGTGAGGGGCTGGGGGCGTGGTCAGGGTGGAGCCCCGCCTAGAATCCCCAGTGAGGGGCTGGGGGCGTGGTCAGGGCGCACACCTTTAATTCCAGCACTCGGGAGGCAGAGCCAGGCAGATCTCTGAGTTCGAGGCCAGCCTGGGCTATAGAGTGAGTTCCAGGACAGGCACCAAAGCTACACAGAGAAACCCTGTCTCGAAAAACCAAAATATAAAAGTAAAAAAAATAAAATAAAATTAGCAAAGTGGGTGGAAGCCAGGCTTGCACTCCAGAGGCCCCTGATTTCATCCACAGTAATGACTAAAACCATGTGGAGGTGCATGAGCGTGTAAAACGATTCACACACTCCAAGCTGTGAATCTTGGAATCTGGAGGATCAAGATTTCAGTCGGAGGCTAGAGAGACGCTCAGTGGTTAAACAGCGCGGCTGGCTGCTGTTTTCTTTGTTTTAGGAGACAGGGTTTCTCTGTGTAGCCCTGGCTGCCCTGGATCTCGCTCTGTAGACCAGGCTGGCCTGGAGCTGTGCTGAGTGCTGTCGCAGAGGACCCGGTTTGGGTTTCAGCACCCACATGGCTTTTCACAAACATCCATAAATACAATTCCGGGGGATCTGACGCCCTCTCCTGACCTCAGCAGCACCAGTCAGACTCATGACTGGCCCCAGCCAGCTAGAGACGATCTAGGTGTGTTAGACTGGCGCACGCTCCTCTTTCGGGGGCTGGCGAGGTGGCTGGGTGGATGAAGGTGCTTTCCGGCAAGGGTGGCAACCTGAATTTGACCCCAGGGACCCACATGGTGGACGGACAGAACTGACTGCTGATTGTCCTCTGACCGCCGCACATGTGCGCACACAAAACACACAGTGAAGACATAAAATGTAATAAAATAAGAAACTCAAATGAGGATCCCGGATGTTAGGTTTAGGTTTCCGTGTTGGTTTTGGGGGTGGGAGCCTTTGCTAAACTTGGCAACAGAAAAGAGGAACCATTTACCGGAAATCGGGTTGGTTTCTCCTGCAGGATTTGTTTTTCGTAATCAGTGTCTCAACTTGTAAGCGTTCTGCAAAATGGGGAGAGTAGTGGTGCCCTGAATGTTCCTTCAGCAACAGGGAGCTTATGTATTAGGTGCTCAAGATGGACACTGCTGTGGGTTTTACTCATATGTGTCACTGGGGAGAGAACCCAGGATCTTGGGGACTTGGGGAAGGAGCTTCACCCCCCAGCCCCTCACTGGGGTTTCTGTGCGGGGCTCCACCCTGACCACGCCCCCAGCCCCTCACTGGGGGATTCTAGGCGGGGCTCCACCCTGACCACGCCCCCAGCCCCCTCACTGGGGATTCTGGGCGGGGCTCCACCCTGACCACGCCCCCAGCCCCTCACTGGGGATTCTGGGCGGGGCTCCACCCTGACCATGCCCCGGCCCCTCACTGGGGGATTCTAGGCGAGGCTCCACCCTGACCACGCCCCCAGCCCGTCACTGGGGATTCTGGGCGGGGCTCCACCCTGACCACGCCCCCAGACCCTCACTGGGGATTCTGGGCGGGGCTCCACCTGACCACGCCCCCAGACCCTCACTGGGGATTCTGGGCGGGGCTCCACCCTGACCACGCCCCCATCCCCTCACTGGGGGATTCTAGGCGAGGCTCCACCCTGACCCCGCCCCCAGCCCCTCACGGGAGGATTCTAGGCGGGGCTCCACCCTGACCACGCCCACAGCCACACACCTGTGTGAAGTCAGAGGCAAGGTTGAGTATGAGCAGGTTCAGGACTTACACCTGGTGGATCCTGGGGATTGAACGCAGGTGAGTAGTCTTAGTGGGCAACATCTGTACCCACCGAGTCATCTTTCCTGCCCATAGTTTCTGTTTTGAAACAGGGTCTAGCTCTGGCGCCCAGGCTGGCTTGAAACTAATGATCTTCTGCCTCAGCCGCCCAAAGGACCCACCATGCCTAGCTGCAGAGGAACCGTTCTGGACCTGGTATTCGGCATGCAGACCTGCTAAGCTGGGTCACTGTGTCAGTGTGTCCACAGATAAGACTTGGGACACAGAAGACAAGGGCCAGAAGAGGCTTGCTGCCAAGCCTGATGACCTGGGACCCACGGTAGAAGGAGCAAACGGACTTCCAAAGTTGTCCTTTGACCTAGGAGGGCACCAATCCTCCGCCCCCAGAAGGTCCATCAACAAGCACACAGGAAACAAACTAAAACGCCGTTACAATTTTTAAAAGATCAAGCAAGCATGATAGCACACAACTATCATCCCGGTACTTGGGGAGCTGAGACAGGAGGATTAGTGTAAGTCAGAGTCCAGCCTGGGCTACAGTGTGAGACTGTCTGAAAAAAAAAAAAAACAAGAATAAAGGTGGGTCTTGATGTCGCCTTTAGTCCCAGCACTGGGAGGCAGAGGCAGGCGGATCTCTGTGAGTTCGAGGCCAGCCTGGTCTACAGAGTGAGATCCAGGACAGCCAGAGCTACACAGAGAAACCCTGTCTCGAAAAACCAAAAACATCACCAAATCACTCAATAACAATTTAAAAAGGGGAAGAAGGCTGGACAGACGGTTCAGCTGTTAATGGCTAGGCTAACAACCAAAAAGTTGGGAGTGTTTGACCCGCAGATGTCAGAGCCCCAGAGGATCTGACTCAGCAAGGCCCTGCAGGCTGAAGGAACTCTCTTGTGACCGCAGTCCCCACCCCGGCTGCTGCTGAGTGATAAAGGCAAGGCCAGCCACTGCCACTGCTCGGGGATCAGGCTGGGACATCACACACAGGCCAGGGCATGGGTCTGGAGGACCAAAAGTGAGCTGGCAGATCTTAGAGTGGGAGGTGTTTTCTAGTAAATACTAATTCCTTTATAAAAAAAGTATCTAGGGGCTGGACAGATGGCTCAGTGGTTAAGAGCACTGACTGCTTTCCCAGAGGACCGGGGTTCAATTCCCAGCACCCACATGGCAGCTCACAACTGTCTGTAACTCTAATTCCAGGGGATCTGACACCCTCACATAGACATACATGCGGGCAAAAATACTAACACAATAAACAAAAAACAAAAAATGTGTCTATACTTACAATATTTTATTTAAAAAATACCTATAGCCAGGCGGTGGTGGCGCACGCCTTTAATCCCAGCACTCGGGAGGCAGAGGTAGGAGGATCTCTGTGAGTTCCAGGACAGCCAGGACTACACAGAGACCCTGTCTTGAAAAAAAAAAGAAAAGAAGAGAAGAAAACAACTGTTAGGGATGGAGAGATGGTTCAGTGGTTAGAGCACAGCTGTTAGGGAGGGAGAGATGGCTCAGTGGTTAGAGCACTGGCTGCTTCTGCAGGGGACCTTCATTCAATTCCCAGCCCCCATACAGTAACTCCAGCTCCACAGGATCCAACACAGACATGCATGCAGGTAAAATAACATGCACATAAAATAAAATAAATAAAAGCAGGGGCTGCAGATGGTCAGTAGTTAAGGCCCTGCCTAATCTTCCATAGGACCAGGGTCTGTTCCCAGCACCCACACAGTGGCTCATAAACATGGGTAACTCCAGTTCCAGGAGACCCAACACACTCTTCTGGCCTCTGCAGGTACTGCACACAGGTGGTGTGCACAAAACACACACACACACACACACACACACACACACGCACTCACGCACGCACTCACGCACACACACACAATACACACACAAAACAAACACACAACACACACACGCGCACACACACACAACACACACAGGAATAAAAATTTTAAAAATAATATCAAAGAAAAAGAACATATTAAGTGTTGGCAGGAGCGTGGGCAACAGAATCTGTCACAAGCTAGAGGCGTGTTAAATAATGTGGGTGCTTATTATTATTATCTTCAAAACGCATGTGCACCAGCAATGCCATTACTGTGGACAAATGTTTTGGGATATTTGTTCACATAGACACTCTGAGATTGTTAATAACGTTTACCTTGTGCTGTGGGATGTTTTTCCGCATGATGTGAATATGTGTTGCTATGATTGGTTAATAAAGAAGCTGCTTTGGCCTATGGTGAGTCAGGTCATAGCCAGGCAGGAAATCCAAGAGAGAGAAAGAAGAAGAAAGGCAGAGGCAGGGGAGATGCCAGCCTGCCGCCCAAGGGGCAGTGTGCCAGCATTGGTAACACCATGGCCACATGGCAATAATAGATGAATAGAAATGGGTTGATTTGTGATGAAAGAGCTAGCCAGGAAGAATTCTTAGCCGTAGGTCATCCAGTGTGTAATTACTATGAAGCCTCTGTGTGTTTACTTGGAAGCAAGAAGCTGCGGGAAGGGTGGGAGAGATTTGTCCAGACCATGGGCTGGGCAGGACACAGGAAATCTTTTGACTACACTTGGTGCCCAAACATGGTAGCAAGATTTTCCACCAAAAAATTGAGAAAGATTAAAAAAAAAAAAAATCTAAAATGGAGCGGAAAAGCAGCTTCCTAGTTCTGTCTCTCAGGCAAGCTGTGAGCTACAGCATGGAGGATTCCCGCCTCACCTCGGTACACAGAGCTTTCTCCAAGCTGTGCCACATGCTCCATGGTGGATTTAGCTTTTACCCATACAGACAACAAAAAGGGTTCATGGGCCAGCTGCACACTACCTGATGGCGGCATGGACCCCAGAGTTGTCAGGGTAAGCATGACTCTCCTGGATACCTCAACCATTTGGGGAAGCTGAAGTGGGAGGAGCCAGCAGCCATGGCTGCCACTTCAATCTTAGCCACGCTGCAGTTTGCAATGATCAGAAAAGGATTATAGATACACAAAAGACAGATTCAGCTGGGCGGTGGTGGTGCACGCCTTTAATCCCAGCACTCGGGAGGCAGAGCCAGGCGGATCACTGTGAGTTCGAGGCCAGCCTGGGCTACAGAGCGAGATCCAGGAAAGGCGCAAAGCTACACAGAGAAACCCTGTCTCGAAAAACAAAAAACAAAACAAAACAAAAGTCTGCCAGAGACTCTAGGCCTATAGGCTGAAGATGGATGCCCCAATATTGCAGAGGAACTTTGGGTAACTATCCAGGTAGCCAGATGTCTCTGTCATTCTAGATTTTTGGAAATTGCTTACAATGCACTTCCTGTTTACTTAGGTAATATTATATTCTTCTGGGGTCTTTGATGTAGTTGAAGACTAAATAATTATGATTATAATTTTCCTAGGTTATGATAAAAGATAAATTAGATATGAAGCTTTAGACTCACAAATATAGGATAGATGATAGAATATTTTCTTAATTTTGCCAAATACAAAGAGACTAGATATTGTAACTATAGTTCTTGCTTGATAACTGTTCTATTTTATGTAATTTTACTATGTTAAAGTCAAAACCTTCCTTCTTGATTAGACGGAAAAGGGGAAGTGCTGTGGGATGTCTTTCTGCATGCTGTGAATATGTGTTGCTATGATTGGTTAATAAAGAAGCTGCTCTTGCCTATGGTGAGTCAGGCCATAGCAAGGCAGGAAATCCAAGAGAGAGACAGAAGAAGAAAGGCAGAGGCAGGGGAGATGCCAGCCTGCCGCCAAGGGGCAGTGTGCCAGCATTGGTAACACCATGGCCACATGGCAATAATAGATGAATAGAAATGGGTTAATTTAAGATGAAAGAGCTAGCCAGCAAGAATTCTTAGCCGTAGGTCATCCAGTATGTAATTGCTATTAAGCCTCTGAATGATTATTTTATAAGCGGCTGCGGTACCATGGGTGACAGAGATTTGTCTGGACTGTGTGGGGGGCTGGGCGGGAGCGGAGACACTTCCAGCTACAACCTTGATTGAGGGGACAGAGTTAGCAACTAGCTATCCAGAACCAGCCATAGAGGTTTTGGAGGACTCAGGATACATAGAGAGAGACACAGGAAGCAGCAAGGAGGGTCTTAGAAACATTCCTGGGGCCATTTGAATCAGGGAAGGAGATAGAGGAGGTCACTGGCCGCTTCTTGGCAGCTTCTCTGATCTGTCAGGTTCTTACCCCGATGTTTGATGCCTGAGTTTTTACTAATAGAAGAAAAATTTAGATAAAGTCATCATGTGGCTTTCAATGTAGGTAGAAGATCACAATGTAGGTAGAAGATCACAAGGCAGCCCCTGGCATCACCGTGGCCGGCTGGCTCTGTCATTCAGGTGCCCCTCCACCACCCCTACCCCATGCCATCACCCCCCACCTCCTGGGCTTCTCCTGCCTGTCCTGCATTGGCTTTCCAGGCTCCTTCCTCCCTCTCTCTGTGGGTTGCAGGCCTTCGATGCACTCCCCTCCCTGGACCTCCCGATTGGCCGCTTCCACACCCGCGACCACCTGCTCAGGTTTCTGCTGCAGCTGATGTGGCCACACGTCCTCAGCCCCAGTTACATGCGATCGGGTGCCCTCAGCCTGGCCTATGCAGTGCAGCAGCAGCCAGCGGCGACCCCAGCGGCGACCCCAGCTCCTGCCGTGCTAGCCTGACTGCCTGGGCGCCCCCCCCACCCCCAGCCTAGTAAGCTCTGCTGTTGCTGCCGCCGCCGCTGCCCGCCACACCCCCCACCCCACTACACAGCTCAGCCATCCCTAGTTGCTGATGTGGACAAAATGAAAAGTCAGCAGATCTGGTGAGACACCTGAGGATTCATAAGGAGGGAATTAGGTTTTATATATATGTATCTTACCCAAGTTGAATGGGGAATATTGGGCTGGAGCGATGGCTCAGAGGTTAGGAACACGGGCTGCTCTTCCAGAGGTCCTGAGTTCAATTCCCAGCACCCACATGGTGGCTCACAACCATCTATAATGAGATCTGGTGCCCTCTTCTGGCCTGCAGGTATACGTTTAGACATAACACTGTATGCATGATAAATAAATAAATTTAAAAAAAAAAAGAAAAAGAAAGAGAATGGGAAATATTTTGATGTAGGGAGGACTCTGTATGGCTTCCCAATGGACAGTTTGGACATGGAAAAATTAAATGAAAGGCTAATTTAGCTGGGATTGACTTAATGTTGATTATAATTATTATCAGTTTGGTAATTCATACTTTATCCTTTAAAAAAGGTGGTTTGAGGGGCTGGAGAGATGGCTCAGAGGTTAAGAGCACTGGCTGCTCTTCCAGAGGTCCTGAGTTCAATTCCCAGCAACCACATGGTGGCTCACAACCATCTGTAATGAGATCTGACCCCCTCTTCTGGCCTGCAGGTATACATGCAAACAGAGCATTATATATACAATAAATAAATAAATCTTTAAAAAAAAAAGGTGGTTTGATATCTGTGCCAAATATGAAAAATTGACTGATAAGATACAAGCCTTAGAAAGACCTGCTAACAAAACTAAGAAAAATATTCACACAGAGACAGAGGAATCCAGAGCAAAACCCACTAGCCCATTGTGTTGTAGGATATTGTTATTATTTGCTGCAAGCTTCAAGAGTATATTACAGAGATTCAGCTGTATATAATAAAGCCATTCCTAGAAAGGCCAAGGAATTTTTCTAGAGGGAAGCCATTTATCAGGGAATATCGGATGTTATTCAGCTTCTAATATTCAGCTGCTTCTTGCTATGAATTACTATTTTTGTTTTTTGTTTTTCGAGACAGGGTTTCTCTATGTAGTTTTGGTGCCTGTCCTGGATCTGTAGATCGCCTGGCCTCGAACTCACAGAGATCTGCCCGGCTCTGCCTCCTGAGCGCTGGGATCAAAGGCGTGTGCCACCACTGCCCGGCTCTTGCTATGAATTTCTTGTTCTCATAATTCCCCAAGAACAGTGTGTGTGAACCACTCCTCGGGCATATACACTCAAAGTACTTGGATAAGGTCACATAGACAAGTCCTTATGCCTCTGGGCTCCCTGCTCCCTTTTTAGCATTTGAATTGGGTATCTGCCTTTTGCAAATATCTCCTTTAGCTACATCCAAAGATAGGGCCAGCTCCAAACAAAGCATCCAAGGACAAGCGATGATAACAGAGTAGCTAGCCAGACCACCCTCTAGGTGCCCAAAGTCCCTAAACTAAGGTAAAACATCCTTTCGGAGACAGCCTGGCTCCTAGGCGCATAGCTTTGCTTCTTGTGCAAACCAAGCTCAGATCTCCACTCCTCTTACAGCCCTAGAGCAACTTCTAGAGCAAAGAGTTTTTTGCATGACCAGGTGCGGTAAGGACTGGAGCAGAATTCCTGGTCTGGTCAGAGTCATGTGGCTGGAGAGAAAAGAACAAGACATTGTTTCTGTAGATGGTAGGGCAGACTACTTGGGCCGAGGAGTCAGGAGCAAGGAAAAGTTTTGCAGACTGTAGGTGGATTTGAATCAGGTCAGGAGAGGAAAGAAAGATGGAGGATGGAGGAACAGAGGACGAAGATGAGATGGAGAACATAAGAGCTTAGTTATTACTAGGGCTTGAGAGGACAGAAACAGAAGGGACAGAGAGGAGCTGAAGCTGTGTAGATACAAGTTTGTTGTAGAGAAATAAAGTAAACGGACGTAAGAAACTGGGAAAAGAAACAGATTCCTTTCCCTCAGATAACCCCACGCTGGATGTAGTGTCTTCCCCAGGACTCTGGGAAAGATTTTCTCAGGGCAGGCCCCTGGGAAAATTTCTATTATTATTATTATTATTATGTTTTTCAAGACATAGTTTCTCTGTGTAACAGTCTTGGCTGTCCTGGAACTCTATTTGTAGACCAGGCTGTGTTGGTTAAACGCCAGGCTGCTCGTGGTGGCCATGGTGGCGGAGGAGAGTGCTGATCAGAAGAACCACAGCCATGGTTACCTTTTTAGAGCTTTATTGGGAGGGGGGGAGAGAGAGGGAGAGAGAGGACAGACGGAAGGAAGGAGCAGAAAGGAAAGAGAGGGACGCACAGAGGGCCCACCTGCTTTTTAGGCTGGGACGCTGTCGCAGGCTGATGACTTAATTAAGGACAGAATCCTCACAGGCTGGCCTTGAACTCACTGAGATCTGCCTACCTCTGCTTCCCAAGTGTTTTAAAGATGTGCACCACTACTGCCTGGGCTGTAGAATGTTATTTTAAGATGTGTTACATTTGTTTATGCTGTGGAACATTTGCTTGGATGATGCGAAGATGTGCTACATTCTCTTATGTTGCATTTTTTAACTCTGTGAAGCTGTGTTACTATGTCTAAAGCACCTGATGATCTAATAAAGAGCTGAATGGCTAACAGCAAGGCAGGGGAAAAGATAAGCAGGGCTGGCAGCCGGAGAGGAGAGGATAATTAGAAGGAGAGATCTGGGAGCAAGGAGACAAAGAGGGAAAGGAGAGGAGGATACAAGGAGCCAGCCACCCCACGGCACAGCCGGCCTTAGAGTAAGCAGGGAAAGTTGCACGCCTTTTATCCCAGCACTCGGGAGGCAGAGGCAGGCGGATCTCTGTGAGTTCTAGGCCAGCCTGGTCTACAGAACGAGATCCAGGAAAGGCGCAAAGCTACACAGAGAAACCCTGTCTCAAAAAAACCAAAAAAAAAAACCAAACAAACAAACAAAAAAGAAATGAAAGTTATACAGAAACAGAGAAAGGTAAAACCCCAAAGGCAAAGGTAGATGGGTTAATTTAAAGTTAAGAAAAGCTATCTAGCCGGGCGGTGGTGGCACACGCCTTTAATCCCAGCACTCGGGAGGCAGAGGCAGGCGGATCTCTGTGAGTTCGAGGCCAGCCTGGTCTCCAAAGCAAGTTCCGGGAAAGGCGCAAAGCTACACAGAGAAACCCTGTCTCGAAAAACCAAAAAAAAAAAAAAAAAAAAAAAAAGAAAAGCTATCTAGAAACAAGCCAAGCTAAGGCTGGGTGTTCATAAGAAATAATAAACCTCCATGTGTGATTTATTTGGGAGCTGGGTGGTCAGCCCCCCAAAAGAATAAAAACAACCAACAACATTTTGGCATACCAATGTGTGGCTCAATTATCCCTAGGGCCTGAAAAAGCTGGGGAAAAAAAAAGGATATGGCTCCTCTAAGAAATCCTGCTGTATGGCAGAGCACAGCTTTTTTCCTGCTAAATAGAAACAAAACACTAAGTAAATGATGCCACATCCCAGGCATCGGCATTCCAGAGCCCTAGGAAGGCTGAATGCAGTTCTTGGTCACCCACCTCTGACTGGGCTGAGGGTTTTAGGCTTGGCTTTCACAACCTGAGAAGCGGGCAGAGCCAGCCAAGAGAGCCTCGCAGAGGATCCAGGTGTTGGTTAGCAGTTTAAAGATTTGCTCACATGGTCAAAAAAGGCTAAAAGATACACAGTAAAAGAGGTCCAGATGGAAAAACCCACGAAACAGGTTCCAGTGTGTTTTACAATGTGGGTAGGCTTCAGAAAGAAAGAAAAGGGTATGGGCAGTTATAAAAAGAAAGAAATCATTTAAAAATAATAAAATAAAGCCTTTAAAGAGAGAGTAAAAGCAATATAAAAGAAAAAAAGCCACTAAGATGGGAAATACCCAAGGAGTCTGGATCCTGTATGTTATTGTGTTGCTTTAGAATTTTTTAAATGCTGAGAAGCAAGCAAGCTTAGAGACCTGGGATTGAGAGAGGGACTGCTGAAATATACCAGCTTAGATACTTTAGGAATGCCTTATCTTTGAAATGGAAGTACAAAAATGTATTTTTCAAATGGAAATCAAAACTGCTTTAGAGTCTTGTTTCCACAGGAGACGAGAGGCCGTGGATTCCTTCAGGAATAATATGGATTAGATTTGATCAAGGGAGACCTCCTGAACCTTAATGGGTGACATGTACCAACAAACGTTATGGCTGGTCTTCCCAAGACTAAGTCATTATCACAAATTTTCTCTCTAGGACCCTACAGCTGCCTCACCCACAGACAGCAGGAAGCAGTCTAGATAAAACAATGTCCACATTCCCAAGAGTTGGGGTGTGGGTGGATGTAGGTTATTTGGTGAGTTATGGATGTTTGTCATCATTTCAGTGAATATAGTATATTGATACAAATTTAAAGTAATTTTTGTGATACTGAATGTGTGTTTCTACTCTTCTTAGAGATATTGTGCTTATTTAGCTCATTTAAAAATGGAATGTATAAATAAGAAATGAAGTTAGTAGTTAATATATAATATTTAAACTTGTAGTCACATTACATGTGTTTTGTAGGTTAAATAGGTATATTTTAGATAGATAAGTGGTCTTCAAATACTTCAAAGATGTATAGAATACAGCATTTAAAAAGATTTGTTAAGCTAAAATTTTTCGTGAGAGACATCTCATGAAATGAGACGAGACACATGAGACACATCTGATCTTGGAGTACCAATTTACTTCCGACATGTAAATTGAAAAAATTTCTTATGGGGCTGGAGAGGTGGCTCAGTGTTTAAGAGCATTGCTTGCTCTTCCAGAAGACCTGGGTTCAATTCCCAGCAACCACATGGTGGCTCACAACCATCTGTAATAAGATCTGTCTCCCTCTTGCATACATGCAGACAGAACACTGTATACTAAATAACTAAATCTTTAGGGGGCAAAAAAAAAAACTCCTCATGGAGTTTGCTTTCATTGTGGCAAGGTTAGCCTCTGGGCAAAGAAACTGCTCTTGCCTTTGACTGCTGACAACGTGCTGTGCAGACTGGACAAGCAGGACACAGAAAAAAAGATTGTTGAATTTTGCCAAAACAAGGCAGGAAAGTCCTTCAAAATTTCTGCTTCACAGAAGAGTCTACCAGATATTCTGCAGGACACAGAGGAAACTGATGATGAACTTTGCCAATACAAGGCAGGACAGTCCTTCAAAATTCCTGCTTCACTGAAAAGTTTGCAAGATATTCTGGGCCTATAGGCTGAAGATGGATGCCTCAACATTGCAGAGGAACTCTGGGTGACTGTGCAAGCAGCCAGATGTCTCTGTTGTTAGATAATATTACATCCTTCTGGGTCTTTAATGGAGTTGAAGACCAGATAGTTACAGTTGCAGTTTTCCTTAGTTATGATAGAAAGTAAGTTAGGTGTAAAACTTTGAAGTCACTAAGTGAGGATAGATAATGCATTATATTCTTTGAATATGCTAACTACAAATGGACAAAATATTGTAAATGTATTTCTTACTTGGTAACTGTTTTTGTTGTGTATAGTTTTACTATGTTAAAGTTAAAACCTTTCTTTTTATTTACACAAAAAGGGGAAAATGTTGTAGAATATTATTTTAAGCTGTGTTACATTTGTTTATGCTGTGGAACATTTGTTTAATGATGCAAAGATCTGTTGTATTCTTTTATGTGGCATTTGTTTAATTCTGTGAATCTGTGTTACTGTGCCTGTCTAAAACACCTGATGGCCTAATAAGGAGCTGAACAGCCCATAGCAAGGCAGGAGAAAGGATAGGCAGGGCTGGCAGGCAGAGAGAATTGATAGAAGGAGAGACCTGGGAGGTAAGGAAGAAGGAGGACATCAGGGGCCAGCCACCCGGCTACACAGCTGGCCGTGGAGTAGGAAATGATGAAGTTATACAGAAACAGAGAAAGGCAAAAGGTAGATGGGCTAAAGTTAAGAAAAGCTGGCTGGGGGGTGGGTTGGTTGGGAAGGCTTCGAAGTGGGAGGAGGGAGGACAGGGAATCTGTGGTTGATTTGTAAAATGAATAGAAAATCTATTAATAAAAAAAAAGAAAAGCTGACTAGAAACAGGCCGAGCTAAGGTCAGACATTTATAATTAAGAATAAGCCTCCATGTATGTATTTGGTAGCTGTGTGGCTGAGCCCCCAAAAGACAGACGATCAAAAATAAACAACACCACCATTGCATGTTAAAACTGAGGAGCAGCCCAAGGTTATTAGAAAAACAACTTTATATATTTAGTTGCTTGTTTGTTTGTTTTTTGTGGTTTTGTTTGGTTTTGTTTTTTGTTTGTTTGTCTGTTTTCTGAGACAGGGTTTCTGTCTGTAGTCCTGGCTGTCCTGGAACTCACTCTGTAGATCAGGTTGGCCTCAAACTCACAGAGATCTTCCTACCTCTGCCTCTTTAGTGCTGGGATTAAAGGCATGCACTGCCACCACCCGGCAGAAAACCAACTTTAATTTATCCAGCTAACAAACAAGAATGAGCACAAGATGATAGGCACCCCCAAGGCTATGCAGAAATTATCCTTAATAAACATAAAGGGGTAATAAAGGTAGATTACACTATGCTTTATTAACTTTAAATTTTCTAAATGCTAATGAGAAAGGAACATGGCAGCTTCAGAGAGACATTGGATAATGAAAAACCTGAATTAAATCATCCAGTATACTTCAAAGGTGTGTTGAATTCAGAATGGAAACCAGGATATGTGTTACATTGGGAAATAGGTCTTGCTTTTGTTTCCACAGGAAAAACTCTGGATACCATCACAATTGATAAAGATTAAATGTGAACAGGAGAGACTTCTTGATTAGAAGACATGATAATTCATCAACCAGCATGACCATTCAATCTAAAATAACTTATAAGACTAAGAAATGCTTTTCATTTGATCAGATATAACTTGCCAAAAGGAAAACTCCCTAAGGTTAGGATTGGGGCAGGGTTTTGTTTTTGTCTTTCCAGAAGAATGAAGGCATCCAGCTAAGGAATCTGAACATCACTGGACTAATGAGGCATCTGAAGAAAAACGATGAATCATCCAGAGAAAATGTCCCAAGAAAAGGAGTGAATTGGCCTATTGGTATATCACGTTTCCAACAGGATAAAGTTTCATAAATCTTCCCAAATGTTTGCTTCTGCTGTTCCCTACAGACACATAATGCAAATGGTCTTTTTGTAGTCCCAGTTCAATTAAAAATTAAAGCTGGCTTTGGAGTTGGAGCATGGCTTTCCTCTAAACCCAAGAATGCTTGTTAAGGAAAATCCAACATCTGTCTCATGTCAGAAGAGCCACCTGATATGGGACAGAATAAAAACCAAAAATCAAGGACTATTCTGTCACCACTAATCTCATAATTCTTTGGTTTTATTTTTACTGTTTAAAACTTTTCTTTCTTTTCTTTTTTGGTTTTTCGAGACAGGATCTCTCTGTGTAGCTTTGCGCCTTTCCTGGAACTCACTTGGTAGACCAGGCTGGCCTCGAACTCACAGAGATCCGTCTGGCTCTGCCTCCCGAGTGCTGGGATTAAAGGCGTGCGCCACCACCGCCCGGCAAAAACTTTTCTTAAGGTATAAATTTTATCTCAATTTTATTAGGGTCACCTAAAGATGCTGTTGCCCCCAGACAGTAGGAAATAATTTTAAGAACACAATACCCAGATTCCCAGAAGGTGGAGTGGGTGGATTTTGGTTGGTTGGTGGGTAGTGAATATTTAGCATTGTTTGGAGGGATTGGTTACAAGGTGTTATTGGTCTTGGTCAGGGAGGAAAGTAAACAGAAGAAGTTAGACTGAGGGATTTCTTTCTAAGAAGATCTAAAAAGGGGGTAAATATAGGAATGATAGAATAAAAGGGCAGATTAGTGAATCTACATCTGAACTAAAGAGCAACTACTAATCTTAAATGTTTTACATTGGTATGGATTTTTTTATGTTGATATAAAATTAAGTTTTCTTGTTGCAACATGCTACATATATGTTTCTACTTTTATTTAAGATATTGTAACTGTGTAGCTCATAAAAAAATGTAAAGTTCTAGTCCTTGAAAGCTATTATTACAAACTGTTTAGGATAATTAAGAAAATTCATGTTAGTAGTTAGTCACCTGTTACAACCAAACTTATAGTCATCTTAGGTATGTTTTCAAGGTCAAAAAGTGTATGTTTTAGATAGACAGGTCGTCTTCAAACACTTCAGAGACCTACAGAATATGGCATTTAAGATGTTTTAATAACATAATGCTTTTCATGACAGTGAGACATTTGCTCACCGGCAGCACCAATTTACTTCAGAAAAGGATGATGGGCATCGAAGAACCTCGGTATGGAGTTTGCTTTCATTGTGTCAAATTAGCCACTGGGCAAGAAACTACCCTTACCTCGACTGCTGACAGTATGCTGTACAAATTGGACAAGCAGGACACAAAAGAAAGGACTGCCAAACTTTGCCAAGACAAGGGAGGGCAGTCCTTCAAAAATCCTGCTTCACAGAAAAGTCTGTCAGATATTCTAGGCTTGTGGGCTGAAGATGGATGCCTCAACATTGCAGAGGAACCTTGGGTGGCTGTCCAGGCCCCCAGATGTTTCTGTCATTTCTGTAGTTTTGGAAGTGGCTTGCTCTGCACTTCCTGTTTACTCAGGTAATGTATCCTTCTCGAGTCTCTGATGGGGTTGAAGACTAGACAATTATAGTTTTCCTTGTTTCCAAATCCAGAAAAGAAACTCACAAGAGAGATGTGAAGTTTATAAAGGCTGAGAGATGTAAAAGCTTCAGTCTTTTCTCTAAGAAAATGTTTTAAGGTCTAGTTATGATAAAAAGTGAATTAGGTACAGTACTTTGGACTCACCAAGATAGGATAGATAATGGAGTATTCTCTCCAAAATTGCCAAATACAGATGGACTGGATGTTGTGAATGTAATTGTGCCTGATAATTGTTCTTATTGTATATAGTTTTATTATGTTAGAGTTAAAACCTTTTCTTTTTATTTAGACAAAAAGAGGGAAACGTTGCAGGATATTTGTTTGTACTGACACTCCAAGATTGTTAATAAAATTTACCTTGAATTAGAGGGCAGAGTTAGGGACAAGCCGACCAGAATTAGCCATAGAGGTTTTGGAGGACCCAGGGAATATGGAGAGACACAGGAAGTAGCAGGGAGGGGCTTAGAAAGATTTGTGGGCCTTTCTGGATCAGGGAGGGAGGAAGAGAGAGAGGAGGTCACTGGTCACTTCTCTGCTGCTTCTCCGATTGATCAGGTTTTTGCCCCTATATTTCACTCCTGAGTTTTTTTAATAATAATAAATAATAAATTTAGATAAACTCATCAGACATACACCAAAAACCTGAAGACCCAGAGCCAGTTGTGGTCACGGAGGAAGACGGATGAGGAGTTCAAGGCTACCCTCGGCTGTGTAGTGAGTCCCAGGCCGGCCTGGGCTGCCTGTGTGGTGCCGGCCTGCGATCCAGCTCGAGGGGCAACAGTTGCAATGTCAAAATCACCTGGTTCCGGTCGTCCAGGGTGACAGACTGTCATCAGGCTTCTGTTGGCAAGCGCCTTTACCCAGCGAGCCTGATGACCTGAGTTCAAGCCACACGGTGGAAGGCTGGAACCAGGGAACAGGACCCCAGAAGCTGTCTTCCGACCTCCACACATGCTCACACTGAACTTACCCAACATAAACAGATGTTAAAAAAAGTAACAACTAGGACATTGATAACAGTAACAACTATTTCCATATGGCTGGGTTGCGCTGGGCTGTGTTTGTTGATTGACTAAGCGACTGCATGGGCAGATAATAAATTCTTGGATGAGAAGTGTCATCTGTTCCTCAGAGCTGTGACGCACTGCGGTGCAGAACGCAGGTCCCCAGCAGGCAGCACAATTTCAGAAAGCGTCCGGCTGGAGGAAATTAGTCCCTAAGGGAGTGATCCCATTTCTGCCTCAGCACCATCGCGGAAGAAATCCCGCTTTGCACATGAGGATGAGCTGGGTTATCCCGGAATCTGGATTCCTCACAGAAGCCAGTTTACCAGGCAGTGTCAGATGATTCCCGTCAGGAAGCCCACCCAGCGCCAGTCCCTCAGTCCCTGCTGCATTAGCTATGGCAGTATTGAGTCACTGTGCCCACAATGCCTACCCAGAATCCCCCAGGGAGGCCTGGGGGCGTGGTCAGGGTGCAGCCCCGCCTAGAATCTCCCAGTGAGGGGCTGGGGGCGTGGTCAGGGTGGAGCCCCGCCCAGAATCCCCAGTGAGGGGCTGGGGGCGTGGTCAGGGTGGAGCCCCGCCCAGAATCCCCCAGGGAGGGGCTGGGGGCGTGGTCGGGGTGGAGCCCCGCCTAGAATCCCCCAGGGAGGGGCTGGGGTCCAGGATCTAATC
Source organism: Peromyscus californicus insignis (assembly GCF_007827085.1). Taxonomy (NCBI): domain Eukaryota; kingdom Metazoa; phylum Chordata; class Mammalia; order Rodentia; family Cricetidae; genus Peromyscus; species Peromyscus californicus. The sequence continues at coordinate 54,141,388 of NW_026294492.1, forward strand.
CACATTACCGCACAAATAAATAAATAAACGTTATCGTCTACACGGAGAACGGTTCGGAGTCAGCCCACAGCTCAGCGCAGGGGTGAGCCGCGCCAGGGGGTCCCCGGAGGAGGGTGGCTTCCAGGCTGCCACCCTGGCCGCCGCCGCCTCCTCCGGCCCGGCCCTCTCCCGTCGGCCCCAGCTGTCCCCGGCCACCTGTTGCTGTCCATCATCACGGCCGCCGTCCTGCGCGCTACCCTGCTTTTCGGGCCCAGCTCGGAGACTGCAGGGTAAGAGGGGCTGTGGGGAAACCCGGGCAGAGCTGTGGGCCCTAGAGCGCGGTGAGGGGACCCCGACGTCCACCAGGGTCCTCAATTCCGATGACCAACCCCCCCCAGGGAGGGGCCGAACTCCCGGCCTCGCCTGTGCTTGGGCCCCTCCCCCATGGGGACCGTCTATGTTTTTTTTAATTTCATTTTTAAATTTTAAAATTTTTATTTTCTGTAAGTGTACGTGCTAGGGTACGTGTTAAGGTGCACATGTGGTCGTCAGGTGACAACCTGAGGGGTCTGGCCTCTCCTTCCTGCTGTGGGTTGTGGGTAAAGGGCCGGGCGGTGGTGGCGCACGCCTTTAATCCCGGCACTCGGGAGGCAGAGGCAGGTGGATCTGTGAGTTCAAGGCCAGCCTGGTCTACAGAGTGAGTTCCAGGACAGCCAGGGCTACAGAGAGACCCTGTCTCAACCCCCCCCCCCCAAAAAAAGGGGGGTGATTGAAGGACTGAATTCAGATCATCAGGTCTGGCTGCAAGCTCTTGTACCTGTTGAACCATCTCGCTGGCCCATACCCTCCCTGGTTTTAAAGTATTTCTGTCTGGGCATGGGGACACATGGGGGCAGCCACAGACCATGGAGACCACTAATCTAGGCCTGGGTCTGGCGTCAAGCTCAGCAGAGCCCCTGGCCTCAGTTTCTCCATGTGCCCTATGGAAACAGGGGCAGGAAGGCCAGTGTTGTGATTGGAAAATCCTCAGCACCCTCGTCCTGCTCCTCAGTTGTCCCGTGAGGGCCAGGCTGGGCAGGCTGCTGAGGCTTCAGCCCCCCGAGTCCTGGGTCAGGTAGGAGGCCAGCGGAGGGAAGAGCGGGGGAGGCCTGGGGAGAGGCCGGCCGGGCTGCCAGACTGACCTGTCCTGACGGCGTTAGACACCGGATAAAAATAGTCCGTGGTCGGAGAACTTGAGCCGCCCCGGGGAGCAGGGTTCCAGCGTGGGCTCCGGGGAAGGGGTCCCAAGGCAGTGCTGAAGGCGTGCAAGAGTGTGAATTTCTGCCCAGCATGGTGGCGCACATCTTAAACCCCAGCACCCCAAGGCAGAGGCAGGAGGATGTCTGAGTTCGAGGCCAGCCTGGTCTACAGAGTGAGTTCAGGACGGCCGGGGCTGCACAGAGAGACCCCGTCTTGAGAAAACAAAACAAAAAGAGAGCATGAATTTCTCCAGTGAGGACCAAGATTGGGTAAGACCACACCCTGTCTCCCTGCCCATCTTCCAGTCTCCATGACAACCAGAGGCTTGGAGGATCTGGATGGGGGCCTGGGCAGCTGCCTCCCCAGCGATGAGTTCCCGTTCCTGGAGGAACCACGCTCAGGCCGGCGGCCGGACGGCAAGGCCCGAGGTAGTGTGACTGATGGGGGCGCCTGGTGGCTCACCTCCCAGGCTGGGCCGGGCAGGCGGGCTCCAGCCCCGGACCTGCAGCTTCAGGGGCTGGTTACACGGCTCTGGGGTGGAATTCCCTATGAAACATGCTGCGTACCCCTTGCCATCCGAAATGGACGCTGTGGTCACCCATTTCCGGGCAGAGGAGTCGGGGTAGAGGATGGGATGGGATTGGTCAGAGGTGGTGAATAGTTCTGATTCTTCGCCTGTTCCACCAACAGGGGCATCCAGGCCGGCTGACTCGAGTAGCTGGACACATGTGAGTAGCTGTGGCCCTGGGAGCTGGGGACAGGCTGAGCAAAGGAATGGTGGTCTCTTGTTCTCCATCTCGCTCCCTCCCTTCTTCCTGCCTTCCTCTCCTTTCCTTTCCCTTTCCCTTCCCCTCCCCTCCCCTCCCCTCCCCTTTCCCTTTCCCTTCCCCTTCCCCTTCCCTCCCCTTCCCCTTCCCCTTCCCCTTCCCCTTCCCCTCCCCTTTCCCTTTCCCTTTCCCTTTCCCTTTCCCTTTCCCTTGTTAGGGTCTCATGTAGCCCAGGCTGTCTTCAAACTCAGACCTCAGGAAGGACCCTGCACGCTGATCCTCCTGTCTCCACCTTCTGAGTGCTAGGATGACGGGCACAGCACACCTGGTGTGTAGAGTGGTGGGCAGCTACAACCTCAGCTTCCTTTAGAGGTTTTTTCCCAGTGCGGCAGTGGCGGCGCACACCTTTAGTCCCAGCACTCCAGAGTCAGATGCAGGTGGATCTCTGAGTTCGAGGCCAGCCTGGTCCACAGAGGGAGTTCCAGGACAGTTAGGACTACATGGAGAAACCTTGTCTCAACAAACAAAAACAAATTTCCCTTCATTTTTACGTGTTCGGGTGTTTATTTTTATCTAATTCTTATTTTATGTGTTTTGCCTGCACGCACGTGTGCCTGATGCCCTAAGAAGCCAGAAGGGGGCGTCGGATCGCCTGGAACTGCAGTTAGGGAAGTTAGGGATGGTTGTGAGCTGCCATTGTGGGTGCTGGGAATAGAACCTGGGTCCTCTGTGAGAGCTACCCTGCTGTAACCACTGAGCCATCTCTCCAATTTCTAATGTATTCATATATACATTTATACTACATGTACATATGTATCCATATATTTTATACACGTAGTTATGTTAAGTATATGTGCACGTGTATTTGTGTATATCTGCATACACACGTACACATATGTATAATTATTTGTGTGTGTGTGTGTGCGCGCGCGCGCGCGCGTGTGTGGACACACGCTCAGCGTGGGGTCAGAAGCCATCGTCCCTGAGTCTGTTTTCTCCTTCCACCGGGGGTTCCCGGGGATCAGACTCAGGCTGTCGGGTTCGAGGCCGCCATCACTGAGCTGCTTGGCTGGACCCTTTGAGTTTTGGAGACAGTCTCTCTATGCAGCCCAGGTCGGCGGCGTCCAGCTGCAGGCCATCCTCCTGCCTCAGCCTCCCGGGTGCTGGGATTATGGAAAGGGTCGCTACCGCTCGCTTGTGGGGAGGAGGCGCTCCACAGCCCCCTCCCCGGAAGAAACCTGGACCGAGGCCCCTGGCGGCCTGACTCTGACCCCTGCAGGTCCTCCAGGCCCCAGGGACTGCAGGCGCCGCGGAAAAGGAGCTCGAGGCCAGCGAGGCTCCGGACACCAGCAAAGGGACGCCCAAAGCTGGGACAGGTGGGTTTGCTCGGCCAGGGTGCGCGGGGCGCGGGGCTGGACCCCGGGGCGCGGGGCTGGACCCCGGGGCGCGGGGCTGGACCCCGGGGCGCGGCGGCAGCCACAGGCCACCGAGCGCGCGTCCCGCAGGTCCCCGGAGCGTCCCCGCGCGCAGGAAGTTGCAGGCTGCGCCTCCCCTGAAGCCGCCGCCGCCGCCGCCGCCGCCGCCGCCCAGCGACGACCTGCCCTGGGGCGACCTGACGCTCAACAAGTGCCTGGTGCTGGCCTCGCTGGTGGCGCTGCTGGGCTCGGCCCTCCAGCTGTGTCAGGGTGAGCTCTGCGGATGAGGGACTTGGCCTGCGCGGGCGTGGGGACGGTGCCGAGTCCGCTCCAAAGGGGTGGGGTGCAGCCCGCAGCCTTGCACAGGCTGTGACTCCGCTGTCCCCGACCCTGGGAAGAGCCTGGCCACCAGCCCGTGAGCCCCAGGCTCACACCTAGGCTCCCAAGCCTGCCTTTGGGGTGTTCTGGGCTTGTCATTCATTCATTCATTCATTCATTCATTCATTTTGAGGCATGCAGCCCTGGCTGGCCTGGAACTCGCTCTGTAGCCCAGGCTGGCCTCAGTCAGACTCACAGAGATCCTCCTGCCTCTGCCCCCTGAGTGCTGGGATAAAAGGTGTGCGCCACCACACCCAGGCCTTTTTTTTTTTTTTTTTTTTTTGAGACAAAGTCTCATGTAGCCCAGGCTGGCCTCCCGATCCCCCTGCTTTGACCTCCCAAGAGCTGGGACGACAGAAGTCCCTCTTGGAGCCTGGCTTTCTTCGTTTGTTTTTGAGTCAAGGGCTCACTTTCTAGCACAGACTAGCCTGGGTCTCATGGCAGTCCCCTGCCTCAGCATTCTCCAGCCAGGATGACAGGCATCTAAGACCAAGCCTGGTTCTTCCACTCCTTCGTTAGAGAGGAAACCTACACACCCCACCCCGGGGCAGAGGATCCCCCACACACAACACACACACACACACACACCCCACCCCGGGGCAGAGGATCCCCCCCCACAACACACACGCGCACACACACACACACACACACACACACACACACACACACCCCACCCCGGGGCAGAGGATCCCCCACACACAACACACACACACACACACACACACACACACACACACACACACACACCACCCCGGGGCAGAGGATCCCCCCCCACAACACACACACACACACACACACACACACCCCACCCCGGGGCAGAGGATCCCCCCCCACAACACACACACACACGCGCACACACACACACACACACACACACACACACACACACACCACACACAGTTGCTAGTCACCTCTATGCAGCTTTGGGGGGCGGACAATGAACACTACAGAGGAGAGAGAGACACACAGAGACAGAGGTCTCTGGGAAGGAAGAGGTTGCGGTAGCCAGCGGCAGGAGCGGGCTGCACCTCCCCGGAAGGTGAAGTCGACGGCTGCAGCCTCGTCCGTCCCGCGTGCAGTTGTGGGGCTGAGTGGGAGGACGGCGAGGGCGCGCTCCGTCCTCCAGCCCAGACTGACTGACTTTCAGACGCGGTGGCAGGGGAAGTGGCGGTGGCTGCCCCTCAGCAGCGGGTCCCGCCCAGGCCTCCACCCCAGAAGCCAGAGGCGCCCGCGGTAAGCCCTGCGTGACTCCACCTCGCCCAGGGAGCAGGGGCCTGCGGGGAGGTGGGCGCGGACCCCAGGACCCCGCACTGTCTCCCGCAGCCTAAGCCCCAGCTCTCGGGGCCTGCACCCGGGCCTCCCGGGCCACCAGAGCCACCCGGGCCACCAGAGCCACCCGGGCCACGGGCCCAGAAGCAGGACCCGTCTGAGGCCACAGAAGCCCAGGGTGAGCCGGGGGGGTCCGCCCCGGAGGCCTCTGGGGAGGAGCGCGCACCCCTAGGAGACCGAGGGGCCCAGGAGAGGCCGCGGAAGGAGAAGCCGAGGACAGGAGAGAAGCTGAAGAAGGAGAAGCCGAGGAGGGAGAAGCCCGGGAGGGAGGAGCGGCGGCGGGCCACCAGGGAGCCCGGCCCGTTCCTGTCCCGGCGCCGGGAGGCGCGCGGAGGAGGCCGCCGGCCGTGGACGCGGGACTCCGGGGAACTCGGGCATGAGAAGCGGCCGGCCTGGGCTCCCCGGCGACGCCGTGACCGTGACAACCGGCCCAGACAGAAGCCGCGAGGGGGGAAGGGCCGCGACTGACCCGCCCCGCGTCCCCTCTCCCTGCAGCCCCCGCAAATAAAGCTCGTGCTGCAGCAGCCACGTGGTCTGCTCCTTTGTGCCCGGGCCCCAGGGGTCGAAGAGATGGGATGGGGTAGGCGAGATGGCCAAGTGGGTAAAGGCGCTTGCCGCCAAGCCTGACGACCCGTGTTCGACCCCGGGACCCACACAGTGGAGGGAGAGAACGAACTCCCGTTAGCTGTCCTCTGCCCTCCTGTGTTCTGTGCGACTGCGTAAGCACAGCTTGGAGTTCTGATCCTCCTGTCTCCACCTCCAGATAGTGCTGGGGTGACAGGTGTGCGCCACCACACTTGGCGTTTTGTTTTTTGTTTCTTTTTTGGTTTTTTGAGACAGGATTTCTCTGTGTAGCTTTGCGCCTTTCCTGGAGCTCACGCTGTAGCCCAGGCTGGCCTCAGACTCACAGAGATCCACCTGCCTCTGCCTCCCGAGTGCTGGGATTAAAGGCGTGCACCACCACCGCCTGTCCTGTTTTTTGTTTCTTTAAAAAAGATTTGAGCGTGTGTGTGTGTGTGTGTGTGTGTTGAGATGTGCAAGTGTCCTTACTGCTAATCTATTTCTCTACCTCCTTTTTTGGTTTTTGAAACAGGATTTTACTCTGTAGTTCAGGCTGACTCAAAACAATTCTCCTGCCTCAACCCCCACCCCCACACACAAATTAGTTAACTAATTTGAAAAGCGACATGGTCTGGGAGTTTAATGCCAGCTCTGGGGAGGAGAGGCAGGCAGATCTCTGTGAGTTCCAGGACAGCCGGGATACACAGGGAACCCTGTCTTAAAAAAGGAAAAGTGATGGGAACAGAGAGCTTCCTCACGGGGTGGTGTGTGTGTGTGTGTGTGTGTGTGTGCGCGCGCGCAGGCCTTGCACTCCAGAAGGGGGGTGACAGGAGGTCCCTCCACCCACAGACACCCCAGCTGAGTGTTTGCTGTTCTTTATTGGTGCTGAGTAGGGGCAAGGCGGGCGTCACCGGCAGCCGCACTCGGTGGCCACCATGTTGGGCACGTGGTGCGCGCTGATGCGCTCCTCGGACAGGCTGATGAGCAGCTTGCCGGCGTAGGCCGTGGGCACGCAGCAGGGCAGGCGCCCCAGGGCGGCCCCGCGCGCCTGCATCTTCAGCAGCAGCACCACGTGGTTCCCGTAGCGCGGGTTGCGGTCGGACTGCGGCCACGCGCAGGCGCCTTGGCAGTTGTTGGCCTGGTAGGTCTCGGGGATGAGCACGGAGCGCTCTGCGCGCAGATCCACGCTCAGCTCGCGCAGCGCGCACGGCCCGTCCGTCGCTGTCCCCGCGCTGCGCGCCGCCCTCCCGAGCCCTTCCCGCCCACGCCACTCGGCCCGCAGGCCCTGCAGCGCCTTCAGCAGCAGCAGCGCGCGCAGCGGGTCCCCGGGGCTGTGGGAGTCGTTTGGGCACAGCGCCAGCAGGCGCGCCAGCAGCGGTGGCGCAGCGGGGGGCAGGCCCGGGAGGCCCCGCAGCTCTGAGGCCGCAGCCTGCAGCTCCACGGCCACCCTGCGTGCCAGGCCGGCTGCCCAGGATGCAGAGGCCGGGCCCTGCAGCGGCGCGGGGTCCCCCACCGTGGCCGCAGTGGGAGACAGCAGCAGTAGCAGGGGTTCCTCCCCATCGAGCAGGCGTTCCAGCGCCACGGGGTCCGACAGGTTGACCAGGCCCTGTGGGAAGCTGGCCAGCGCCCCAGGGTCCAGGGCCAGACGCGTGTGCGAGGCCTGCGACGGGGGTCCCCGCAGGGCACGCACCAAGCGAGTGAGGGTCTGTAGGAAGGGGTCGGCGCTGTGTGGCAGGTCCTCGGGTTCCAGGGACAGCCTGGAATAGAGCGCAGTGGGCCAGCCGTGAGCACCAGAGGCTGTGGCCGCGCCCCCTCCCTCCCCCATCTTCCCAGCTCCTGCTCCAGCCCTGCGCGCACCTGGGCGGCGGGAAGGGCACGGTGTCCAGCTGGCCCTGCGCTGGCTGCGGCGACGGCTGGGCAGGGGGCAGTAACAGCAGGGTGGGGGTCATGCGTGTGAAACAGCGAGCGTCAGAGCCGAACAGAAAGGCCTGCAGCCGGCCGATGCTCAGGGCGGCACCTGCGGAGGTGGGCACCTGCTGTCTGAGCAAGGGCTAAGGCAGCCTCTCCCAGGTCCCTCCCCTCCGCCCGGGCCTACCTTCTGGGCGTGGCTGGAGGGTTAGGGCGAGGCCGGGGCCGCTCCAGGCCCCCGAAGGGACGTCCACAGCCAGCACCAAATAGCGGGTGTCCGGCGTAGGGCAGAGGTTCTGTGGACACGGGCACTCAGCTGGAGTGGTAAGGACGCCCAGGGTACCAGGCGCCACCCCTCCCATACTGGGAGAGGACTCCCAGGGGTACTCCCGACCCCAGGGACCCTTCCACCAGACGGCTGGTGGGGGATGGCCCCATTCCACTCTCAGGTACCTGTGTGCCCTGCAGTCCAGCCCCTGTGACGGTGACCTGGGGGCCGGGTCCAGGGTACAGCACCAGCAGGGCCTGCTCCCAACGGCTGGCTCCCCCGGGTGGAGGCTCTTGGAACTTCAGCAAGAGCGTGGGCTCCCATATCACTGTGGGCCGAACAGAGGTGAGGACCTGTCCTAGAGTCCCTCAGCGGGAATCTAACTGGGGTCTCCTGGGGCCATGCAGGCCTGAAGGACTGACCCAAGGTGTTGAGGGAGGACCTTGCTTGAAGGGACGGGGTGACCTGTGCCCGTCTGGGATGGAGTCTGGGGGCTGTGCTCTGCCATCCTGCCAATGGGACCTCCCCGCAGCCTCCGCCGAGACCTTGGGAGGAGCCTCAGGCAGTAACAGGCCCAAGGCACAGGGTCTGAAGAGTGTCCTCACTCACGTACCTTCGTCCAGACGTAGGACCAGCACCTGCTGACCCCCAGGCTCCCCCAGCCAGGCCCCAAGGCGCTGCAGCACCGGCAGGGTAGCCTGGGCGTCAGAACTGCAGACTCCGAAGGTGGCCAGGTCTTGGGGTCCCCAGTGAGACTCCCGAACGGCCTCCAGGAAGGCATGCTCATAGCTGTGCAGGCCCCCTACCACCCTCAGCGGGGCTCTGCTTGTGTTGCCCATGCCTCTCAGCGTCACCAGGCACAGGGGCCCTGGGGGAATGCTCGGAGGCCAGACCCCATCTTCCAGGAAGATGAGGCCCCCGGTGCTGGTGGCCCTTTGGAGCTCTTCTCTGAGGGTCTTGGCCTGTAGCGCAGCCCCCGCGGTCACCAGCAGTAGAGCCAGCGGAGAGAGGGGTGGTCTCTGCATGGTGCGGCACCAAGGGCCGGGAGGCCCTGCCTATATGTATGGCTGAGCCAGCGTGCTTGGGAGGACACCCCTATCAACTCCGGAGGTGACCTTGGGGGACAGTGCATGGCACCCTGTGTGCCCAGCAGGTGGGAGGTGGCCTTCTCAAAGGGCTTTCTGTCCTCGGAGGCAGGCCCACAGCTGCAGAAGCCAGAGCTGTCCTTGGGTAGTTCCCATCTGCCTAGGGAGCCCACCTGGAGGACCCAGGACCCGGGGTCACCATGCCTTCAGTGAAGGCATGCAGTACCCGCCCGTCCCCTCCACCAAAAGCACACAGCAGACAGGGAGACGCGGGGGAGGCTGTTTAATGGGCTGGGGACAGGACAAAATAGAAAACCTTCCAAGGACTGGCCATGGGAAAAGGCCACACACTGGCAGCAGGGGCCACTGCTCAGTTGCCTGGGGGAGGGGGAGGCATGTTCCCAGGGCCATCTGAGGGGAGTGGGGGCCTTAGCATGGGGGGCATAGGAGCTGGGTGCACCCCAGGATTTGAGGGGTGAACCCCCGGAGGCTGAGGGTGGACCACAGAGGCAGCAGGGTGGACCCCAGGAGGAGGCTGGGGGTGCACCCCAGGGGCCTGAGGGTGGATACCAGGGGCTGGGGGGTGTACCCCAGGGGCCTGAGGGTGGACTGCAGGAGCAGGTGGGTGTACTCCTGGAGCTTGAGGATGCACTCCAGCTGATGGGGGAGGGTGGACCCCAGGGGCTGGTGGGTGCACTCCAGGGGCTGGCGGGTGCACTCCAGGGGCTGCTGGGTGAACACCAGGGGCCGCTGGGTGAACACCAGGGGCCGCTGGGTGAACACCAGGGGCTGGCGGGTGCACCCCAGGAGCTGGGGGATGGACCCCAGATGTTGGTGGGTGGACCACTGGTGCTGGGGGATGGACCCCAGGAGCTGGGGGATGGACCCCAGATGTCGGTGGGTGGACCACTGGTGCTGGGGGGTGGACCCCAGGAGCTGGCGGAGGCATCTGGGGAGGTCCAGGAGGTCCAGAGGGAGCAGGCCCGGTCGGGGGCATAGGGGGCAGAGGCAGGCCACCAGGCGGAGGTGGGGGCAAGGCATCCGGCAGTGGCGGGCGAGGAGGCAGGCCATTCATGAGAGGGGGCGGGGGCCGCTTGACGCCTGGGGGGCCGGCTGGGAGGCTGGGTGGGGCAGGGGGCTTCTCCATCTTAAAGTGGAACTGAAGGAAAAACTGTGGGGGGAGGAGGGTCAGTGACTGGAGCGGGTGGGGGGGGAGGGGGGAGGGGGGGAGTACCCAGGCCAGGCCTCTGGCCTCTCACCTGCTTGGTCTCTCGGTTCCAGTGGGTCCAGAACTTGCCCTCCGCCTTGTCGATCTCCCGGCTCGGTACCTGGGGGAGAGAGGGAAGCAGAGGCTGCAGCACCCCAGGGTGGGGACCAGACAGACAGACAGACCTGAATCAGGGGCACTACCTTGAAGGCAATGGTCTCGTAGGGCTCTGCTGCCATGAGCAGGTACTGCCAGCGGCGGTCCGGGGGCTCGATCCTCTGCTCATAGGCAGACATGAAGCGGTGGCGAGGCATGATGCCCTCTGCGATCTCAGGGTAGTCAATCTGTGGCGAGCGCACAGCGGCATTAGCACCGACACCGTGTGCCCGGTCCAGCCGCACCGGCCCTCCCCGCACCAGCCCACCCTGCACCGGCCCTCCTCACTTGGAACAGCAGGCTCTGCTGGCCCATCTCCGTGTCCCTCTGCTTGGTCACTGCAACACACGGGGACGGGGCTGTCATGGGTCATGGGTCCCCGATACAAGGCCTGGGTCTGACCGAGGGCACCCCAGCCCAGCACTGTGGCAGGACAGCAGGGACAGCCTGCCTGCCAGGGGGACTCCAGGGAACTTGGCTCCCTGGGTTCTTGCTGGCCACATGCCTGGCTTTCTGGCTAGGCCATGTCACTCAGGGGCCCCTGCTGAGGGGCTCTGGGTACACTGACTGCAGACAACCTGCCTCCCCTCCTCCTTCTGAAGTTCCTAGTGGGGGATGGGTGCTTATCGGCCACCTGTGGGCTACTGTGAGGACAGACAGCAGTGGCTGTGTGTCCTAGGGACTGTTTCCTGTGCCAGGGCCCACAACCGTGGGCAGGCCGCCACCCCCCACACACCTTTGTACCCAGGGCGGCCAATCTTCACAAACTTCTTCACCTCCACCTTGACCTTCTCGGGTGCTGGCTGGGCAGGGGCTTCCTTGGCCTCCTTGGCAGCTCTCCGGGCCCTACAAACAGGAAACGGGTGTGTGGCCTCTCCACCAGCCACCAAGGCCAAGCGCCCAGGTGCCAGAAGCCGCTGGCCTTGGAGCCCATGGACAGGCTGAGGGCTCAGCCCTGGAGGACAGCAAACAGGGACAGCAAGGCGCCCCAGTCACCCCGCTGTCCCGCTCCTTAGCCGTCAGCTCTGCAGCGGACAGTCGGGCTGAAACACACACAGCGGCAGAGCACCTAAGTGCAGGGCCCTTCCCCGCTCCACCCCGCCACACCAAGTGAGGGCTCCTCACAAGTTCGTCTGGTGTTTCTTCCCTTGCGTGTGGGCCAGGTAGCTCCCCTGCAGAGAGAAAGGAGATGGTCACTGGAGGTGGGAGGCAGAGAGGCAGGACAGCTCTAATGGCGTCCAGCCCCGACAGGAGGCCCAGAGCCTGGAGCTCCTCGGAGCCTGGAGCCTGCAGGGGACGCACAGCGGCCACTCTGGGACTTCCTCTGGGCTCAGGACCAGCATCCACAGAGGTCTTCAGCGCTGACCCCACCACAGGGGTCTGGCAGAAGCCCGGGGAGCTCCCAACAGGGGGTGGAGGCCTAGGCTACTGCTCGGGCTCTGTCCAGTTGTGTCCACCTGACTCCATTGTCCATAAGGCCAGACACGTCCCACTCCCTGCTGATTGGTCTGGTCATCCAGTGAGAGGTGGGAAGGCACCAACAGACCCCAGCGTCCTCTCTCCAGAACCATAGCTACACCCCTCCCTGATGGGATACAGAAGCAGCCCTGCTGCTGGTTGGCATGCAGACATTCACAGATCAAACATGCTGGCTCCTATCTCGACACCAAGGCCAGAGAAAGAAAAAGGGGAAAAGGGTCGCTGGTCTCCAGGACACCTTCGGTGTAGGGCCAGAGGGCCAGGCAGAGGCAGAGGCAGGAGGGTCAGGAGTTCACCGACAAGACTCTGCCTCAAGAACTGGATGGGGATATAGTTCAGTTCAGTGGCTGCTTACCCAGCATAGCTGAGAAAAAAAAGATCCAACCAAACCAGACCAACACGGAGGGAGCCCTTGGCTCTGGGTGACAGGTCCAAGGGCCACCAATGTCATGTCATCAGTGTAAAGCCACAAGCCTGCACAGCTGGGGTCAGGGCCCGCACGCACCTCATTGTTATGCAGCGTCAGGCAGAGCTTGCACTCATAGGATCCCAGATGGTTCTTCATAAAATACGGGTCCTGGGAGGGAACACAGGGGCCCATTAGACCACACAGCCCCGCCCGAGAACCAGGGACAGAGGCGCAGCAGGGGCTTCTGTGAGTGTGGAGACACTGTCCCCTCCACACCCCCACAGCGGGCAGCCCCCCACCTTGTTGATGTCGATGGTTTCCAGGGCCAGCTGCCTCAGGCGTTCCCTGCGGTCCCGATTGCTCTCGGAGGAGGAGGCCACGCCCCCACTCCCGGTCTTGCCTCCAGGTCTGTGCTGGAAGTCCATGGTGCAGGCCTGGGAGCTTCAGGGGACAAGGAGTAACCTGGGGGAGCAGGAAGGGTAAAGGCTCAGAACACTGCTGATGTTGCCAGGACCATGGGGTGGAGAGACATTCACGCGGCAGGGAGGACCATCCCTTGTCTTCTGTGCCCCATACTGGATTCTACATAATCCCCAAGGCCATTGTGGGCCAGGTGCAGGAACAGCCAACAGCCCAGTTTTTACCCAGCCAGCCTGAGACCCTAGGATTGTTTATTTCTTCAAGTCTCATGTAGCCCAGGCTGGCCGTAAACTCATTATGTAGCTGAGGATAGCTTTTTAACACCTGATCCCCCCAAGCACTGGAATTTCAGAAGTGTGCCATTGTATCTGTTTCTTTGGTATTCTTTTTTGTTTGTTTCTCAAGACAGGGTTTCTCTGTGTAGCTTTGCGCCTTTCCTGGATCTCACTCTGTAGACCAGGCTGGCCTTGAACGCAGAGATCTGCCTGCCTCTGCCTCCGAGTGCTGGGATTAAAGATGTGCGCCACCACTGCCCAGCCTTTGGTGTTATTATGAGGCGGGTAGGGGACAGGTAGGAGTCTCATGTAGCCTGTGTTGGCCTTGAACTCCCTTCATCGCGGGGTGGGGGACTGGGGGAAAGCTGCCTGCCTTTGAACCCCTGACCCTCCCAAGTGATTGCAGGTGTGAGCCACCTCTGCCCTCTGTCAAACTTGCTGTCTACAGAGCTGCAGAGTGCTCTGTGCCAAGGGTCGCACCTTTTGGGCTCAGCCAAAGCCACCAGGCCATGCTCTCTGAAGGTGGAGCACTTTAGACTGCTCAGTGTCTGCCCCAAGGCCTTGGTTTAACCCCAGAAACAATGGCCAAGAGACAAGTGGAGGGAGTTCTTGTCATCACCACTGGGATCTCACACAGCAAAAGGGGCTTTGCAAACCTGATCAGGAATCCTAATTCTCTACGACGTCAGCACAGAGTCCGCCTAAGAGGGAGGCAGGAGGGCTCAAGACAGGCACTGTGAGATCGCTGCCTGTCAGCTCTGAAGGAGGAAGGGGCCAGAAGGGGTACAGAGGTCTCTATCATGCTGGCATTGCTGAGGCTGTGTACTGCTGTGGGTCTGTTTCAGACTCAGTCACACAAGGACTGAAGGAGAGAAGCATTGTCTTCATCTTCAAAAGCTACAGGAGACACACTCGCATAGATGAAGTCAGCTCCCCAGAATAAGAGGGCACTTAGAGCAGTGACAGGTTGGAAAACTCCTCTGCCCTCTGGCAAAGACAACTCCCAAGAACATGAGACACGCCAGGCAGCAATGGTGCTCGCTTCAGTCCCAGCCCTCGGGAGGCAGAGGCAGGCGGATCTCTGTGAGTTCGAGGCCAGCCTGGGCTACAGAGTGAGATCCAAGACAGGCTCTAAAACTACACAGAGAAACCCTGTCTCGAAAAACAAAACAAAACAAAACAAAAACAACAAAAAACACAACCATGAGACTCTGGCCATCCTTCCCAAGGGGACAGGGTATTCAGCCACAGGCTTGAGGGTGCAACTCAGGGGTGGAGCACTTGTCTAGTACCCTAGAGTGCTTAGATGTTTGCTAAACGACTTTTTTTTTTTTTTTTTTTTTTTTTTGGTTTTTCGAGACAGGGTTTCTTTGTGTAGTTTTGGTGCTTGTCCTGGAACTCACTCTGTAGACCAGGCTGGCCTCAAACTCACAGAGATCCACCTGGCTCTGCCTCCTGAGGGCTGGGATTAAAGGTGTGTACCACCACCGCCCGGCAAGATTTATTTATTATGTACACAGTGTTCTGCCTCCGTGTACTCCTGCAGGCCAGAAGGGGGAATCAGATTCCATTACGGATGGTTGAGAGCCACTAAGTGGGTGCTGGGAATCGAACTCAGGACCTCTGGAAGAGCAGCCAGTGCTCTTAATCGCTGAGCCATCTCTCCAGCCCCTGCTAAACGGTCTTATAAATAAAAAACCCAGAGCCAGATATTGGGGTTTAAAACTGAGAGATCAGAGAAACAGGAGAAGCCGCAGCCAACCTCACCTCACCTGGCTCCGGGTGTTTTAAAATCCTTTAGCAACTGTCTTACCTGAGGTGCAGGTGTGCGTGCGTGTTATGTATCCACTAAAGGAAAAATGCAACTCATCAGTTTGGAGGGAAAAACAACAATAACAAGAAAAAAACAGCCTGGGTAAGCACACTCCTTGATTCTGAGGGAGTAGCACAGAGTATTATAAATCTCACCACTGAGCTACCTTCTCAGCCCATGAAGTTTTCAACCTCAGAAAACACAAGTAATTGTGGGGCATGCAGTGTAGACCTTTCACACCAGCTCTCGTCTTGGGAGGCCAAGATAGGAAGATGCCCGAGTTGAAGGCCAGACTGGGCTACACAGTGAGATCCTGTCTTTAAAAAAGGGATAAAAGGCCTGGGTGGTGGTGCTGCACGCCTTTAATCACAGTGCTCGGGAGGCGGACGCTGGTGGATCTCTGTGAGTTCGAGGTCAACCTGGGCTACAGACTTGAGTTCCAGGAAAGGCTCAACGCTATACAGAGAAACCCTGTCTCAAAGAGACAGAGAGAGAAAAGCGCTGGGTAGGCTGGCGAGAAGGCTCTGTGGCGAACAGCATTTGGTGCCCTTGCAGAAGACCAGAGTTCAGTTTCTAGCACCCAAACCGGGTGGCTGACGAAACACCGAAACTCCAGCTCCAGGGGACATGGCAGGCACCCTTCTCTTCTGCACTCGGTGGGTACCATACTCACACGCACAGACACACACACATAAAGAAAAAGAAACACGGGGAAAGCAATGTGAACACCAGCAATTATCCTTCTGCTTCCTGACTACAGCGGCTTCGAACTCCTGGGGACAACACCTCTGTCCCGCCAGAGTGGACAGCCAGGTGCGGTGGCGCACGCTGTAAATCCCAGTGCTCGGGAGGCACAGGCATCACACACGCGTTTCAGGCCAGCCAGATTGTGACCACGTCTGAAATAATTTAAAGTCCTGCCGAGGACAGGCTGGGCTCCAAGCGAGGCTTGGGACGGGAGGACGAACAGACCGGAAGAAAGGAAAGTGGTCCTGGTGAAGGCGGCGGCCTGGGAGGGGCCTGGCCGCGGGGGCAGCCGTGCGCTCCGCTCCACGGGGGCAGCCCTGCGCTCCGCTCCACGGGGGCAGCCCTGCGCTCCGCTCCACGGGGGCAGCCCTGCGCTCCGCTCCACGGGGGCAGCCCTGCGCTCCGCTCCACGGGGGCAGCCCTGCGCTCCACGGGGGCAGCCCTGCGCTCCACGGGGGCAGCCCTGCGCGCCGCGGGGGCAGCCCTGCGCGCAAGCACCGTTACATTCCAGCAACTGACCGACTCGGCGGGCAGGAGAAGCAGTCGCCGGGGCCCTGACTAACGAAGACGAGGGAAACCGAGGCAACCAAGGAGGTCAAGAGACTCTCTAAGACCCCGAACCACACCGGGGGCCACAGACCCGCCACGGACACCCACGATCCCGCCCCGGCCCAACGGGCCTCGCGAGGGCGCGCTCTCCGGGCGCGCGCCGGGCCTGCGGGAGGAGAGCACGCCGCCCGCCCGCCCGCCCCGGCTCCCACTTCCGACCCCCTTCCAGGGGCCCCACGGCCGGGGCGGGCGCCACCGACGAGCCGCGTAGCTCCTCACCGGCTCCCAAGGCCGCGCGGTCCGGCCCTAGTGTCCGCGATGGCCGCGACTTCGCTGTGCGCAGGCGCACGACGGACGAAGCAATCACTTCCTGGAGCCAAGGAGGCGGGGTTTCCTGTGCGCGCAAGCTCGGAAGACGGACGCGGCTGCCAGAGGCGCGCGGCACAGGGAGTCTGGAGTGCGCACGCGCACTGAGCTGTCCGCGGACTCTCGTTCCGCTCTAAGTCTCGCGGCGCTGACTATCGCGACAGGAGGGAGTCTTTATGTTTAACGCGGGGTGCGATGAGTCTAATTTAATGCCTTACGTTTAGTGTGTTCGACGGTTACCTAAGGGCGGCGACTTCCCCCACTTCCGACTGGGCGTGGAACGACGCCAACCCGCACGCTAGCGCCACGCCGTGGCCAAGGAGGCCCGAACGCGCAGGCGCAGTAGCCCTGCTGGGACTTCCGGTAATGTTCTCTGCGACATTTTTGGCGCTGGTTGCGGCTTCGCAGAGGACGGCGGCCGAGAGGCAGGGCGCGTTTTGGTTCGCGCGGATCCCCGCGTCGTGATGCGGTACAACGAGAAAGAGTTGCAGGCGCTGTCCCGTCAGCCGGCAGAGATGGCGGCCGAGCTGGGCATGCGGGGCCCCAAGAAGGGCAGCGGTGAGCGGGTCGGGGCCTTGGAGCTGGGGCACCTGGGCAGGCCGGCGCGATTCCCGGGTGGGCGGAGGAGGACAGTTCCGCGCTGACACCGCCCTGTGTCCGCAGTGGCCAAGCGGCGGCTGGTGAAGCTGGTGGTCAACTTCCTCTTCTACTTCCGCCCGGACGAGGCCGAGGTAGGGGCGTGGGGGGCTCGGGGGGCCCGCGCGGCCCGGAGGCCGGCGCTCACGGCCGTGTCTCGCGCAGCCCCTCGGAGCCCTGTTGCTGGAGCGCTGCAGAGTGGCCCAGGAAGAGCCCGGCGGCTTCTCCATCAGTAAGTGCTGTGGTCCCCACTGTCCCCAGCCCAGACTCTGCTCCGCGAGCGCACCTGTCCTGTCGCCCCTTTACTCCCCAGGGGCCTCCGTTCGTTCTGGATCCCGCTGGTGCGGTCATAGTTTCTTCCCCAGCCCTCAGTACCTGTTCACGGCAGGCATGGGTCCGGCCTGCGCAGACTTGGTGTGTATAGCAGAAACAGTCTCAGCCGCGGGCAGGGCTTCTGAGGCTTTGAAGTGACACCTGTCTCAGACTTCCCCATTGGCGGCGATCTTTACAGTACCGTCTCGTAGAGATTTGGCCCTTGTCTTCCTCCATCATCACACGGGGTTCTTCTGTACCCCTATTTTCTGCTTTTTTGCACGTGTACATGGAGGCCAGAAGTAATTTTCTGATGTCCTGACCCGCCCCCCACACCTTTAAAACAATTTATTTGTGTGTACACAAACATTTATTTGTGTGAGTGAGCATGCCACTAAGGTAGTTGGTTCTCATCTTCCAGTATGTGGGTCCCCAACATTCAACTCTGGTCATCAGGCTTGGCCATCTCACCAGTCCCACTTGGGACTTCTTTTTAGGCTAGACTAGCAGGCCACCAAGCCCTGGGAATCCTCCCATCTGTTTCCTCAGCACGGAGATTGCATCCTGCTCTTTGACGTGGGTGCTGGGCCTTGAACTCAGGTCCTCATGCTTAGGTGTGACAGGCACTTTACCAGCCGAGCTCTCTCCCCAGTCCTATTTCCATTCAATTTAGGGTTTACCCTAATGACCTCACATATGCGATTACCCGACTTCCCACTGGGTTCCCTGTTTGTGGGTTCAGGAGTCAGGACTCTGGAGGATCCAAGCCATGGCGAGAGGAAGCTGGGCCGGCCTTGTGGCCAGCAGGATGTGGACCAGGTGGACACCCACCAGAGGTGGCTCTCTTCTTTTAACCCTTTCCAGGCTTTGTGGAAGACCTCAGCAGGAAGTATCACTTCGAATGCTGTAGCCAAGAACAGTGTCAGGAGTGGATGGAGGCTCTTCGCCGGGCCAGGTAGGGCTTTGGGGACCGCTGGGAGCTGGGTGGAAACATGGGGGAATGTCATCAGTGAGCCTGGCCCTTTCCTCCAGCTACGAGTACATGCGACGGAGCCTCATCTTCTACAGGAACGAGATCAGGAAGATAACAGGCAAGGTGTGTAGGGTGGGGGTGGGGGGGCACGGCCGCCTTCCCTGGCCCTGCTCACAGCCACTGTGCACCCTGCAGGACCCCTTGGAGCAGTTCGGGATCTCCGAGGAGGCCAGATTCCAGCTGAATAGCTTGCCTGGAGACGGACGGACTGCTTGCATTGGCTCCCAGCTCGATGTGTGGGACTGACCTTCACCAGGCCCCTGGCTATCTCGGGAGGTGTTTTTTAAAAACATCTGTTCATAGCCAGAGGTCAGAGGAGGTGGCAGGGGCTGTGGTCCCTGCTCCCGTGCCATCTCCCTGCCCGTATCCTTGAGTGCCCCCACCCAGGGACTGAGCCTGGCCCGGCTTCCCTGTCCATTACCAGGTGAATGTATAATGCTAGGTAAAGCTGTGAACGCGTTCCTGCTGACGGAGCAGGCCACGGTGCTGGCCTTCAGTGCTGAGCCTGCCCTTTAATAAAGGTACCTCTTTTCCAAGCCAGTGAAGTGACGTGGGGAGCAGGGGAGCGGGGGCAGAGCTGCCCTTCTCAAGGTCAGCTGCTGGGCTTATGGGCGGGGCCGTGGTGGTGCACACCTTTGATCCCAGCACTTGGGAGACAGAGGCAGGGGATCTCTGTGAGTTCAAGGCCAGCCTGGTCTACAGAGTGAGATCCAGGACAGCCAGGGCTGCACAGAGAACCCTGTCTTGAAAAACCAAAAAAATGGCTGGGCTGGACACACACACACACACACACAGAGACAGGCTCTGCTCCCAGCGTGCCCAACCTGGATGGATACCCCCACTGGGCAAATGTGGAACCCTGCCTGGGTTTTGTGGGTGCACATGCAATTGGGAGTCCTAGGCGGCCCTGGGTAAGAGACGCATACCTCATGGGCTGTGCGCAATGTAAACAGTGTAGGAGAGCATCCACTCACTGGCTGGGTCTTCCTTGGGCTCCTCCCGAACCACACTCAAGGGGGCTGCTGCTTCTCCAGGTCAGATGAGAGCAAGCACACAAGACAGACCAGACTGAGACCCGGCTCAAGTGAAAACAGCTGTTTATTACTGTGTCTAGAGGCGGCAACAACATGGGAGATGCCTTGGGGAACCAAGGGAGAGGACAGTGCACCGTTAAGGACAGAGGTCGTTACAAGACAGAGCAAAGCTGCATCAAGTCACAACAGGCCAGGCTGCCGAAAAAGCCGTGGAGGTCGAGGGTGGGAACTGGGAGGTGTGTCCGGCGGCGGGGTCCCCATGTGGGCTAGCGTGGGAGTGGGTCCCAGGCAGGGCTTCCTATCAGTTCCTGAGCTCAAGCCCCGCAGCAGCCTTGGGCTGGAGTGGCAGGGACTCGTGAGGCAGCCTCACCCCACGCTAGGACCATGAGCTTGGGAACCTGGGGCCACCATGCACCATGGTCAGTTTACTAAGGGTTCCCCTTCTTGTGGGCTCAGGAAAGGACTTGCAGCTGTGCCCGCCCAGAGCACCTGTGGCCCACTGGGCCGTGCGGGCCACGAACATGCAGTGTCTGTCCCCTAACACTCAAGTAAGGTGGAAGCAGCGACCACTGGAGCAGCAGCTGCCAGGGTGGCAGGCGGTGTGCACGCGTGTTCACTCCGTGTCTTGTTCCAGGCCTGGGCCTTGCTAACGTTATGGCCACCCTGTCCCGCAGCACCGTGGCTAGCTGTGGCGCACAGGAACAGGCCTGGCGAGCACAAGCACCATCACGGGGTGGGGGGTGGGGGGGAGGGACACCAGCACCATCTTCACAACTGCCATGGGAGGCAGGACAGGCGGAGGGGGTCAACATGGCTCCCCCCTCAGCCCACCTCCCCCCAACCTGAAGTGAGCAGCATTGAGGGCAGTCAGGACAGCCTCAGCAAGCCAAACCAGCCCTGGCCCTTCAAAGCCACACCCAGTGCACCTGTCCCCGGGACCAGGAGGCAACCCCTGGACACAGGCAGACGGTGTCCACAGTGACCGGGGCCCCGGGTGGCCCAGCACATCTGGGCCACACTCCTGCAGGGCCCCTGGCCAGTGCCATTTTTTGTGCATTTGAATAAATAAAAGTATTTTTCTCCTCACTTTTCTTTCCTTTAAAGTTCACTGTGCATTATACAATCTAAAAATAAATGCAGTCAAGTCTATGAAATTTATAAATCTCCATCACATCTCTATAAAATACTGTCACTCATCACGTGACTCTCTTATACACAGATGCCAGGGGACCCACAGTGGGCCAGCCCCATGTCACCTGGCCAGCATGCCCCGAGCCAGAAAAGCAAAGAAATACAAAGTAAATGCACTTGTCACAGGAGCCACCGAGCCCTGCAGTAGCGGCCCACACCTGCCAGCACCACTCAGCCCAGTCCGTCTGCATGCCTGAAGCCACAGGGTTAACCGCGGGTGGTTCACAGTGACAGCGGGCGAGCTCCAAGGAGGGACCGGAGGTCGGCCCCCACCGGGCATGCCTGGCGTGCCTTTGGTATCAGTCAAGCTGTGGGGGCGCGTCGGAACTGTTCAGCCACGGTCCACATGTGGGGCAGCACCCGGGGCGGAGTTGGAGATGGGCAGGCATGGGCTCGGTGGTGAAATAGCACCAGGACGGAGTCGGGAGTCCTCGGGTGGCCAGCCCGGCAGGCCACGTCTATATGATTCTCTCTCACAGACACTTAGACGTCTCAAGAGGTTGCCTTGGACGACTTTGATGGAATAAAATAAGTCAGAATTGCTTATACTCTTTAAAAAAAAAACGATAAATACTTTATCTAAAACTATCGACAGTACAAACTGGACCAGTCCAGCACCTCCTGCGGTGCCGCCGCCGATTCACAGTGGCTCCACGTCCGGCTCCGCCGGCCTGGTAGGCAGCAGGCTTGGTCCACCCCGTCCTTGCATAGGTCGTGGCTGAGGTAGAAGTCCTAGTTACCTGCAGGGAGGAGGCACAGGCCCAGGGTTAGGGACACTCAACACGCCCACCGTGGCTGAGCTGCCCCACAGGACACAGGGCAGAGGGTGCCCCTGGTAGGTACTGTTGGACCCAACCCTCTCCAGCGTTGCTGAGCACACAGGACGGGTCAGCTGGAGAGGCTCTAGCCCTAGGCCCACCAGATGAAGTTGGCCAGCCTGTCCTGTGCCCAGGCTCCTGCCACCGCAGGGCCACACCCTATGGAGAAGGCCAGAGGGCTGCCACCTGGCTCTTTACTCCCAGGGCATGTCTACCACGATGACCACCGGGCGGGGTTTGACAGCTGCTGTTCAGGCAGAGGTGGGCAGGACCTGCTCCCTGAACCTTAAGCCCCAACTCTGTGCTCCAGGATGCCCCTGTGACCACAGGCAGCTTTCTGCCTGGGGACAGGGCCTGCAACCTCGGCCACTGACAACCCCTTGTTCCCCTTGCACAGGTAGGCTGGTGGCGGAGGCCTCAGTTTAGAACTAAAAATGTGACCCCAAAATCATGGACTGCTGGGGCGACCTTGGCTTTGGTGCGCCACCCTTGAACCTCATCACCTCAGATGTCCTCTCAGCTGCCGGCTGAGGACCCGGCAGTCCTGCACAATGGTGGCCCTGCCTCCCTTAGCCCCCCATCTCCACCACTCAGGACCCCGGACATCTGCTGGGCCCTGCCAGCCGTCTTCCGGGCAAGAGGAGGGTGGTTTGGCTCTAGCCTTACCTTACAGAACATGAACTGCTAGCTAAGCAAGGTCTTTATCGAGGCTTAACCCCCGAAAGGTGCGCGGCATAAGGAGGCGGCATGCCAAGGGAAACCCACACAGCCGACGGCCCCGAGGAGCTGGCCTGCGGGGCGGCGGGCGCAGCCTGCGCCAGGGCCAGCCGGGGCAGGGGCTGGTGGTGCACCGTGAAGGAGGGGCGGGAGACCTTGTGTGGGAGGGAGGCGAGCTTGACAGACAGAGAGGCGTTAGCAGGCTGCAGAGAGGCGGCAGAGGAGGGGGGTAAGAAAGCTTTGTTAGCCGGGAGGGAGGCCAGGCCCTGCAGAAGCACCGGCTCCGAGTTAGAAGCCAGCAGCGCAGGAGGAGGAGGCAAGGCGACGTTAGGAGGGGGGGGTGCGTGGAGGACAGGCGGCCCCGCAGGGGGCCTGCCCAGGTGCTGAGGAGGAAGGAGGGGAGGGGGAGGGGGCGGCCGAGTCTCGACCGAAGCCGCGGCCTGAAAGGAAGAAGCCGAGGTGCTGGCCGCCGCCTGCAGCGGGCTCAGGCCCAGCGTGGCGCTGCTACACACAGCCCCGCTGCCGACACCAGCTCCAAACGGGTGAGCAGAGGCAGAAGGCACCGCGTGGGTAAAGACACCTGCAAACAGGAGAGAAAAAGCAGCTTCAACAGGCAGCTCGGGCCGGGCAGGCGGAGCAGGAGCAGCGGAGCCGCCCGCCGGCAGGAGAAGCAGAGCAGCGTGACTCCGGTCCAAGCGCAGGCACAAGCAGAAGCAGCGGGCTAGTGCGGGACACTTACCTGCGGGCCGAGGCCCCGCCCCTCGGGCCCACCTGCCCGCCCCTGCCCAGCCGGGGCTGCACCAGGCCTGGCCGCCCGGCCGCGGCGGCCCAGACTCCGCACGCACGCACGCACGCACGCACGGCCCGTGTGCGCAGGCCCTCCTGGACGCATTCTCGCACCGGGCCCGCTTCCACAGACCCGCCAGGAGGCGTGGGGGCGGTGACCTCAAACAGGGGACGCCCCAGAAGAAAGAAAGGCCTAGTTAAGTGCACCGTGGTCTTCTGAAAACAAGAGGCACGCGTTACAAGACTAGCCGGTCTCCTCCAGTCACACCGTGATGACGCCAGCGTGGACGCAGGGCCACACTCCCCTCGCGCCCTCTAGAGGGCCTGGGAGGAACCTCCGAAACGGCTGGTGAGGGACCGAGCTCCTGGGCCTGGGGCTCCGACCTCCGCGGTCCTCCCTTCCCCGCCTACCTCCAACGGTTCCGCCGGCCACCCCGGAGGAGAAGCTGCCCATGGTGTGCGAGTTGGTCAGTCGGGTCGCAGTGGACGACACGTGCACCAGGCCTGCGGCGGCCGCCGGCACGGTGCTGAACAAGGACTGCAGCACGGAGGAGCCGGCCACAGAGCCCAGGTTGGCCTGCAGGGACATGGGGCCCAGCGTGAACTGAGGCCCCGGGGGGAAGGTGCTCAGGAAGGGCCGGGGAGCCTGGGCAGCAGGTGTCGCACTGCCCGCCGAGGAAGCCACAGTTACGAGGCCAGGGCCACCGAGGAGGCCGCCTGGAGGCACGGCGGCGGCAGAGATGAAGAGGTTGTGGCCGCCCTTGAAGTCCAGCTCACGGTCGCGGCCCTTGCTGGCCCTGCCGCCATGAGGCAGGGCCACCTTGTCCGCGGGCCCGCACAGGGGCAGGGCCTCGCCCGACTCCTTGCCTGCACTGCCCTCGCCCTTCAGGCCACTCAGGCCCTCCGGCTGCCGCCTGCTGAGGAAGGGGTTGGCCTCCGTGGTGCTGTCCTTGCCCCGCTGGGATGGGAAGCTCAGGGGGGCGCTCAGGCCGGCCACCTCAGGGCCCTTGTGGGAGAGGGGAGCACCGTCGTTGAAACTGTGTAAACCGAGGTCGCCAGCGAGGCCGCCGCTGAAGGCCAGGCCGTTGGGAGGGTTGGCGCCGGGGCTGGGGCCCTCGGGCGCGGCCAGGGAGCCGGCGAAGGCCTTCCTCGGGTGGCTGGGGAGCTTGGCCTCAGCAGCGGGCTCCTCCAGAGCTGGCCGGAAAGAGAACAGGGGGCTGTGGCTGTGGCTGAGCGCAGAGGCAGCCTGCAGCGGACTGTCCACGGCCTTGGCCAGGCTGAGGTCGGAGATGGGCGAGAAGGTGGACTTCCACTTGCTGCTGTTCACAGGCTCGCTCGAGGAGGCAGACTTCCTTCCCACCAAGCCACCACCTGATGGGAGATGCCAGTGGCCATGAGCTGAGCCTGGGGCCTGCTGTTTCCTGCAGTGGGGAGGAGGGCTGTGCCTCCCTCCCATGGGGTCGACACACACGCTACCAGGCAGAGGGGCCGGAGGGGTGAGGGGTCTACGGAGCTCATGCACTGGGAGGCTTCTCTTGTCCTCCCCTTCCAACTGACCATGCACCAGATGCAGTCCCAGGCTGGCCTGGCCTGAGCACAGGGCCCCCTCCCCCACACCTCTACGCTCCAGGAAGGGAGCACATTACCATTTTCCAGCGTCTTCGGGGGAGATTTGCTTTCTAAGGAGATTGTTGCAATTTTTCTTTCAATTCTGTGCAAAGAAAACGGTTGTTGATGTATGAATATAAGTGCTCAGAGAGAACCCCAGAACTCCTAACACGCACACCTCAGGAAACGGAGGGTCCAAAGGCTGTCCTCGCGCCCTACATGGAAGGCCTCCCAAACAGACCAGAGTAAGTCTGGGTCACCAGCAGCACCAGGACCCAGTGCTGGGCATGGCTGTTCCTGTGGGGACCCCAGTCCATGGTGACAACTGTGAACATCAAGCAGGACAACCTGTAGGAGCGTCCCTGTCCCGAGCCTTGCCCAACCCGAGCTCAAGGCGGCAATCTGTGACGGTCTGGAACGGGGAAGTCTATCTGTCAGATCCCTAGGAGGACCCTGGGCAGCAATCTTAGACCATGTCACATCAGAGGCAAGGTGTCACAGGGAGGCAGATGGGACCTCAGCGATGGGTGCCCATCTGCAGTGCGGCCACAATGCAGGGGTGGGGAGGGCTGTGTGATGCTCACACAGGCACAACATCCAGAAGAACCCCAGACACAAAGACCCCACGTGTGGGGCTCCATCCCACTCCCCGAGGAAAGCAAAGACAAGGCCCAGTGAGAACGCAGTCCGGAACAGGGAGCTCAGGATGGGAAAGCTGGCTGAAGAGGTCACCTGGCCACACAACAGCCAGCGCCTGGTCCACCCATCACCCCGCAGAGCTGCCCCCCAGGACTCACCGGGCACTGCTGGGCTCATCCTCAGAGCCTGGCTCCTCATCTGAGGTCAGCGGTGAGTAATGAGCTCCATTGGTCGGGCCCAGGGGCCGCTCCTTCCTGAGCACTGGGGGCTGATCGTGGTCCTGGTAGGGGGTGGGGGAACTCTTCAGGGAGCTCTCAGGGGATGAGATGGCTGTGATCTCCAGGGGCTGATTGATGTTGCTGACCTATGGTGTTGGGGAGGGCAGATGAGCCACAGGCCCAGGCCAGGGTCTCGGGGGACACCAGAGGGCATATCTAAGCCTGAGACATTAGCAGTCACCAGTTCCTGGTGAAGGGAGAAGGGCCAGGTGGGAAGCGGAGAAGGAGGGGAGCAGGGCTGCACACCAGCCACTGTCCCTGCTCCCGGGCCCTGGGCCCACACAAGCGGGGCTCCCCACCCTGCTGGGACAGGTCCTGTACTTACCATGGAGTTGAGGTTGAGGGGAGACCCCGAGGACTGTGTGAAGAGGCCAGCGACAGTTGGCAGAGCCCGGCGCTTGGGGGACACACCCGTGCTGAGGCTGGGGGTTCCAGCTGACGCACGCTTCCTTCTGCTGCGCTTCCGGCTGTCCTGCCCATGGCTCTGAACACAGTCCCCACGGGTGCCAGAGGTCAAGGGGCTGTGCCTGGTGGAAGGTGACTGCTTAGAGCTGGAAGCGGCTGCCATGCTGAACACAATCCGCCTCTTAGCCTCGCTCTCCGGGTCTGAGAAGGCAGGGTCAGAAGGGAGATCCCCCTTGTTGGTGTCGGGCAGCGGGCCCTGGGTAGTCACACTCAGGCGGGGACTGGCTGAGAGTTGGTGGGCAGGAGAGGCGGGGCCGGAGTTGCGGGGCTGCGGTAGCAGAGGTGGGTGCTGTGGGGGTGTGCTGCGAGACCCCACGGTGGCAAAGAGGCTGCTGGGTCCAGAGGACTCGTCGAAAACAGCAGATTCCATTCCAGAGGCCAGAGGCGCTGGGCTGCTGGCCAGGGCCCCGCTGATGGCCACCGAACCAGTGTAGAAGCCTGTCGAGGAAGACAGCAGTTTCTCAAGGAGGCCAAGCCCAGTGGTGGGGGCTGTGAGGACACCTCACCCTGGGAGGGACAAGCTGAAGAGCTGGTGGCTCCAGGGCCATAGCATGGGCAGGTGTGGGCAGGCCCCCAGAGGAAGACTGCCTCCTGACGTCAGTCACTGCGAACACTTGGGCACACTGGGTCTGTCGCTGCTGTGAGCTAAACCTCAGGGGCCAGCCGACCCCAGCACAGGCAGCTTTCTACAACTGCTCCAGACCTTAAACATCCCCCAGGAAGAAGTAAGTGCCTGGACCACCCTAGGCCACACCGAGTCAGCCCAAACACTAGTCCTCCGCCTTCTGGTCCACCGAATCCTGAACTCATGACCTCAGAGCTACCTGTTGGGTGGCCTCAGCCCCGATTTCTGTCCCACAGTGGGATCTTCTCAGGGAACACGGCACCTAGCAGGGAGAGCCCCCCCTGGGGTGGGATTGGGGGGGTCACCTGTGGGCGCCAGGGCGAGGCTCCTGCTCCCTCCTGCGCTGCCTCCTGCACCGTGGGCAGAAGCACCAATCTGCTTTTCAAGTGTGGATGAGGAGTCTCGGGGCTGTGGCCCAGGGCTGGGAGTGCTCCTCTGTAAGAGAAAACCTGCCTAGTTAGGGCAAGGGTGGGAGCAGCAGGCCCCAAGAGACAGAGCTGGGCAGGAGGGCTGCGGGCAGAGCAGGGAGGACCCGGAGGGCAGAGCTGGGCTAGGCCTCAGAGTCCAAGCAGAAAGGCCAGGTCATATTCAGGGAACAAAGGGTAGGACGGGCACAGGGCAAGGTGGTCAGATATCAATCAAGGCCAGCCTGTGTCAGACAAGACCCTGGCCTAAATAAAAGCAAAAGGAAGGCAAGGCTTCACTGTCTACCCAGCCTGCGCTCTGTGAACAGCAGCTCTTCCAGGACCCGGACATCAGGGCAAAGCCCAGGGCCAGGCCTGCCACTATGGCTTGAGCGGATGAAACCCTCCCGGAGTGGGCGTTCCCATTTCGACTCTGCTCTGCTCTTACAAAGCACACCCGAGCCCACCTCCATGGCAGCTCCAGCTCTACAGCATCCGACAGAAGACATCAAGACCGAGGCTGGAGGCCCACCACAGGCAGCACAGCCACCGCCACCACCACCACCGCCACCGCCACCTGGCCCAGCACACTCACCGCCCTCTCGGCGCGGCTGGGCAGCACCACGCTAGCCAGTGGGATGCTGACGGGCAGCTTGTTGGGCTGCACCGTGCTGAGTGGAATGCTGACAGGCAGGCTGGTGATGGTCTCCCCATGGCTGCTGTAGGCACGCTCCTTCCCACCCTGCCAACAGACGGCCATGCGTTAATCCCCGCCTGGATGGGAGCTCAGCTGCAGAAGCCATCCTCGGGACACTCCTTGTTTCTGAGACCTGTCACCGTGGGTTGCCTGGCCTCCCCAACTCCTCTCCATCTCTGTACATACAGTGGAGGCCCCAACCCCCTTGACCCCACTCCAGCATGTAAGCATCTGAGTCCTCCAAGGACCCATGGAAGGCTGACACACCCGCTTCCGAACCCCTTCCTAAGGCCTGTGGATGCCAGTCCCCAGTCTCCTCCCCAGGTCCCCAAACTAAGGCCCATACAAGCTAGAGATGCGAAGGCTCTGTGGAGTGCTGCAGCTGCCCAGCCAGCCCTCACACACTCAGGGGGCTTCCTTCACTCGGCTCTCACCTTCTCACTGCCCTTCTCTGAGGTGAGCGGCGAGGTCGCCGGGGAGGCAGGCAGTGGGTCCTGGGGGCTGAGCTTCATGCTGCTGGACAAGCCGGGGCTCTGGTAGGGAAGGGTGCTTTCCTTGGTGTGCTCCGCCCTGCAAGGAGAGGCCAGTCACGCTAACTGGGTTCACAGCAAGCAGCCCGTGCCCGACAGTCCCGGGGCAGAAGACAGAAGCAGAGCCCTACATGCCCGTGCTCACCGGGGGTGCGGCTCACTGGCAGCCGCTCTGCTAGACCCGGTGTGGTCCTGGCTCAGGTGCCGCCTCAACACAATCTTTGCAGGTGACAACCGGGTATAGTCTGGCAAAGCCAGGCCAGACAACTTTTCTAGCCGAGGCCGGCCACTGTGGCTGGGGGTGCAGGGTACGACCTCCTGGTCCAAGGGGGAGGCCAGGTACTGGGGGGTGTTCTGTTTGGACGAGGGCCGACTAGCTGTACTGCAGAGCTCGTAGCTGGCGGCATGGCCATTCATGGAGAGCTCGGGGCTCATGCTGCTGAGGTGCGGCAGGGAGATCTTGGCACAGTCCAGCTCAAGACGCAAGCGCCCAGCATCGGCCTCCAGCTCGCGGCCCAGGGCACCCTTGCCACGCAGATGCAGGGACAGAGCATCGTCGGGTGGCACACAGGACTTCAACTGCAGGAGCTCCTGCTGCCGCTGGCTCTTCTCCAGCTCCACGATGCTGATCTACACGACGGGAGGCGCCATCAGAGCAGCCTGGGCTCCACCCGGCAGCAGGGGCGTGTCAAGGGGAGCCGAGGCGGCTCTGTGAGGCCCCACCCACCCCTGCTGCCCTCAACACAGATGGACTGCCCACCTGCAGCTCCAGGCAGTGTCTCTGCTTCTCCGAGATCTGGCTCCGCAGGGCCTGCTTCTCTTTCCGCAGGTTCTCCAGAGACAATGTGGACCAGTCCAGCCTCAGCTCCTCGCACCGGGCCCTGAGCTGTGGGCACAGACCAGAGTCTCAGCAGCTGAAGGCAGGAGAGCCAGTCTCTTTGGGCAGTGCGCTAGAGCCAGGCTACAGTTGTGGCACACGGTGTGTCACACACAGCAAGGTGAGAAAGGCTTGTGGGACACAGTACAGAGGCCCTGGTGTGATCAGGTACAGGCTGATCCTTGCTGAGCCCAGCAAGAGTGTGGAGGAACAGACCCAAGTCCAACGCCTGGGAACTAAGTCAACACACCTCTGGCTCCAGAGTGGGAGATCCCGCCCTCCACCCTGCCTGCGCACACACACGCACGCACGCACACACACACGCGCGCACACACGCGCACACACGCACACACCAGCCGCAGGCTCTGGCTCCGCAGCTCGCTGTTGTCCTTCTCCAGCTGCTCCGACTGCTCCCGCAGCTGCTGGTTGTGGGCGGAGATCTCCTTCTGGGCCTGAATGAGGTCATTGTAGGTCAGCGCCTTCACGCCCAACTGGGGATGGAGAGGACAAAGCAGGGTGAGTGGAATCCCAGTGCACAGGGAACAAGGGGACGATAACCACCCTGTGGCCCTGACCAGGGTACAGACGGGGTCACATGGTGGCTAGCCATCCCATGTCAGTACTTCCATAATAAGGACAAGGGAAGTCACCTCATCCAGCTTCTGCTGGAACAGTCTGTGGATCTCCTCCTTCTGGGCCTGGCAATGCCCGAAGAGCTGCTGGGCAGTGCCCAGCAGCTGCGTGTTCTTCTCCTGCGAGCGAGGACAGAAGCAGGTGACCTCAGAGCCCCCGGGAAGCGGAACAACTACTGACCCTGAGGCAGAGCTCACCCACCTTCTCCTGGTCCAGCAGCTGCTGCAGGTTGGCCTTGTACTGTGGGGTCTTCGTGTACGCCAGGAACTGCAGGTACTGGATTTTGAAGGACTCTGGAGGGGCACAGCACAGCGTGTGACCAGGGCTGATACCAACACCCTTCCCTGAGCGAGCAGGAGTGGTGGCCGGCAGACACGTGGAGCTACCTAGGGCTTGGCCTGCTGGAGGGCCACCCCTTCCTGTGACTCCCCCTCTTTCTTATGCCCTACACCCCAAAAGCAGATCCCTCCCTCAAGTAAGGGACTTGCCAGCATTTCCTGTGGAGTGAGTTATTCTCCACCAGGTTCCTCCAGCACTGACGGCCACACATGTCCCCAGATATGGCACAGGGTCCCTGAGGTGAGCTGAGTCACTCTCAGCCATTCACAGGGCAACATAAGTCTCTCCCACACCATCCAGCAGGCTTGACTGGGGCCCCACCACATACACAGCTCCCAAGAACTGCTTCAAGATCAGAGCCATAACCCACCTAAAAGTTTCTGTAATGCAGGCGGGGTGGGTGCCACCAGCAGCGGATTCGGGGAGTGGAGCTGCGTGCTCGGAGGTAGCTGGTAGAATGGGCTATGAGGTGCCCTGTACGCATCTGCAGGAGAGAGGGTTCCCATCAGTCACCAACCATGGTCCTATATATACTACTACAGGCAACAAAGGCCTCAGCTTGGCAAATCTGAGGCCTGACATAGCCATGGGATCCCGATTCCCACCCAACACCTGGTGTGGAGTCACAAGCCTAGTCCATGGCACAGAGTCCAGATGCAGACTCCAGTGTGCAGGAACCCAGAACAACTCGGACGGGGGCTCCGGAGGGCAGGAGCCCAGACCCACTCGGACGGGGACTCCGGAGGGCAGAGGGCAGGAGCCCAGACCCACTCGGACGGGGACTCCGGAGGGCAGGAGAGAAAGAGGCTCACCCTGGGGTGAGGCAGGGGGCGGGGCTGCGGGCGGGGAGCGCAGGAGGTCCAGTGTGCTTTGGCTCTTCTTGGACTTGCGCTCAGCATTCGCAGCACTCATTTTCTTGGGCCGCCCGCGCTTCCGGCCAGCCATCTTCCTGCCTTTCTTGCTCAGCTTCTTCTTCCGGGCTTTGGAGGGAGATGGCTTTTTGACAGTGGCCACACCTGACTTTTCTTCCTCAGCACCAGAGTCCTGGGGGACACAGGCAGGCAGTGAGGGCCACAGCAGGAGTGACCGCAGGGACGCACCTCTGGGCCCCGTCTACCAGGCGTGTGCAGGGACGGCCTCTCACCGCAGGGGCCTCGGTGGCAGCAGCCTTGCTCTCCGGGACCTTGGTGGGGGTGGTGGCGCTGCTCTTGCTCTCCCGCTGCTGCCGTCGACGCGCGGCCTCCTGCTCCTCCTGCAGGGACGCGGGGGCACGTGTCCAGGGTGTGCCGCAGGCTCCGGCTCCACCCAGAACCAACGGCTCAAACGTCCACACACAGACACTGACCTGGGCCACAGCCCCTAACAGGGAAGGCACGAGCCTGCCACGGTGCTGCAGCCCAAGGCTGCCCCTGCTCTGGCAGCTGCAGAACCACGTGGCAACGAGAGCACGTGGGACATGCCAGCCAGCATGGAGACCCGACGGCCCCGCTCGGCAGCATGGCTAGCGCCCTACAGGGCTAGGCAAAGTCAAGCCCCATGTTAGGGCCTATGTCCTCTTGGCACAGCATAACCACTGCTGACTTGAACCCAGTAGCTGGGCTGACCTTCCCGAGGTGCACACTTGCATGGAGTGAGGGGTGGGGGAACTCAGCCGCCTGCTGAGACTACACACTGTTCACAATCTGGCATGCTGGGCAGGATGCCCTCCTTGGTGGTGTGTAGCTAACTGTAAACTGTCTACACACCTGTAACCCCGTCAGCCCACCACTTCACCAAGCACCAGCAGGGAGAACTTGGTACTCTGCCATTAGTGACCATGCGGAGTGAACAGACGTTTACTCACGCCTCCCCAGGGAAAGTCGCCTGGTAGCCCAGCTCTATATGTCTCTGGGACAGACAAGCTAACGCCCAGCAGATGTGCCTGCCATGGAGCAGACTGCCTAGCCTTCCAGGGTGCTAGAGACAGGCACCCTCAACTGTCTGTGCACAGCGCTGGAATGAGGGCGCACAGCACGGTGTGACAACGGACCTGTTGGCAACTGGCCCTCTGCAGGACCATCATCCACACAAGATGGACACTAAACCTACCATAGAGCTGAGGGAGGCAGAAAGAACCCTTGGTTGGGCCTGGGTACCTTGGTCACACATACCACCAGCACACATTCAGCCAGTCACCATGACCCTCATGAATGTCACAGTTGGGAGAGATGCAAACTTACCCTGAGTTTTGGATTTTTCAGACTAGAAAAATAGTTTTCAAGCTAAAGAGAAGAGGAAAAAGTTTTGTTAGAAGTGAGCCCTGAGCACGGACACGGGCAGCCGCACACAGATGATGTGTCCCACAGAGCTGCCAGGCACACCAGCGGACACCAAAGGCAGCACAGCTGGAGCAAATACACAGCCCAAGGCAGTTATCCTCCATCTCAAATGACTGCTAAGGACCAAGGACAGGACCGCCCGGGGGGACACCGGCTGCTGCACTGGCCATACAGAGGAAATGCATGCCTCAGCTCAGGAGTCTTGAGGGCCCTCTGCCCACAGCAGGAAGGCTCTCGGCTGACCCAGGTAGCCCAGAGAACAAAAAGCAGGACTGCCGACACACGGCCTTAGGGACAGATGAGAACAGAGCTAGGACTGCACGTGGAAGGCTCTGGCAAGGAGGGGAGGCCATGAGGGGACCATGAGGAAGAGGCCAGCACACACCTGGGGAAGGCTGGGGGACAAGGAGGGAAGGGATGACAGAGACCAGAGGCCTCCGGATACGATGCCAAAACTGCTCTGGGCACTCATTCATCAGGGAGACCAAGGGCTGAGACCCAGAACTGCCGGGGGCATGGCTGGGACTCTCCCCCTCTGGAGGGTGCCACGCTGCGCTGCTGGGGGCACTCACTATGGTGCGGTCGATAGTGTGCAGGTAGTAGGAGACGGGCTTCCCAGTCCACGACACGGAGCCCTTCAGGGGCGACAGCTCCACCACACGCATGATGGTGCCGATGTCTGTGGAGGAGCAGCGTCAGGACTGCGCAGGAGGCCTGCACCCCACACCAGCCTCCACAGCACCCCCAAAGGCTGCCTAGCTGACACAGGGGAGGAATAATCTGGGGCCTGTCAGGAACGTGAATGGGGTCAGGCTTCGAGAGCAGCCACATCAGGGCGAGGGTGCAGACAGCCAGGCACCCAGGCCAGGGAGGCCCCCAAGGGCTGGCCACCTCTGCAGCACCATGTCCACAAGGGGACGTGTGTGACACGCGGTGGACAGAGGCTGGGAAGCAACTAGCTGAGGACCCTCACTGCTGGGCTGAGCGCGGAGCTTACCACTCAAGTTCCTGCTGTTGATCCTGAAGTTCAGAGGGGCAAAGGGCTTTGAGGAGACGATTCTGCCACCTGCAACACAGAAGCCCATCACTGCCATATGTGGAAAAACCCACAGAGGCACACACAGGCATGAGTTGGGCATGGACACGTGCACAGTGCCTGTGCCCACAAGATGCCAGGCATTCTCACAAGACCTCTGGTGCTCGCCTGACCCTGCACTGTGGTGACAACTGGGTGCCTGGTAGAAGAGCTGTAGTGGGGCCCAGAACCACCACAGGCACAGGAAGGAGGGGCCGGGCAGACGGGCCTGCCTGCAGCGTTCCCTCAGAAAGGCACTGGGAGGGGCCCCACAGGCACGGAGGCTCAGTGGTCACCCCGGTATTCCGGCAGCCCAGAGAGGACTGTCATGAGTCTGAAGACAAACTGGGCTACGCAGCGAGACCACGGTTTCAAAGAGACAACAGAGAAAGAACCACAGAACAGAGCGGAGAATCTGACTGGCTGCTGACTGGGACAGGGATCAGAACCAAGTCCCAAAGGCAAGAAGAGCCTTGCCAAACCACACAAAGATTCAAATCCGGGACAGCCACAAGGAACAACCTTAAAACATGGTAGTCTAGTTTGGAGGCACCACCTTTAATCCCAGGCAAGGCAGGGATGTGCAGACCTCTGAAAGTAGTCTAGCCTGGTCTACATAAAGAGTTCCACAGCAGCCAGAGCAACATAGAGACCCTGCCTCAAAACCCAGGCCGACTCTTGTGAATGGAGCAGATCCTTTTCCATACGGAAGAAGAGTGTTGGGGTGGGAAGGGAGAATGAGACAGACCGTCACCAAGCCCAGGCTGGCTTTGAACTCCTTCTGTAGTCCAGGCCAGCCCAGGAGCTCTAAGCCTCATGGGTGCTAGACCAGGCCTGACCCCCACAGCCAGTGACAGCTAAATCAAGATTAAGACTCCCCCTGGCACAGTGGTGCATTCTGTCACCCTAGCACTTGGGGAGTTGAGGTACCCATTGTTCTGGGACAGCCTGAGCTACACAATGAGGCTCCCTTTTCAGCACACACACACACACATGCACGCACGCACGCACGCACGCACGCACACACACACATCTGTGCACCAGCCTCTAGCCCCACTCCAAGTCCTGCTGAGTCCTGTCCATCAGCAAAGGCCCGGCCCGGCCACAGCAGGGTCAGGTCCATGTCTCCAGTGTGCAGGAAAGCTGAAAGGCCACAGGCCAGTCGGGCTAGCACCCTATGAGCTTCCCTGGGCAGTGATGGAAATGACCTGCCACCACCGACCATGCAGAGGCCCAAGGGAAAAGCATGGTCAGGAGAGGGCCACAGGCACAATTTGATGCCCATGAACACCCACAAGTGGGTGCTTTTGCTAGATAATTTTTTGTCAACTTGACACCAACTCGGGCCCTCTAGGAAAAGGGAACCTCAACTGAGAAAAACCGCCTCCAGCAGACAGGCCTGCAGGCAAGTCATGGGCACTGTCCTGACTGACTGGTGTGGGAGGGCCCAGCAAGTGGTCATGAGCAGCGCACGAAACGTAGCTGAGCGCTGACCCTGAGCCAGTCAGCAGTAGAGGCTGCTGCAGGCCTGCCCTGCCGCCCTTTGGGGACGGAATGGGATCAGCTGTGGGAGGCGAACAAACCCTCCCTAACACAGGCTGCCTGGGCCACGGTGTCTGTCACAACTGCACAGAGGGCACATGGACCACACTGCAGCAGCCGTCAGCAGGTGGACGGGGCAGGGAGGGCAGAGCACTGCCACCCAAGGCTGGGGCTGGCTGTCACCAGAGCCTGGCCCATCTGACCACTGGGGGTACCAGCCCCGAGGAAACAGGCAGTAGACGGAGGACACGCTAACCGAGGACTGGAGGACTCACCAAGTCACAGCCTGACCCCAAACAGGCAGCACTAAGAAGCTAATGTGGTGGTGGACACTGCAATAAAGTTCAAGGCCGCGCTTGGCTATATAACTGAGTTTCAGACCTGCCTGGGTCTAGGCTAGAGCCTGTCTAGTGGGACCTTCTCTAAAACACAAATGAGGGGGCACAGGGATGAAAGGGAGGTGGGGTGAAGCCCAGTGGGGAGTGTCTGTTGAGCATACAAGGCCCTGGGTTCACCCCCGCACCCTAAGTAACTCACTCTAAAAGCACGGGGAGCTGAGGATCTGCCCCACAGCAGACACTCATCACCTCTGTGACAGCAAACAGCTGCAGAGCGGGGAGACCAGGCTAAGCAGCCGGAAAGTTCTTCGCAAGGGGCGGTGTGTGCTCTACTAGTCCTTCATTCTGAAGCTCTCCATCATGAAAGGCACAAGCACACGTGCCGGTACAGCCTAAACTCCCGAGCAGAGCCCTGGGATGCGTGCTTGGAGCAGGGGCCTGCTCCTGAGCTGGGTCAGCCCGTCAACCCCTCTGCTGGCTCTCTAGGGCACGCGGGGGGCACCAGGGCCCGCACTTCTGCTGTGCAGCCCAGGAGCTGGGGAAGGAGGGCTTCCATGCACTACCCGCCATGATGATGTGACTGCATGTTCCCCTGGAGAGGGTGGGGCACCAGGCCTGTGGGCAGGAGGGCTGCGTTACCTTCCTTCATGTTTGCGAATCGCTCCTTCAGCTGGTGATCCACCTCAGGACCAAAGGCAAAGTTATTCACAAATATAACACTGCAAAACAATGTTTCAGTTCAGTAAAACTGAGGCTGTGCACATCAAGTCCCAGCCTGGACACAGACTGCTGCCGGTCCCTGCCAGGTGCTGCCCCCCACCCCCGCCCACCCATCTGAGGTGAGCAGAGTAAGCAGGAGAGCAGGGGCAGGAGACAGGCACAAAATTCCCCTCCGAGGAGGCCGCAAGATCTGGGCTAAGTCCAGCACCAGGCGCCTATTTTGAATATTGGCACTTAAGAAATAAAGCGGGCTTCCTGGAAGCACTCCCTGGCCACAGAGTCTAGGGAGGACTGCTCACGGAAGACAAGGTAGTCATAGGGCATGAGCAAAGGGATACACTGACAAGCAGGCAGGTGCATTGCGGCAGGCAGGTGCATTGCGGCAGGCAGGCACCACCCCCAAGAGTAAACACCTCGATCCCCTGATAGACCCGACCCCATGATGAGGACAGCACAGGACACTCAAGGGGACCAGCACAGGGGCTACCGCACCCCATGTGAGACCACAGCCAGGCCAGCCCCCCGAGGAGGGGCTGACACTCTTGAAGCAGCAGCCCCGCAGTACCCTCCACGACAGCCACCCACATCTGGGGAGCCAGAATCAGAGGCCACAGCACAGCCAGCAGCACAGCCCACAGCCGGCCGTACCTCGTGTTGGCGATCCGTTCCCTCCACTCCTCTGAGAGGAAGTCACCTCGTTCCAGCTAAGAAAGAAAGGAACACGTTTACTCACAGGCTTGCTTGGTTCAAACCCAGTCCCCGCAGCTGCTGTGAGAGACATGGAATGAGCTGGATCTCAGGGTGGGGAGGTGACCGTGGACAGCCAGTGGACAGCTCTGCAGAGGGCAGGGCCTGAACCCCAGCAGGAAGCAGAACCCACTCGGGACAGACAAGAGGATGGTGTCAGTCCAGGTGAGGAGTCACAGTGCCATCTGTTTGACCAGCCAACCCTCTGCACGCTAGACTGTGTCCCCAGAAAAGCAGCATCACACAGGCCATCTGCAGACTCTACAGACATGAATGCATCACTGTGGCCAGGAAGTCACTGGACCAACCATCCTGTCACTTGTCATCATCCATGAAGGCTGTGCCTGAAGAAGAGGTCGCCTCTATGCAGCTTGCATTACTCCATGTCTGCTGCACATCCAACCCCAACCTGTGGCCTGCCCCAGCTACAGCCTGCCCCTCGGCCCTCACTCTGTCAACAATGATGTCACTGAGGCCAGAGTGTGTTAAAGGGAAACAGGGTTTTTTTTCTTTTGTCTCTCCTCGTTTTTCCGAGACAGGGTTTCACTGTGCAGCCCTGGCCGTCCTGGAACTCGCTCTGTAGACCAGGCTGGCCTTGAACTCACAGAGATCCTCCTGCCTAGGGAGTCCTGGGATTAAAGGTGTGTGCCATCACCGCCCAGTGGAAACAGCTTTTACCCTGAGTACCTGGAGCTACGACACTCAGAGACCCAAGCAATTTGGGTTTTGAGTTCTGCAGACCCCCCCCCCCCCACCACCAGCTGTGGCAACAGGCATGAGCCCCAGGAAAAGAATAGTCCGCTCCACATGGAGATCATGGGGGTGGGAGGTTGTTTAGTTGTTTACAAAGCCCAAAAGGCAGAGACATCCATGGACAGATGGACAGACATATAGCATAGTCCATCCATGTGCTGGAAAGCTGCTTGGCAATGAACAGGAGCAAAGATCCGATGCACAACAGGCCGCGTGGTGCAGGACACCAGCACAGGCAAGTCTACTGACCAGAAGTGGATTACGAGGACCAGAGAAGGGGGGGAGACAGGGATGCCGACCATGGGTAACGGTAGAGGCCCACACTGGAGTCCCCATGACGTGTGGAGTGACAGGATGACAGGGCCACCTCCCCAACCCGCTAGGACAAGGCTGTCCCCTGCCAAGAGCAGCTACACAGCCTTCATCCTCCAGTGGACAGACCTGGACTGGGGTGGCCAGTGCCCTGTGGGTCTGAAGAGCCCAAGCCCAGCCCAGGCCAGGGCCCACCTCTCATCCAATCTACCCCTGAGCGACCTCTGACTCTGCTCTGCTGTACACCAGCCTAGCCTGGGGATGGGGACTTCAGCTGTCCTCCAAATGCAGGGCAGCACCTGGGCCTAGCAGCACCTGGGCTCTGGGCTCCCGCTCTCCCCTAAGCTAAGCTGCAGCAGAGCCCATGCCTCCATCACCCTGCTGTGTGTGGAGTCTGAGCTAGGAGAGAAGCCATGGACCCTTAAGCTCCGGGGCTGCTGGGTTTCCTTCCGTCTGTGGATGAAAACACCCTGCAGCGAGCGTGTTCTGAGACTCCGAGGAGGAGCTCTGCTAGCCCTGACCTCCCCCTGCCCAGGACAGACCTCCCCCTGCAGCTGTGTCACGGGTGGAGCCGGCGGCGGCCCTCCCACCACAGGCCCCAGTGCTGACCTGGCCAACCAGGCCATCGAGTCTGGGGAGCCACGCAGCCGTGCTGTGTCTGTGGCCAGGGACTCTCAAGTCCTGGCCATCTGGCCCGGGATGGGAGCCCAGGCCTAAAGCAAGGTGTCTACTGCTGTGCAGGAAATCTCCATACACTCCGCCCTGCGGCGGCCCCTCAGACAGGAAGTCCCTGAAACCGAGCGGTATGCTGAGCCCTCCCGCCCCAGGAACAGGAGCAGAAAGGACTGCCGAGAGAGAGACGCTGTCACACCAGCCGAGCTGCTGGGGAGGGAGGCTCAGGTCTACGGAGCCACCGGGAAAGGACACTCTCCAGCCTGTCCTGCTGCCTGTGGGCTGTGCAGTGCCCTCCACGTTCCCAGCTTTGTGAGCCGTCACACATGCTGGGGTGGGTCTTGGGGATGCAGTTCTCTCGGTCATTTCTGCTCCTGGAAGTGACGCCTCGCCCACAGTCCCGGGAGTGACCCCTGTAAAACTCCAGAGTTCTCCAGGCTGGGCTTTGTTGGTTCCCTATCTGGGACACATTTGTTCACATCCCCCAAGCAACAGTGTCACAGCTACACCTACCAACATGGAAAAGGCAAGGGGGGGGGGGGAGCACACGGCAGCTGGCTCACGAAGCCAGTGGGAAAGACTGACACAACAGGCCCCACGGAAGCCTGAGGAGGGCCAGAAAAGGTCACCATGGGTGAGACCCAAGAGGCCATGGTCAGACACAGACTGGGCCAGTGCGAGAATCCATCAGCTCAGTCTGGAGTGCAAGAGCGGAGGTGCTAAGGTCTGTGGACACAGCCTCAGACACACGCCCCACGGGCACGCCTCAGCGGGACTGCCTGCCCGTGGCGCACCTCGGCACAACCACCGCCTGTGATAGGGAGGCTTAGGCAGCTGCAGCCAGCATCTCAGGAGTCACAGACTACTCTACTCTCTTCCAGGGTCAGGGGTCAAAGCCCAGAAACCCCTCTGAGAAGAGGAACTGTGTATAAAGCTATACAGCCACACTGCCAGGGTGATGGGAAGGCAGGAACACATGAGGTCACTAAGCCTGGGAACAGCAGGAGGCACCACCAACAGAGATGAGCGTGAGTCTGCCCCAGGCTTGCTTAGGGCCCTTGGAGAAGGGAGGAGGGACTGCCAGACTCCATTCAGCCACTGGAGGGAGCACATCAGCAGAGCTGGCTGGCGGCGGCGGCAGCACTAGGCAGTTCCGGGCCAGGAAGAGTCAGTCCTCTGAGCTGTTCTTAGGCTCCCCTGGCTTTTCTCCTGTGTGCTTCTCAACAGCAGAGGACAGGGCTCATGACCTGCTAATCAAAGCTGCGGCACTGAGGCACTGCGCCACAGGCCAGGCAGGTGCCCCTGAAGGCTGGCGGTCACTCAAGGGGCTGTGGGAAGCCAGAGTGGACACAAGAACGGCTAACAGTCACTTTCTCTATCCCTGCTGCCAGGTTGCTTCTGATGGTCACTGAGCCCTCAAAAACTGCCCGTGGCCTTAGCCCTGAGGCCTCTTGGGCCTGACAGTGACACCAGCCAACATGACAAACACCAGCCACACCACACCTTAAACCACAGGCCAGGTCATCCAACAATGACAAGCTGAGAAAAAAGAAGAGGAAATAAACGACCAGGAGGCCACTTGGGACCGGGCAGGGTCTTCCTGAAAGCTGTTCCCCGAGTCGAGAACTTTACGTGGGTGTGGAACCAACAGGCCCCACCAAAGTGTGAAGAGTCATCATCACAGTTAATCAAGTCTTGGGAATCAGGACCCATCTCCTGGGTCCCAGACACAGGTGTCAGGTGGGCCTCACTCCTAACAGATTTCCAAGACCCTCAAGAGACATCCACCAAGAAAGCAGGCGTGAGCTGGGTTTATTGCAGGAAGGGTGACAGACGCAGAGCAAGGCAGAGCCATGGCCAGTGTGGTCTGGCGCCCACAGCTCACAGGCACCACAGAAAGTCACTGCAGACTGCCCCTCCCGGCCAGCGCGCGGAACGGCCTAACGGGATCTCCACATCAAGAACCCAAGGGCCCAACCCTTAGTGCCACAAGCTGTAGTGAGGGTGCAGCTCAGCGGGGCGCACCTGCCGGGCTGGAAGGCTTGGCTCAGCAGAGCTAAGCACTTACTGCCACGGCCCACGGTCAGCATATGTTGTCTAGGGATGGGGCCCGGGCCAGGGGAGCAGGAAAAGCAGAGCTCAGATGGGGCTCTGCAGTCAGCTCCAGAGCCTGTGCCCGTAGCCACAGAGGGCCTATGGTCACTGGTCAGGGCTGACTGGGGTCAAGAGAGGAGGGGAAAGGGGCTGGGCTGGGATGGAGGCCGCGGGCATGGAGCGATGGCACTCACTGTGTATTCTGCATGCTTTTTTCCATACCATTTCATCCACTTCCTGAACTCTCGGTCCATGGTCTGAGGGAAAGAAAGCACACAGCCTGTTATACACTCAGGGAGGCCGGGGCGGTGGAGGGTCCACAGGCCCTGCAGGATCACACTGGACAACACACTGGGAGCTATCTACAGCAACACTGCTGTGGAACACGGGGCGGGGGGGGACACCCACAGGGGCCATGGTAGAGTCATAGGTTCCCAACCCTCCAACAGAGCCCAAGATCATCCTTTGCAGCTCCAGCAAGAGCCTGAACCCCACCCCGGGAGGAACAGATCGGGGGCGTCCACAGGAAACGTGCGCCCTCTCAACTCCAGGAGGAGGTGGCCATGCTCTGCCAGCGGCAGGATATGCTCGTCATGAAGGTCTGCAGAGCCTGCCAGGGACACAGGCACTCTGCTGGGAGGTGCTGGGTGTCACAAACACAGAAACTCTTGGCCTGGAAGAGCCGTGCCCAGACACAGAAGCCTGAAGCAGCGTGCACATGTGTCTGCTCACCTCCGCGTACTTGGCTGGGATGTCCGCTTTCTCCACTCCGTAGTGATGTTTGCAGTTGGTGGCAGCAGCAACCTGAAGGACAACCTGCCCCACACCTTCAGCCAGAGAGACACAGGTCAGAGTCTGTGTGGCCTCCACAGAGACCCAGTGGCCTCAGCCACATGACAATGTCCCTTGGCATCAGAGGAGGTCAATCAAAGGCACAGACCTCCCGGCAGAGGTGTCTGTGCCACTCCACTACCCACAATGCCATCTGTGAAGCTGTAACCTGCCTGTTCCCCCTCGGCACTTTGGCAGGGCCCGGCTGTTTCTGCCTGGGGATGGCTGCACAAGGCTCAGCAGTTCCCAGAAAGGCACGTCTTCACCTAAGTCACCCTGGTCCTGCTGTGGCACAGACAGCTATAGCCATCAGGCCAGTGAGCGCCCTGACCTAACAGATCTGCTGGAGGACGGAGAACAAAGCGAGAAGTTCAGAGGCTGTAAACCCCAGCGAGCGGCACCTGCTGGCCCTGTGCCGGGAAGCCAGGCCTGCCACACTGCTTCATGCCACTGAGGGTCAAGGCTCTGAAGATGAACTCCTCCACAGGCGGCACAGTTCCACGTTTTGGGTGGCACACGCGCGCCACCTGACTGTCTGCAGGGCAGTATTTTCCACTAACAAGCAGCTCAGGAGCACAGGGCAGAAGCCAGGAGACACACAGGGCCTCAGGAGACACAGGGGCTGGCCAGGAGGCACCCCTCCACAGTTTGGTGGAGAGTGAGTGGCAAAGCTACAGTGCCTTGGGGAGGGCTCTGGAAGGTCAGGGACCCAGAAGGCTCGACCTTCAGGACTGGACCAGCAGCTTTGACAGGAGTTGCAGGGAGTAGCTGGGCCTTTTCCAGCCTCTACCTCACCCCCCATGAGGTACAGGAGATAAGCCCTGTGCTGGGCAGTTTTCTGTCAACTTGACACAAGCTGGAGTCATCCGAGAGGAGGGAGCCTCTATTGAGGAAACGCTCCCATAAGATCAGGTTGCAGGCAGGCTTAGGGCATTGGGCATTTTCTTTCTCTCTCTCTCTCTCTCTCTCTCTCTCTCTCTCTCTCTCTCTCTCTCTCTCTCTCTCTCTCTCTCTCTCTCTCGGTCTTTTGTCTTTTTGGTTTTTCAAAACAGGGTTTCTCTGTAGACCAGTCTGGCCTCAAACTCACAGAGATCCACCTGCCTCTGCCTCCCGAGGGCTGGGATTA
This sequence comes from Peromyscus californicus insignis, assembly GCF_007827085.1. Lineage (NCBI taxonomy): Eukaryota > Metazoa > Chordata > Mammalia > Rodentia > Cricetidae > Peromyscus > Peromyscus californicus. The sequence goes on from NW_026294492.1 coordinate 54,183,888, forward strand.
AAGGTGAGCACCATCACACCTGGCATATTTTCATAATTAGTGATTGATGGCCCCACTGTGGGTGGGGCCATCCCTGGGCTGCTGGTCCTGGCTTCTGTAAGAAAGCAGGCTGAGACATGTGGAACAAGCCAGTCAGCAGCACCCTCCACGGCCTCTGCATCAGCTCCTGCCTCTGGGTTCCTGCCCTGCTTGAGTTCCTGTCCTGACTCCTTCAGTGACGAACAGTGATGTGGAAGTGTGAGCCGGGTAAACCCTTTCCTCTCCAACTCCCTTTAGGTCATGGTATTTCATCACAGCAATTGAAACCCTAACTAAGTCTTGCCCCAAAAAAAGGAGACACCATCAGAACCACAGCCAACCATGCAGGCAGCCCCGGACTCTGGGGAGAAGTCCTGAGCAGGAGCACTGGTGGCTCAACCAGGTCCTCCCTGAGAAGCCGTGGCTGCACAGAGAGAGCCAAGGACAGCTCGAGGGTCACGCTACAAGACACTCACCACTGCCCAGGTCTACAAACAGGTCATCCTCGGTCATCTTGATCTCGTCGATCATCTGGGCAACCAGGTCGAAGGAGGTCTCCCCGTACACTTCCGGGGAGAAGGGTTCGTAGTTGTTGAGCTTCTCGGGGTCGGTTACAGAGTGGTTGTACACCTGCTGCAGGATGTGCCGCAGGAGCCCATTGGATGGCCGAGTGTTCAACTTCATGGGCTGCGTGGTGCCCTTCCACTGGGGACAAGAGTGGACATGACCCATTACGTCCCACAGAGGCCAGCAGCACCTGCCTGACCCCCAAAACTTGAGAGGCTGAAGCAGGGAGAACACTGTCGGTCCAAGGCCAGCCTGGACTACCACAGTAAGATCCTGTACCAAAAACCCAAAAGGTGCCCAGGTGTGGTGGCGCACACCTTTAATGCCAGCACTGGGGAGGCAGAAGCAGGCGGATCTCTGAGTTTGAGGCTATCCTGTCTCTAGATCCAGATCCGGGACAGCCTGGGCTACACAGAGAAACCCTGTCTCAAAATAAACAAACACAAAAAGTGGGGGCTGGAGTGTAGCTCAGTGATAAAGAGCCTACTGGGTGCACCCCAAAGACCACAAACAAAATAACACACAGCATCGTGAGTGCTCCTCCAAGTGCACACAGCCGGTTTTGGCACGCCAGGCTTCTGTGTCTGACCTCTCTGTGGTGATGGACTGTGCACCCTAATCAACTTGCCTGAGGATCAGCCAGCCAGCCACTAGATTAGACACAGAGGTCAGGCGGTGGTGGCACATGCCCTTAATCCTATCACTTGGGATCTCATGCCTTTGCTTGGGAAGCACACACCCCTGTAATCCAGGGAGGGATGTCTGGGCAGAGGAAGCTGCAGAGCTCGGGAAGCACACACCCCTGTAATCCAGGGAGGGATGTCTGGGCAGAGGAAGCTGCAGAGCTCGGGAAGCACACACCCCTGTAATCCAGGGAGGGATGTCTGGGCAGAGGAAGGTGCAAAGCTCGGGAAGCACACCCCTGTAATCTAGGGAGGGGTGTCTGGGCAGAGGAAGGTGCACGAGGAGACAGGAACCCGCTCTCTTTAGCTGAGGATGTCGTAAACACTGGTGGCTGCTGCTTCTCTGACCTCTCAGCTTTCCCCTGGTACCTGCCCGGGTTTTTTGTTTTTTTTTTTTTTTTTTGGTTTTTTGAGACAGGGTTTCTCTGTGTAGCTTTGCACCTTTCCTGGAACTCGCTCGGTAGCCCAGGCTGGCCTCAGACTCACAGAGATCCGCCTGCCTCTGCCTCCTGAGTGCTGGGATTAAAGGCGTGGGGGAGGGTATTAAAAGACCATCTAGATTCGAACAATATCCCTCCACACCAACTCAGGCATTCCATTTAGGTTACTCACATGAAGGTGAACTCTGACTGGACCTTATAAGCCTCCTGGCCTAAGCCCAGTCCCAGGGTCCCAGGAGCCCCTCCTCACTCCAGGCTCCCTGGCAGGTATGTATCCTCCCAGAACACACCTCAGACTCTCCAGCCTTGAGACAGGGTCTTTAATTCAAGTTCACAAGGACAGAAACAGTCTAAAGAGCTGCAGACTCCCAACGGCAGTGCCAGGCTGGCCCTGTGAGTATACCCTGCACACCCTGGCACTCATCTACTGATCTGAGATTCCAAATGGAAGGAGGGATTCCCTCGGGGAGAAGGGCTCAACCCCTTAGTCTCATGGCCGTGGACACTGCTGGCCACAGCACCGGGATAAGACGCGACAGGACAGGACAGCCCCGCTGAAGGGGCCAGGCCCCAAGCCTCTCGGTGCCCCACGGGAGCCCTAGTGAGCTGCTTCAGCTGGTGTCCCCACAGCACAGTGATGACGGTAGGACCAATGCCCAAGGGCCATCACTGCAGAGTTGCACGAGCATCTCAGCTCAAAGAGCCACAAAGCTATCCTGTGCCAGCCCAGCGTCTCTACACAGCCATGTCTTTCATAGGAGCGTTCCCTGACACCACAGAACCCCACAATGGCCAACGCCTGCTAAAAGCTCCAATGCCAGCGATCCCTGTGCTGAGCACTCAGTGGCCGAGCTCTGCTGTCTGCACCCAGCTTGCCGGCTTAGGTGGGCAGGCGGAACACGGCTCTATGAGGCTCTGTTGTGAGCAGTACACCCCTCAAACTGGAGGAGCAGACTAAAGTATGTCAGAGCTCCGAAGGGTACCGACACCTGCACCCCTGCTGCAGCACACAGGGGTGGGCAGAGATGCAACGACCCCAAGAAGCTACTTGCTTCACGTGCCGCCACCCGACTTCCCAGCCTCACCAGGCCAACGGCCTCCCCGGCACTCTGCCCTCCCCGGCACTCTGCCCTCCCCGGCACTCTGCCCTCCCCGGCACTCTTTCACAGCCACCAGGAGGTCCTGGTGCTTGTCTGCCCTGGGGCCTGGAGCCAGCACCACGCACACCCACTGGGGAGTGGACAGCCGCGCAAGTGGGGAGCCACCTACCAGCTGGTGGATGCTGTCGATGGCTCGGTTGTACTTGTCACACAGCCTCTGCATGCTTTCAAAACTGAGAAAGAAAGGCGGGTGCGTCAGTGGGCTGCAGTGTACCCAGCTTTCACAGATGTAGAGGGCTGGGCAAAGCCTCCAGGAAGGCTTGGGATCCAGAACCACCTACACAGCAGGCCGGCCAGAGGCTGCACACTGCGACAGAGTCTGGCCACAGGACAAGTGCAAGGGCAGTCTGACCCGGTCTGCACCCACTGCCTGCTCCATGGGCAGACCACGTCACGATGAGGAGGAACTCAGGAACAAGCTACTACAAAGACTGGGCCAGGGCCGGGGAGATGGCTCAGCAACTGAAATGCCTGCTGCCAAGTATGAGGTCCTGAGTTCGAGTCCTCAGAATCCACATAAAGCTGGACAGGGGGCAGACATCTGTGGTCCCCATGCGTCTAAGACAGAAGGGGGTGGGGTGAGCATGTGCAGCAGGGAAAACAAAGGACTGTCTCAAATGAGGTGGAAGGTGGACAGCCACCCAGGTTTCCCTGTCCCCCATGAGGGCATTGCGCACGCGCACAGACACACACACACACACACACACACACACACACACACACACACACACGGCAAGAGGTGATGGAGCACAGGCCCTTACATGGAAACCGACACACCTACCCGAGCGGCCAGAGGTTCCTGTTCCTACATAGCGCTGCTTCCGAGCAGAAGACCTCCCCGTGTCCAGCCCTCTCAACTGTAGGGACCACGTGAGAAAGCTGGCCCACACGCAACCCTAACCTAACAAGTGCCAGACAGCCAGGGCTACACTGTGAGTCCGTCTCGAAAAGAAAAGAAAGCAGAATTGAGGCTGAAGAGGTTGCTCAGTGGTTAGAGCACTGACTGCTCTCTCAGAGGACTGGGGTTGTGTTCTCAGCACTCACACAGTGGCTCACAACCATCTGTACCTCCAGCTCCAGGGGATCTAACTCCCTCTTCTGGCCCTTGTGGGGCACTGCTCACACATGGTACACAGACATACAAGCAGGCCAAGGTTCACACTCAAAAATAAAAATAAATGAAATATTTTTTCTTTTTCCTTTCTTTTTTTTTTTTGGTTTTTTTGAGACAGGGTTTCTCTGTGTAGCCCTGTCTGTCCTGGAACTCTCTCTGTAGACCAGGCTGGCCTTGAACTCACAGAGATCCACCTGCCTCTGTCTCCAAGTGCTAGAATTAGAGGCATGTGCCACCACTGCCCGGCCAAATACAATCTTTTAAAAAGAAACAAGCAGAGACAGTGCCAAGGAGTGTGTGGGCAGTGGAGCCCGCCAGCCTCTGTATGCCAGGTCAGGAATCTGCAGCTTCCGAGACAGGCATGGGGCAGGACGGCTCAATTAGGGAAGACTCCTGGGCACTATGAGTGCCAGGTGAGAAACCTGCCTGATGCCATCATAAAGGCAGGAGCCATTATGCTTCATTGTTAAAAATGTTTCTATTTACTCTAAGAGCTGAGTTGCTCTGTTTCCTGGAACCTGACCTTTCCCATGACCTTGGTTTGGGTTTTATTTTTATTTATTTTTTTGGTTTGTCTTTCAGAATACCCTTACCCTACCTGACCCTCCCTGATCACATGTTGATCACAATGATGATGGTTTTTAAGGTCTTTTTATAGTTCCTTATTGCCCCGTTGTCTCCCTTCTGTAAAACGACAAGTGATTTTACTCCTTAACAGGGGCCCAAGAGGTGGATCCAGGGATGCTCTGTTTAACCTGCCTTAGGAGGCAGCTGCTGGCCAGCTCTCGGGTGCACCCCAACAAAAATCTCATTCTCGCCGTTGAGATTAACCCAGGCAGAAGCAGCACGGTTCTGGGGACCCGGACTACTCTACACCTTGCATGCCCAGGGAGGTTCGCAATGTCCAGAGCCCATAGGGAGCCCCATGCTTGGGGGACGGGGCTCTGTGGCACGAATACACACAAGCAGCTTCCTCCCCGTGTGAGGCAGTCATGTCCTAGCACTCCAGCATGCTACAGTCCTTTCTATTTCTCCGGAGGGACCCAGGCCAGCAGCAGCCACAGGCAGAAACATGGCTTCCCTGAACTGAAGGTGCTGTGGAGAAGCCAAGGCAGGGTGCAGTGGTGACACACACAACCCAAGTCCTAGCTACTTAGGAGCTGAGTCACGTGATTCCACAAGTCTGAGATCAGGTTAAGTGAGTCAAGAAGGCCAACACTTCCATCAATAGGGCCCAGGCGTCCACATGCAAGGCCCTGGGTGCGTTCCTCGCATGGCCAAAGTAAAATCCCGGAGGAGCTTCTAGGGTATGAACTCAAAGGCAATGAGACAGGGTCACCGCAGCTCCACAAGGACAGAGGCTCCTGCCCTGGTCACCTGACTGCCCACCTGTCTCTTACACACCAGAAAGGTAGGCTTCTGTGCCCTGTGGGTCCAGAGAGGGGACCTGCAACACAGGGGCTCACACCCAGACGCTAGTCATGGGGTGGACAGAGGCCCACCCAGGGGACTGGCCCAGGGTCACCAAGGCTGACCACCATCAGGAGCCCTTTCTAGTAATGAGGTCAGGGGTCAAGCAAAGCTTTGCAGGCAGTCCAGAAGGAGCAGGCTCTGAGCAGGAGGTAAACAAACCCACTCTCGTCAACATTCCAGGGATGCCTTCTCTTCTCCACCCACTCAGTCCAGGAGCAGAGGTGCTGGGCAGGGACAGACACCCTACCGCCTCACCCACACCTACCTAGTCAGAGCCAAGGGCTCCCTCACCAACCCTGCTCATTTCCTATGCACCAATTCAAGGTTGTTCAGAGTGGAATTCCCAGGGATGGCCTCATTCCACCAGCCAGATAGACTTTTCTGGAAGCTTTACACAGATGGCTGGCAAGGTGTGGACAATCAGGCGGTAAGCCAAGAGCCCACTCACTCCCTTCCTGCTCACCTTTTGGTGTCATAGTCGATCAGAACGTAGTTCTCCATGGCCAGCTTGAGATCCGGGATTTCCTCACAGACCCACCTGAAATGGAACACAGAGCTTCTGCTGGTCTAAGCCCTACTCTGGGGGGCAGCGGGGGCACTACTGTGTACTGTGAAATGACAAGCTACTGAGAAATCACATGGATTTTATGAGACCAAGGTCAAACAGTGCTGGGACGTGGAAAAGAACCAAATTCATGTGTTATGGTAAAAAGTAAAATATTAACCAGGCTTAGTGGCACACGCTAGTCATCCCAGCAATGGTGGGTGGGCTGAGGCACAAAGACTCCAAATTCTAGGCCAGACTGGGCTCCAATAATGGGACCTTTCCCAGAAAAAAGAAAAGAAAACAAAGCCGGGCAGCGGTGGCACATGCCTTTAATCCCAGCACTCGAGGGGGCAGAGTTCGAGGCCAGCCTGGTCTACAGAGCGAGATCTGGGACAGGTACCAAAACTACACAGAGAAACCCTATAGAGAACCAATTCCACAAAGGTGTCCTCTGATCCCTCCCCCATGTGCATGTGTACACACACAGATACATCAACTACACACAAACACAGTAATAAAAAAAAAAAAAAAACTCTAGAGGAGAAGCTGGGTTCGGTAGAAAGATCAGGGGTTCAAGGCCATCCAAGGCTACACTGTTATGTTCAAGATCAGCCTGGGATATACCAGATAGTAAAATTTATTTATTTATTTATTTATTTAGAGGCAGGGTCTCTCTACACAGCCCTGACTGTCCTAGAACTGACTATGTAGACCAAGCTGTAGACTAGGCTGGCCTCAAACTCAGAGATGCTCCTGCCTCTGCCTCCCAAGTTCTGGGATTAAAGATCTGTGTGCCACCATGCCCAGCAGTAAAATAAAATTGTTAAGAATTAGAAAAAAAAAAGGGGGGGGGGGGTCCTACACTGAAAGTTATAGAAGGCTACAATGGCAAGGAGCACCTAGGAAAAAGCCCTGTTCCCGAGCAATGACGGCTTCCGTGCTCCCCAAATCCTTCCTCTACTCAACCCTGAAGCATGTCAGTCGCCAGAGGCTGCCTCTGTCTGTGGCCACATAATTATCCCATGTGTGGGATGGCGTGGGCCAGGAGCAGGTGCACACACAGGTCAGGACCTCAGATGCTGGCCTGGCCTTCCACTTGACCACCCCTGCTCACCACCGCCTGCACGCAGCTGGCTGCCCCTGAGCTCCCAGACCCACGCTACCGTGTCTGGCTAGGCAGGCTCTAGGGATGTGATCTGAACTCAGGTGCTTGTTTTACCCACGGAGCCGGCTCCCAGTCTGCTGCTCTGCTTTTCACCATCACTGTGACTGGTATACACAGTGGCTGGCCACGCCCAGCTTGGTGGGGGCAGAAGCCAGGCTCTTGTCCTAAGAACTGCAGTGATGTGTTTCTGGGGATGCAGGAAGGACAGGTGCTAGGGTGGCTCCTGGGGGGGTCGGCATCTAGGTCTCCCTGTTCCTCTTCTCTGACCTGCCTAGGTGGGGGAGACAAGAAAGCACCCACCCAGAGGATATGTTCTATTCCACCAGCAGCCCCCACCTCAACCCGCAAAAATGTCTCAGCTTTCCCTGCCAGACTTTTACGTTTTTTAGTTATTATTTGTGTGGGGGGGTGGAGTTGTGCACATACGCACTTGCAGATGCACAAGTACATGACAGAGCAACATGTGTACCACAGAGCGTGGGGGACAGAGGACCTCCGCAGACTGGTTGGTCCTCTCCTTCCATCCCCACAAGGCGTCCAGGGATGAAGGTCAGGTCCCCGGGTTCGCACAGTAAGCACTACACCCACTGAGCCAACTCCCTGGTCTGGGCAGCCCAGGCTGACCTGTAGGTCACACTGCTTGCTCCACCTCCAAGCACCCAGTGGCAGGGTCCAGGGTCGCAGTTCTGGGGTCTACCGGGCTTTTCTTCCCTAGTCTACGCCCACTATTTCGGGAGCCTCAGAGGGCAGAGGCTCCAGAAGTAGGGCACCAGAGCCATCCCAAGAGGCAGTCACCCTGGCATCGTGCCCCTGCAGGTATCAGGATGGAGGCCCCTCACTGAGCGCCATCACATCTTAGTGGGCCTCACGAACTCCTGTCTTTCTCCGATCCACCTAAAGGCAGGGATTAGTGAAGGAAAACAGGGAGCACTGACACACACACACACACACACACACAGACACACACTCACACACACACACACACAGACACACACTCACTCACACACACACACACACACACACACACACACACCCGCTCCATCTTATAGGAGGCTGCAGCTAGGGAGCTGGACATGAGACCTGGCTCATTCCTGCCACGGTAGGAAAACAACTGAGGTTCTCTCTGATGAGTGCAGTGTGTGGCAAGGGCTGTGGCAGGCTGCCCTGAAACCGGATGCCTCTGCCAGGGCCCCTCCCATCACCATGCTACTTGCTACTTGAGGAGGCCCCAGTGAGGACAGCACAACAGAAGTGCTGGGAAGATCAGGAAGCAGGCCACCCGACCCCACCCCACCCCCGTCACCCCATACCCCACGCAGCACTCACCGGATAGTCTCAATAATCTCATGAGCAGCATCGTGGTGCTTGTCCTGAAAGAGAAAAGGCTGCAGAGTCGGTTCTGACCACCACACAGTGACACCCCGACTCTTGTTCTGCAATACACACCCACGGCACCGGGACCTCAGAGGTGCTGACCCAACACTCCCCAGAGCTGCAGCCTGACTCAGAACTTTGTCTCCCTGCAAACCCGACGGGTGCTGGCAAGTCCTAGAGTCCCACCAGGCCAGTGTCCCCACCTACAGAACGGGAAACAGACATCACAACCACTGGCCAGCACCGTGCTGTGCCTGAAATCAAGCCTTGCCCCAGCATGACCACTCAAGGCCAGACCTCACTCTGTCACCATGAGATGAAGCCCAAGGATGCCAACTGCAGACTGACAGGAAGCCACCGAGGGAAGAAGAATGACGACGCAACGCTCCCACCCCGGGCTGGCCAGTGGCCCTGTGAGCTCTCTGTCCTTCCACTCACTGCACACCTGGAAGTGAGCTGTGGGATGATGATGGCCGCAGGTGACAGTGCCTCGTGAGAACAGACACAAACACCACGCTGGGTTCCCCAGGGCCCAGGCTCCCTCCCAGCTCTGTCCCAGTTCTGGTCATCACCCTCTGCACACAGGAGCTAGAGACTTCCAGTGGACCCTGTGCAGTGCAGTCACAGGTCACAGGGAACACTCAACGTAGCCCATGAGCACTGGTGGGGGCTCTGAGTGTCCCTGCAACCTACGTGTCTGGACAGTCTCCCACTGAGGCTGTGTGAAGACGACCCCACTTAGACAGGGGCTTTGTGGGGGGCATTAAATCTGGAAGTATAACCTACAGGGCTCAGGACGTCTGTGAAACTTCCATGATCACATGTCCTGGGAGGGAACTGAAGCGGGTGGCTGGCCAAGTCTTGCAGGGCACCCCAGAAGTCACCACGCCAGGGTGAGTCACCCACGTGCACTAAGTAACCCCAGTGAACTCACAGGTCGCCTAAGCTCCACTCTGTGGGATCAATTCTGTGGTCTGTGGCTGGTGCCCTGGCTGGGGTGAAGTGACGTGCCCACGTCTCCCCGGTGATGCCACACAGCGGGGGCAGACTGTTACCCTAATGCCTCACCTCTTCCTTTGCAACAACAAAGCGCATGTTCTACTTCTGCCGTGAACCCCCAGTCTCCCCTCTCCTCAGGATCACCCAGCCACTCCTGAGCACCTGCGGCACCCACCATGGTGGTGCTGAGCACTGCTGGAGGGGCAGGCCCAGGCAGTTCTCACAGCTACCAAGCAAGCAGAGCACCACCCACCACAAGCTTAGACTCAGGAAGCTCTTAGAAATGCTGGGGGCTCAAGAGGCGGTCCAGTGGTTAGAGCATCTGCAGCTCTGGCAGAGGACCCAGGTTTGATTCCCAGCACCCACATGGTGGCTCACACTCCAGCTCCAGTGGATGTGATGCCCTCTTCCGGTCTCCACAGGCACTGCATGTACATGGTGCAGACGCGTGCAGGCAACACAACTAAACACAGAAAATTAATTTTAAAAAAGGGAAGGAAAAAGAAATGCCTGGCTAGCAAGGTCACAAAACAAAGTCTGACATGGTGGCACACACCTGTCACCCTAGCACTTTGAATGGTGCACGCAGGTGGGCTGGGAATTCAAGGGCTCCTGAGCGGCATGGAGCTCAAGGCTGGCCTGGAATAGAAAGACCATCTTCGCCGGGCGGTGGTGGCGCACGCCTTTAATCCCAGCACTCGGGAGGCAGAGCCAGGCGGATCTCTGTGAGTTCGAGGCCAGCCTGGACTACCAAGTGAGTTCCAGGAAAGGCGCAAAGCTACACAGAGAAACCCTGTCTCGGAAGAAAAAAAAAAAAAAAAAAAAAAAAAGAAAGACCATCTTCAAAAAAAAAAAAAAAAGGGTGGGTAGGGGCTTGGGCACGGTGTCTCACGCCTTTAACCCGAGGTAGAGCTCTGTGATTTCAACACTAGCCAGGCCGACAGAGCTTGAACAACCAGAGCTGTTACCCAGAGAAACCCTGTTTTAAAACAACAAAAATAATAAAATAAAATTTAAAAAGAAAAAGGACGGGGAGGGGAGGGATCCACTTAGCTGAGGAAACATTGGGCAGTACCAGAACACACTGTCGGTCTTCTTTCTATGGCACCTCAACAGAGGGCCTGGTGGGGACAGGCCTCAGCAGCAGACGATTACCTGCCATGGCTAAGTTCCAGGCCAACACTGTCAGTGAAAACGGAAACACAGGCACACTGGTGCGGGCCTGTGCACTCAGGAGGCTCAGGCAGGAGGCTGGGGATTCTCAGGGCCTCGCCCATGCTCTGCAAGCCCCAAACACCATGCTCCAACCCAGCCCTTGGTTTTCTGGTCCTCCTGCCTCCACCTCCATGCTGGGACTAGCCCTGCAGGGGTTTTGTTTGCCTGCCTGTTTTGTTTTGTTTCAGACAGAGTTTCTCTGTGTAGTCCTGGCTGTCCTGGAACTCCCAGAGATCCACCTGCCTCTTCCTCGGTGCTGGGATTAAAGGTGTGTGCCACCAGTACCTGGCCCTTGTAGGGTTCTTAAAGCTTCCCAAGTACTGAGGACCAAGAGCTAATGTCCGTTGGGCCCTACTATGCCCACAGACAATCATGGGCTGTGCACACTAAGAGGCACAGACTCTTTCCAGCTGTGGCTACACCTGGCCTTCCACTGGTCTCTAGGAAAGCACAGGCATGCAGCCACCCGGGAAGAAAGGGAGTATGCTGGGTACAGCCCCAGGAGACCAGGTTCACGAGAGGTGCTGGTCTCTTTATACGGGGATGTCATCTAGGGATGACAGCCGCGACTGGTCACCCTCCACTGGTCACACATCTGGCACAACATCAGGAATTCACTGCTGGGTGGCCAAGCCCTTTTGTCCCTTTCTCTCTCCCAGGGCTATGGATGGAGCCCTGAGCCTTGTAAACACTAGGAAGGTCACCTACTGAGCCACTTTGGTCCCTTCCGGAGTTGTGAGCAGGACCATCAATGTAGACTAGCTAGTGTGAAATGCCTAATCCTGCCCTGGCCTCCAGAGTGCTGCTGGAGGTCACAGACACGTGCCACCCATACCCTCTTCACCAGCACCACAGTAGTTCACTTGGTCCATAAGACGTCCAAGTGCAGCTGGACATGGGGCACACGCCTTTAATCCCAGAACTCTGTGAGTTCGAGGCCAGTCTGATCTACAGAGCGAGTTCCAGGACAGTGAGGGCTACAGAGAGACCCCGTCTTAAAAAAACAAAAAAACAGCCGGGCGGTGGTGGCGCACGCCTTTAATCCCAGCACTCGGGAGGCAGAGCCAGGCGGATCTCTGTGAGTTCGAGGCCAGCCTGGTCTCCAAAGCGAGTTCCAGGAAAGGTGCAAAGCTACACAGAGAAACCCTGTCTTGAAAAACCAAAAAAAAAAAACAAAAAAAAAAAAACAAACCCGGAGGCCAGGTGTGATGGTCCACACCTTTAGTCACAGCAAAGGCAGGTGAATCTCTGTGAGTTCAAGGCCAGCATCATTTGAAAAAAAAAAAAGGCTTGCCGTGGTGGCACAGGCCATTAGTCTCTCAGTGCTCTTCACAAAACATTCAAGTGAAGCCAAACATGGCAGGGGCACACACACCTTTAATCCCAGCACTCGGGAGGCAGAGGCAGGCATGCAGTTCAAGGCCAGCCTGGTGAACATTGTGAGTTCCAGGACAGCGAGAGCTACACAGAGAAACCCTGTCTCTAAGGAAAAAAACAAGACCCACTCTTACGTGGTCCCCCAAATAACATCACCCCAGGAATTGCACAGCAAGCTGTGAGAGGTTGTTCCAAACTTCCTCCTGGACTTGCGCCCCCAGTGACTATCAGCTGCTCAGACCACATGCGGGCTGACCAACAAAGCCAGACAGAGCACACACAGCCTACAAAAGGGCAAAGGGGCAGGAACTTCACACAGCGCTGTGTTCAAGATCAGCTCAAGGGAGTCGACATCCCCATCCCAAGGGGGCAGACTATGACCACAGGGAACCCCAGTGGGCAAACCAGAGGCATGCATCCTGCAGAGAAGCCTGAAGAGTGACCTCAGACATTAGCAGACATGGTCCCACAGAAAGGGGGAACTAAGGACCCTGGCTCCAGGTGGGCAGCTCAGACAGACATGCAGCACCAAACGCTCTGAGTGTCCCATATGGCCCTGCACACTGTACCCTGTGAGAGGAAGAAGACCCCTAGAAAAGATCACACAGGGCTGTGGGGATATGACATACACAGGCTCAGCCTGATGGGCTGCCCCAAGAACACACACCACATCCCAGACACACACATACACAGAAGGAAAGAGAAGAGAGAGCTCAGTCTATAACTTTTCCGCTAGTTTTAGAGGGGGGCCTCACAATGCTATGCAGGCTGGCCTCCAACTCTTGGGCTCAAGCAATCTCCCCGCCCCAGCCTCCCAAGCAGCAGCCGGGACCACAGACACACCCAGCCTAGACAACATTTTTTTAGACTTGACCCTGAACGCTAAAGTCCACCCAGGGCCCCAGGGCCTGGCCCAACTCCAGGCCACTAATTCACAGCACACACGGGGACACCCTGCTTCCTGGCTGCCCGCCTTCCTGAAGACAGGAGGAGGGTGTGGGATGAGGACTCAGAGGTCCACAGGAGGACAAGTGTCCTTGCTCAGCTACGAGGACAGGGATGAGGTCACAGACAGCCTGTCCATCTGTGCCAGCTGCCTGCCCTGCAGCCACAAGGGCTTCTGCTGATCATTATTAGAGTGTTCAGGCCAAGGTCTCTTGGGTCTTCAAGGAGGAGTGATACCAGCTACCCGGGGCTGTCAAGTGACAGGTGAGTCACTTTCGAAGAGTGACTGCATGCTTACCACCAGGTCACCTCCTTGCTGCAGGCCACTCTCCCTCAGGGTGGGAGGGCAAAGGACGGGCTCAGTTACCCTATTTCAGAGACAGGCACTAAGACAAGGGCAAGCAGCCCTGCCCAGACAACATCGAGACAGGGGTGCACCGCGCCCCAGCAGCTGCAAGTACCCGGCACAGGGACCCTGGAGAGGCCAGGAGTGCACACACAGCACCTGCTCTGCAGGCAGAAAGGAAGGTAAGAAGGCAGGCACCTTGGAAGCACCTGTTGCCCCAGGTGGGGTGTGGTAACTGGGTACTGGAGCTTGATAGCTTCCAGCCCAGCTGAAGGGCTCAATCATCAGGTCTAGAAAAAGGCTCTGCCTCAAAGGAACAGATGGCGACAGAGGACACACGGCACCCTCTTCTGGCCTCCACACTCACACACAGCACATACCTGTGCACAACTTAAAAAAAACAAAACAATCTTTTTAAAAAACTACCTGGTGCACATGAATGCCTATCAACCTTGGTGCCACACCAGCTCTTTTCCCATCACTCCATCCTAAGATGAAGTTGTAACAAGCCCTTCCTCAGGGGCCTAAGACCTGGAACCTCCTCATGCTCAAACACTGCAAGTCAGGGCAGAGGCAGGGTGCACGCACGTATGCATGCACATATGCACGCATGCGCTCATGCATGCACGCACGTGACAGGGCCACAGTGTGGAGCTCCACAACAGATGTCCAGAACAGATCATTCTGAGACAGAAAGTATACTCATGGGTGCTGGTGACAGATAACTACTCACAGGGGTGATGGACTGTCCTAGAACTTGACAGTTGTAATAGCTGCCTGAACTGTGAATATTTCACAGATCCTGGCCAGTGCTTTAAATGCATGAACTGTACTGGGTATGAATCAGGTCTTAATGGAACTGTTTGGGGTCCTGGGGAGAAACCCAGGGCTTCCCACAGGCTGGTCAGGTGCTCCTCTACCGAGCTGGAATATAGCTCAGTGGGTACAATAATCTCTAATATGCACAGGCAGCTGTCACTCTAGCACACTGAAGGTGAAGACAGAGTCAGGAGTCCGTAGACACACAGAGAGAGGGGGTGGGGAAGAGGAGGAGAGACAGAGGAGACTGAGCGCTCTCCCTCAGTAGCTCTATCCTGCCGGTGGGATACCCACACTACCAGCAGAGCAGCCTGTGCAGGACCTCGGAAGGCAGTCATATGTGTCCTCACACTTCAGCCCCAGAGCTGGTGCCCACACAGGGCAGACGTCTATGTTTGAATCAACCTATCAACAAGGCAACGCTCAGATGAGTGGACATCTGCACTGCACAGGGTCAGATCATGTTTTGGAAAATCAACCAACCTGGCTTGCATTCCGGGGACCCTGGGAAAAGATGACAGGACTGCCCCAGCCAACAGAACAACCCATCCAACAGGAGACATGGGGCAGGTGGCCTGTGCCCCCGAACTTCAGGCAACAGCGTGTGGTCCTTCTGCACATCATCGACACCCAGAACCCAGCTCTGCAGGGGCCAGTGCCAGAGCTTCCCCTCTGCTAGCTGTGGCAACCACGAAGTCCCTACACATCACCAAGTGTCAGTTTGGGGTGGGACCCCCACGAGAATGGGGGGTTCATCTTTCCATAAGGCGGGAGTGATCAAGTCTGCTCGAGTGTCACATACCCCACAGGAGGTGTTCCCCCCTAACCTAAGGGCTTCATTTCATTAAGGGTGAGGACACAGGCCCACGCCTTTAATCCCAGCACTCGGGAGGCAGAGGCAGGGGGATCTCTGTGAGTTAGAGGCCAGCCTGGTCTACAGAGTGAGATCCAGGACAGCTAGGGCTGTTGCATGGAGAAACCTTGTCTCAAAAAAACCAAAGAGTGAGGACACAGGAACATTCCTGAGTGCATGAGCCTATAATTAATTACCCCAAATAAAATATCTAACTTGAAGCCAGCATGACATCTCATGCCCACACTCACAGCACTTGGGAGAATGAGACAGAACTGCTCAAAGTTTGAAGGCAGCCTGGGCTACAAGGTGAGTACCAAACAGCCCTGAATACAGAATCAGAACATCTCAGAAAAGAAAAAAAGAAAGTCTAACTTGAAAAAGGTCAGTGCTTCCACAGACAGGGAAGCCCAGCTGGGGGTTCCCCGGAACTTATCAGGAACAGAGCAAGTAGCCTGAGCTTGGGTTTGAAGGGCAAGCGCAGAGTCGATGTCTCACACAGGAGCCCACCATCATCACCCCTTCCCTTCTGGAGCAGGTCAGCCCACACAGGCAGGCTAAAGGTCAACCTGCCTCCTGCCCACATGTGCACAGTGAGCTGGGACACTCACCCGAGAAGGTCAGCAGCAGAAACTACCTTCTGAGTCACACTCAGGCTGGCTCACCCTACCCACAGCACGACTCACCCAGTCACCCACGGGACTCCTGAGCTCATCAGGAGGGACACCCCACCACGCAGGGCCTCCTGAGTCACCAACAGGAAGGCCACTCTGGCCCTCCCTCTCAATGCTGCCTGCCAAGCAAATAGCTAAAAATGGCATCTGCATCCTTTATGCCAAAGGGGGTCATTCCGTGAGGTCCCCGTGTCCTAAACTGCTATAAGGATGAGGTCCCCTCCCACCTGTCAGTTCTCCATACCTGGTCCCCAAACTGGGTATTTGTGAGTGTGGACAGCATGGTTGCTGTCCTCTAAGAAGCTACCAGCACCTGCCCAGGGCGATGCCTTACTCAAGTGTGGGACTGCCACACTCCGTTCCTAATCTGCCTGGAGTGATGAATGTCTTTCTGTCCTCTGTGCATGTCCCCAGGGACACCAAAGGTAGCTTGCAGGTGCTTTTACAAAGGATTATGAAGCCAGTCCTGGTGGCGCATACCTAGCGCCCCAGCACTCTAAGGGGAAGCAGGAGGATGAGGCCAGTCAGAGTATGCTGAGACCCCATCTCAAAACAGAACAGACTGGGAGGGACAGCAGGTGGGAATGCAATGTGCTGAACTCCCACCTCAGGGGCAGGTGCACCTGCATGGTCCCTTCTCTCAATGCCTAGGTAATACGATCATTCAGCAACAGATTTTTCTGTTTGCTTGTTTACTGGGGGGAGGGACCTGAAACAGTGTCTGATACATGTGGGGCAGGCTTGTGTGGAACTCACTATGTGGCCAAAACTGGTCCTGAACTCCTGATCCTCCTGCCTCCACTTCCTGGGTGCAGGAATGGCAGGTCTGACACTGTGTGGAGTGTGCCAGGCACTAGCCCTGGCTTCCTAAGAAGCAGAACTTTCCATGGAAGCATAAAGCTAGAAGAGGGCACTGTGGAGGGGCTGTCTCTACTCAGGCTATGTGGGAGCCGATGTCCCCCCACACACACACCTGCTGGCCCTTGGACAGCAGTGTGACAGCCACAGCTGGAATAGCCTGCAGATGTCAGGAGCAGGGCTGGGCCAGCACAGCCAACCCCGCCAAGTGAGATCCGGGCCAGCGAGGGAAAGGCGCTGGGCGGTCATTCCCACCCGCCACTGGA
Organism: Peromyscus californicus insignis; assembly: GCF_007827085.1. NCBI lineage: Eukaryota > Metazoa > Chordata > Mammalia > Rodentia > Cricetidae > Peromyscus > Peromyscus californicus. The sequence continues at coordinate 54,200,781 of NW_026294492.1, forward strand.
AAGCCAGTTCCCGCCAGACTCAACTGAAGGCCTGATTCACAGGAGGTGGAGACTGGGCCAGGGTCACTGGGCTAGCTTTCCTCATCCCCAGGGAAGGAGGGGGCAAATGGCCAGCACCACTCCACTGGGTACCAACAGGGTTGTGACCGGCTTTTTAACCCTTCATACTCAGCTACGACAACTTTGGGAATTCAGGCTGGTGACTGTTCACTCAGTACGGACCTGGCAACCCAGCTCTTGGTATCCCAGGGACTACTTCAGTTTGGACAAGTCCACATTCAGGTGTCTGAAACTCACAGCCTCTAGTGACACACACACACACACACACATACCACCCCAGCACTAGAGGCAGAAGCAGGATATCACGGAAAGTTCAAGGCCAGCCTGAACTACAGAGTGAGTTCCAGGCCAGCCACAGCTGTATAACAAGACCAAAGAAATAATCAGGAAAGAAACACTGGACCAGCCCAGGTATCCTGTGACTAACAGAATGATCACCAAACTGGCTGACTGCCCAAAGGATGTTGTTGCCCAGCTAAAAGAAAAATTAAGGGCAACCCCGAGCCCTCAGACAGCGTGGGTGGGCGAGCCTTAGACACATTCTCCATGGTGAACACTCCAAAGTGACAGGCTACACGCTATTGATCATTCATTGGACTTTCTGAAACAAAACTGCCAGAAGACAAGGAGGGACAGCCAAGAAGCTAAGAGGCAGACAACAGAGGGACAGTCAAAGGGAGCTTGGGGGTGGTTCAAGTGTGCTGCACCTCAACTGTGACAGTGACCACAACTCACAGAACTGTACCCTGAGAAGAGTGGATGGTGCCGGGAGGTGGTGGTGCACGCCTTTAACCACAGCACTTGGGAGTCAGAGCCAGGTGGATCTCTGCAAGTTCGAGGCCAGCCTGGGCTACAGAGCGAGATCCAGGGCAGGCACCAAAGCTACACAGAGAAACCCTGTTCTCGAAACCGCCCCCCAAAAAAGTGGATGGTGACCCTTGAAGACGCAAAGAGGAAAGGATCCGATTTAAGTCCTAAGAGGAAAAGTATGAGAAGTCTGACCCTTCTCCCAAACAGTCTCACCAGACAACCTCCCAGACTTCCCGAGGCCCCTTTAGGCACCACCAACATGGGAGGACAACTTTTCCGATTTCCCACAGTCCTTCCAGTCACAGCAACAAGAGGGGACAACCTCTCCAACTTCTCAGACTGTAACCAGGCGGGTCTGGAACTCAGAGCTCCTCCTGCCCCTGCCGAGTGTCGGGTTAAAGGAGTGTACCACCATGCCCAGCATACACACAGGCAGGTATTTTTAAATGCCTATTACGCCTGCGCACATGGGCAGGTCAGAGAACTGTGGGAGTCAGTGCCCTCCTTCACCACTGTAGCAGGGATGGAACCCAGGTTTGACGACAAGAACCTACTGCTGAGCCATGCTGCCGACCCCAGGGGAGTCGACACTTGTGGGAATCTTTTTTTTCAAGACAGAGTTTCTCTGTTTAACAGCCCTGGCCATCCTAGAACTCACAGAGATCCGCCTGCCTCTGCCTCCCAAAGTGCTGGGATTGAAGTCCTGCGCCACCACCGCCAGGCAGCTGTAGGAATTTTCAAGGACACACACAGAGCTGCCCAATGCTAACGGGAAGCGGTTGAGAGCCAGCCGCAAGAGCGTCCCGGGCCACGGACATTATGCCATGGGTCCCCAGTAAGGATGTTAACTCAACAGCACCCACGGGCCATGCTTCATTTTCTACTCAGAGCACACACAGGGCCACCAGGGATCAGGACACTGACTTCCCCAGTCCCTCCTGGACTTCAGAACCCCCGGACGCCTCTGGCACTTCCACTTGGCCTATCACTTTCTACGAGTCATTAGGATTAGCGGATGACACCCCCAATTCTGCAGGGTCTCACCAGCCCTGCCCACCAACAAAAGGGGACAACGGGGACAACCTCCCAGACTTCCCAAGGCCTCCCGGGCCATGCCACCCAAACCGGGGGGACCACCTCTCCGACCTTGCAAAGCCTCCACAGACATTGGACCAACGTGAGAGACAACCGCCCCAGCTTCCCACGCTGTCACCAGGCCAGCCCACGGGCATCAGACGACACACGAGGCACACCCTGAGGTGACAACCTCTCCAACACCCCAGGGCCGTGCAGCCTGGCCCGCTGACACGAAGGAACTCTTCCGAACCCTCCCGCCCAGCCACCAGCCAGGGAGACAGACTCCCCGACTTCCTAAGGTCCCCTTAGCACCTGCCCACCCACACCAAAGGTGACAACCGGGAGGACGTGAGGGGACAACACGGAAGGACGACGACAGTACGAAGGGACGCGAGGGGACAGCACGCGGGGACGACGGCAGGCGTCGACACGGAGGCGGGGCGCCCCCGACCTCCCGGTCGCCCCCGACCTCCCGGGTCCCCGTAGCCCGGACCACAGCGTCGCCCCGGACTCAGGTCTGCAAAGCCCGGAGACGCGGGGCCTCCGGGCCGGCGGCGGCGGCGGCGGCGGCGGCGGCGACAGCGCGACAGGCCGCGTCGGGGCAACGGCAGCGGCGGGCGCGGGCCGGGAACGGCCGAGGACCCGCAGCCGCCGCCGCCGCCGCCGGCCCGGAGCCGCCGCGCCCCGCGACCCCCACCCCCGCCGCCCCGCCAGCACACTCACGTAGACCGGCAGCGGCCACGGGTAGACAGCGGGCTCGGCGCCCACTGGCGACTTGAGCCTCAGCTCCAGCTTCTCGCCCATGTCGGCGCGCGCGGCCGCCGCACCATGCTAGGCGGGCGGTTGGGGGAGGGGCGGGGCCGCCGGCGGGAAGCCGGGCGGGCGGACGCGGGGGGCGGGCGGACGCGGGGCGGACGGCGGAGGGCAGACGGCCCGGCCTGCGCCGCGGCCGCCGCTCCCGTGCGGCCCCCGGCTCCCCTCTTTGTAGGAGTCACAGGCCCGGGGCGTCTGGCGCCGCCGCCATCTTGGGCCGGCGTGAGGAGAAGGCACAATGAGCCGGGGGGTCGGGCGGAACCACTCGGCGCGCGCGCGCGGGGGAGGCCGGGAGCCGGGAGGCGGTGCGCGCCCAGAGCGTCCGCCCGCCGCGCCGCGCGCGCCACCCCTCGCTCGCCACGCCCCCTTGGACTCGCCCGCCTCCGGCCGGCGCACGCACGGGCGCACGCAGAGGCGCACGCACGTCCTCGGCTGCCCTCGGACGCCCCCGCCAGCCGGAAGCGGGGACCCGGGGAAACCCTGCGGAGGGAAGCGAGAGGGCGATCCGGCGGGGCGCGAGTTCAAATCCCCTCACTTCACGGGCTCGCTTTTTCTTTTCTTTTCTTTTTTTTTTTAATTTGTCTTTTCTTTTTCTTTTTTCCTTTTCTTTTTATGGATTTCTCAAGACACGGTTTCCCTGTGGAGCCCTGTCTGCACTGGAACTCTGTAGACCAGGCTGCCCTCACAGAACTCACAGAAATCCTCCTGTCTCGGCCTCCCATTCTGGGATTAAAGGTGTGTGTCACCATGCCCAGCTTCTTTTTATTCCTTAAAAATATTTGTTCTTACTCTTAATGCAATCTCACACTAACAAAACTATTGAAGAGCCCAGGAATGTGAAAAATGGTGTGCCTATAGGTATGTGCTAGGAAAATCGGAGCTGACAGCTGCCGTGCGTGGACAAGGTTAACCTTCAACAGCTGATTCTGAGGGACCCTCTGCCCCACTTTCCCTTCAGCTCCAGGGGGAAAGCAGCTGTGTTGAGATACCCACAGGCTGTCACAAACATCTTGAACACCCTGTAATCAAAACTTGTGAATCTTGGGGGCTGGAGAGATGGCTCAGTGGTTAAGAACATCGACTGCTCTTCCAGAGGTCCTGAGTTCAATTCCCAGCAACCACATGGTGGCTCACAACCACTTGTAATGAGATCTGGTGCCCTCTTCTGGCCTGCAGGGACACATGCAGGCAGAATACTGTATACATAACAAATAAATAAATCTTAAAAAAAAAAACTTGTGAATCTTGGACTGCACAGTGACCCAAGGCCTAACCCCAAGATTGTAAAAGTTCCTTGGACTCACCACCTGGTGTATGGCTTTTCTTCTCAGTGTCTCCGGGTCAGAAAGCCCGAACTCTGCCTGTGGCCCTGGCCAGCTAGAAGGCCCTGCAGTGTCTGGAATAAAGTTCGCTTCTGGTTAATAGACTTCAGTCGTCTGGCCCCCATTATTCGCCCAACCTCAGGACCCAACACTATAATCCAAGCACTTCGGAGGCTGAGGCAGGGGGAATTACAATTCAGGGCCCACGGAGTAAAATCATTCTTCAAGAACAAAGGCTGGAGAGACGGCTCAGCAGCTAAGAGCACTGGCTGCTCTTCCAGAGGACCTGGGTTCAATTCCCAGCGCCCACCCTGTGGCTCACAACTGCCTGTAACTCCAATTCCAGGGGTTCCAACACCCCTTTCTGGCCTCCATAGGCACCAAGGAAACTTGTGGTGCATAAACATAAATGCGAGCAAAACGTTCTATACACAAAAAAGGAAAATTAGAATCCGCATAAACTAGCCAAGTGTGGGTAGCCCACACCATGAATCCCATCCTCGGTAGGCAGAGGCAGGTGGATCTCTGTGAGTGGAAGACCAGCCTTGGCTAGAGAGGGAGTGTCAGGCCAACCAGGGACGCACAAGAAGACCCTGCCCAAAAATAAATAAATGATTGATCAACTTGGAGCTCTCCAGCTCCTCATCATGCTGCAAAACAAAGCTCTTCCCAAACCTGCTCAGAACAATATGGAAAGAGCTAGAAGCCAAACTGATTTCCCTCACAGCCCAGTTTCAACCTTCCTAATATCAAAGTTCCCCCCTCCAAAACCCTTCTGGAACTAAGTGACCTGCAGGTGACCTGGTGACAGCGCAGCAGCTGTTTCTGGGAAGCTGCTTCTCTCTTCCTGCCTCACTGGGAGGGAATTGGACTAGGCAAGGTGGTTCACACTCCTCACTCTAGCACTTGCTAGTCCCAAAGAGGACGATGGTGAGTAACTAGAAGCCATCCTGAGCAACCAAGGGAATTCCAGGCCAGCCCGGGCAATTTCATGAGACCCCTTCTCAAAAATTTAAAATCATGATAAAAAGGCATGGTCCTGCGATGTGAGCACTTTGAGAAAGTACTCTTGCCAGGCTTGGTGACACAGGCACGCCTTACCCAGTACCCGGGAGGCAGAGGCAGGCGGATCTCTGTGAGTTCGAGGCCAGCCTGGGCTACAGAGCGAGATCCAGGACAGCCAGGGCTGCACAGAGAAACCCTGTCTGGAGGAAAAAAACAAACGACAACAAAATAAATCAGAAACATTCACTTAGATTCCCAAAGGCCGGGCCTGAGCAGAGCTCAGCCCACTTTACCAAACTCTTCCTGCCTGAGTTGATTGGTTATCTCTTGTCTTCTAGGCTTGACTTTGTTTTCTTTTCGTTCTTCTTCTTTTTTTTTTTTCAGAGAGAGAAAGAAGTGCTCACTGTTCACTGTGTAACCCTGGAACTTGCTCTGTGGACCAGGCTGGCTTTAAACTCACAGAGATCAGCCTGGCTCTGCCTCCCGAGTGCTGGGATTAAAGGTGTGCGCCACCACCGCCTGGCCATTTTTTTTTTTTCCGGCCATTCTTTTTATCTGCTCTAATTCCTCACCCCCTCCAGAGGGGAGGTTCAATCCTGTTACTCAGTTTTCTTATTCAACTTGATATTACTCCAGGGGATTCCTATCCAGGGCCCTTCTTCTCACTTCTTGGGTATCAATTTCTACTTTCCCTTGTATTTATTTTCCAGAGTGAAACTCCATCTCTCCCCTATAAGACAGTACCCCACCACTGTGATCCCTAAGCCAATTCAGTGGTTTTGAGAGAATTTCCCAGATCCCCCTTGCTTTGCCAGAGGGAAGGATGGAACCTGATGCCTGCTGGAAGCTAGGCAGGCACTCTATCACCAAACCACGCCCCCAAGCCCCTCACTGGGGATTCTAGGCGGGGCTCCACCCTGACCACGCCCCCAGCCCCTCACTGGGGATTCTAGGCGGGGCTGCACCCCTGACCACGCCCCCAGCCCCTCACTGGGGATTCTAGGCGGGGCTGCACCCTGACCACGCCCCCAGCCCCTCACTGGGGATTCTAGGCGGGGCTCCACCTCTAACCACGCCCCCAAGCCCCTCACTGGGGATTCTAGGCGGGGCTGCACCCCTGACCACGCCCCAACCTTGAATATTTGCGATATAATGTCCTTAAGTTGCCCAAGAACATTTGAATTTGTGATCTTCCTGCCTCAGCTCCCCAAGTGCTGGGATTTGAGGGGATATGTGCTGGAATGTGGGGGTAGAATGTGCTGGGATATGGGGTTATGTGCTAGCATGTGGGGAATGTGGGGGATTATGCACAGAACCTCAAAAGGACACTCCACTGTGTGCAGAGGCCTTTTTACTCTTTGTTATCAACCTCAACCATCTTCTGAAATAAGCAAAGTTCCCTCCGAATGTGGTTCCATAGAGGGAGGTGTCCCCCCCACACACACACATCGCTCCGACCCGACTGTGTGTCCAGAGAGGGAGGTCCCCCCCACTGTGTGTCCAGAGGAAGAGGGAGGTCCCCCCAACTGTGTGTCCAGAGGAAGAGGGAGGTCCCCCCAACTGTATGTCCAGAGGAAGAGGGAGGTCCCCCACAGTGTGTTCAGAGGAAGAGGGAGGTCCCCCCAACTGTGTGTCCAGAGGAAGAGGGAGGTCCCCCCAACTGTGTGTCCAGAGGAAGAGGGAGGTCCCCCCCACTGTGTGTCCAGAGGAAGAGGAAGGTTCCCCACTGTGTGTCCAGAGGAAGAGGAAGGTCCCCCACTGTGTGTCCAGATGGAGAGGGAGGTCCCCCCCACTGTGTGTCCAGAGGAAGAGGGAGGTCCCCCCCACTGTGTGTCCAGAGGAAGAGGGAGGTCCCCCCACTGTGTGTCCAGATGGAGAGGGAGGTCCCCCACTGTGTGTCCAGATGGAGAGGGAGGTCCCCCCCACTGTGTGTCCAGAGGAAGAGGGAGGCCCCCCCACTGTGTGTCCAGAGGAAGAGGGAGGTCCCCCCCACTGTGTGTTCAGATGGAGAGGGAGGTCCCCCCCACTGTGTGTTCAGAGGAAGAGGAAGGTCCCCCACTGTGTGTCCAGAGGAAGAGGGAGGTCCCCCCTACCGTGTGTCCAGATGGAGAGGGAGGTCCCCCCACTGTGTGTCCAGAGGAAGAGGGAGGTCCCCCCTACTGTGTATCCAGAGGAAGAGGGAGGTCCCCCCACTGTGTGTCCAGAAGAAGAGGGAGGTCCCCCCTACTGTGTGTCCAGATGGAGAGGGAGGTCCCCCCACTGTGTGTCCAGAGGAAGAGGGAGGTCCCCCCACTGTGTGTCCAGAAGAAGAGGGAGGTCCCCCCTCATATCCGAAGTTCCTCTGCATTTTCCCATGCTTCTTTGGTCTCAAGGCTGCTGGCTGGCCGTGCTAATTTTGGGCTTAGAGCCCACAGGATTGTGTGAGTCACATCTTAAAATAAACCTCTGTCTCTATATCTGTGCGCACTCGGCTCTATTTCTGGAAGTCTGAGTAATAGCCAAGGAAGACGTGGTTTGCGCCCAGCCAACCCCTCCCAGCCAGCACCTGCCTGTACTCCCCTCACTCCTGAAAGTTCCGGCAAACACCAAACATGGGGCTTAGCGGGTAGAGGGCTGACGTAGCGTGCGGGAAGCCCTGGGTTGCCTCACCAGCAACTGCTAAACTGGGTTTGGTGACGTAGCCTACCATCCCAGCACTGGGAGGTGAACCAAGAGCATTCAGCAGTCCAACGTTACCCTCAGCTACATAGTAAGCTGGAGGTCAGCCTGAGCTAAATGAGACCCTGTCTTTTAAAAAGAGGGGGAGATGGCTGGGTGGCTGTGGAGCACTCGGTAACGAATTCCCCCCAAGTGCCTCCCTTGAGGAGATTTCTACCAGGGTCCAGAACAGATGCTACAAGTGGCTAAGGATACTAATCTGAGGGATATCAAATGAATCTAAACATACTGTGTTCTTTAGTCTGTTCCCTTTATTCTTCTAAGTCAATTCTGTCTACAGAGTTTCAGCCCTGTCCTCACGTTCAGCTCCCCTCTGTGCCCAGCTTTCCTGTCCTCATAGTTTTAGTAAGCTCCCGTGCTTTTGACCTGATCTGCGTCCTCTATCCCTCCGCCCTCCATCTCGCCTTCCTGGCTCCTTACTCCTGGCTCTCAGAAAACTCTACCCAAGATCTGCTTTACCCTCAACAGAACCTCCGTCCTCCTCTGCTCTCTGGCCATGCGGTTCTGTCTCTCCTCTGGAATTCCGCTCCAGTCCTTACTGCACCTGGCTATGCAAAAAGCCCCATTGTCCTCAGTCAATCTCTCCGCCGTGCCCCTAGCCTGAGGGAAGCGGATGGTCTGAGCTTCATTTGCACAAGAAACAAAGCTGTGCATCTACTGCCTGCGTGTCTCCTCGGCTCAGCGGGGGAGTTAGTACCTAGTGGAACAGTGATGAGAAGCTTAGCTGTTGGCCAAATTGTTTGGAAGTATTTGAGCACATAAGAACTTCATAGCAGAAGACAGCCGAAATATTAAAAACTGGATAACACCAAATATTCCATAAGTGGCTTGCCTTTTGACAGACCCTTGGCTGGTCCAAGTAGAGCTTTAATACACAGCTGAATATATTCTTGTGGCCCACAAGAACTCAGGAGGCAGAGCAAGTGGATCTCTGTGAGTTCGAGGCCCGCCTGGTCTACAGCGCGAGATCCAGGACAGGCATCAAAACTACACCGAGAAGACCTGTCTCGAAAAACCAAAAAAAAAAAAAGAGGGGAGATGAGGTGGAGGCGCCATTGAAAAGTCCTTGCCACCGAGTTAGGACCCCAGTGCCCACGTCAGCGCCCCGTGGGCTCGGCAGCTAATCCTAGCACCTAGGGACAGACAGGGCATCGCAGAAGGAGCCGAGTGGCTAGATTCCCTGGAGCCCGGCCACAGCTTCCCCAGAGAGACCGCACTTCCACGTCTAAGGTGAAGGGGATGGGAGAGAGACACTGGACCTTGAGCTAGGGCCTCCACACATACACACCTGCTGTCATACCTCCACACACACACACCTGCTGTCACACTTCCACACACACACCTGCTGTCACACCTCCACACTCACACACCTGCTGTCACACCTACACACACACACCTGCTGTCACACCTCCACACACACACATGCTGTCACACCTCCACACACACACACCTGCTGTCACACCTACACACACACACTCACCTGCTGTCACACCTACACACACACACACACCTGCTGTCACACCTCCACACACACACACCTGCTGTCACACCTCCACATACACTCACCTGCTGTCACACCTCCACACACACACACACACCTGCTGTCACACCTCCACATTCACACACCTGCTGTCACACCTCCACACACACACACCTGCTGTCACACCTCCACACTCACACACCTGCTGTCACACCTACACACACACACTCACCTGCTGTCACACCTACACACACACACACACACCTGCTGTCACACCTCCACACACACACACCTGCTGTCACACCTACACACACACACACACCTGCTGTCACACCTCCACACTCACACACCTGCTGTCACACCTACACACACACACACACCTGCTGTCACACCGCCACACACACACAAACCTGCTGTCACACCTCCACACACACATACCTGCTGTCACACCTCTACACTCACATACACCTGCTGTCACACCTATACACACACACACACCTGCTGTCATACCTACACACACACACACACACACCTGCTGTCACACCTACACACACACACACACACACTCCCCATGCAAACATACACACAAAAAAGAAAAAGGGGGAAGGGAGCTTGGGGGAATGACTCAGTTGGTAAGGACTTCACCTTGCAAAGACCAGGATACAGGTTTGGTACACACACACACACACACACACACACACACACACACACACACACAGTGGTGCCTGCTGACACCTGGAATGCAGGACCTGAGAAAACAGACACAGGAGCTAGCCTGGCCTAATCAGTGAGTTCCAGGCTAGGAGACACTCTGGCTCAAAAGGAGTGGCCTGAGCCCAGCCTTGGTGGCGCACACCTTTGGTCCCAGCACTGGGAGGCAGAGGCAGGTGGATTTCTGTGAGTTTGAGGCCAGCGTGGTCTACAGAGTGAGTTCCAGGACATCCAGGACTACACAGAGAAATCTGTCTTGAAAACAAAACAAAAAAAAAAAAAAAAAAAGGGGGGGGGGGGCTGGAGCGATGGCTCAGAGGTTAAGAGCACTGCTTGTTCTTCCAGAGGTCCTGAGTTCAATTCCCAGCAACCACATGGTGGCTCACAGCCATCTGTAATGAGATCTGGTGCCCTCTTCTGGCCTGCAGTCATACATGCAGGCAGAACACTGTATACATAATAAATAAGTCTTGCAAGGTGGTGGTGGCACACTCCTTTACCGAGCCAGGTGGATCTCTGTGAGTTCAAGGCCAGCCCGGTCTACAGGCACCAAACTACACAGAGAAACCCTGTCTCGAAAAAACAAAAACAAAAAACAAAAAACAAAAAAAAAACCCACATAAAAAACAGCCCAGCAGTGGTGGCGCACGCCTTTAATCCCAGCACTCAGGAGGTAGAGGCAGGCGGATCTCTGAGTTCAAGGCCAGCCTGGTCTAGTTAGTAGTTTCAGGCCAGCCAGAGCTACGAAATGAGAGCCTGTTTGAAAAAAAAAATTTTTTTTGATTAATTTAATTAAATAAATAAATCTTTAAAGTGTTAAAAACTAAAACAAACAAACCAACTAACACAAAGATCTGTGGTGAAACACGTGACCAAAGGCAGCGTGGGGAGGAAAGGGTTTATTTCACTTTACAGCTGTAGTTCATCATCCAGGGAAGAAAGATCGGGAACCAGGAGGCAGGAGCTGGAGCAGAGGCCGTGAGGGGGCCACGGACTGGCTTGCTCTTCACGGTCTGCTCAGCCTACTGGACCTCCTACATCAGTCATCAATCAAGAAAATGTCCCATAGGGCCAATCTGGAGGCGGCATTTTCTCAATTGATGCTGTCTCTTCCCAAATGACTCCAGCTTGTGTCAAGTTGATGTAAAACTAGCCAGTACAAAATCAGCCCACAAGGTTGTGGGGACAGTTCGCAAGCCGGAGTTGGATCTCTGAGACCCACGTGATGGAAGGAGAGAACCGACTTCCTGAAGTGTCCTCTGAACTCCACGTATACACAAGCATACACACCATTAATAAATATATTTCATAAAAAGTTGCTTTTAAATTATTTATTTCTCTGTTTGTTTTGAGACAGGTTTTCACTGTGTAGCTCTGTCTGTCCTGGAACTCACTCTACAGACCAGGCTGGTCTCGAACTCACAGAGATCTGCCTGCCTCTGCCTCCCGAGTGCTGGGATTAAAGGCATGAAACACTCGGTATGCCTGGATTTAAAAAAAAAAAAATTCTTTTTAAAAGTGATCAAATACAGCCGGGGGGTGGTTGGCACACACCTTTAATCACCCCCACTCTCAAGGCAGAGGCAGGCGGATCTCTGTGAGTTTGAGGCCAGCCTGGTCTACAGAGTGAGTTCCAGGTGCAAAGCTACACAGAGAAACCCTGTCTGAAAAAACCAAAAAAAAAAAAAAAAAAAAAAAGTGATCAAAAAAAGGCCAGGGCAGTGGTGGCAGGCAGATCTCTGTGAATTTGATGACAGCCTGGTCTACAGAGCGAGATCCAGGACGGTCAAGGACAAGCTAAGGCTACAATGCAAAGAGAAAATCTGTCTCAAAAAACCAACCAACCAACAAAGTAATAAATAAAAATCAAATCCAGAGGCCTGGGGAGAGTTGGTAAAGCACCTGCCATGCAGACTTGAGGGCCTGAGTTTGGTCCCCAGAACCCACAATAGCCCAGCCATGGAGGTGCACACTTGTGATCCCAGCTCCAGGGTAGCAGAGACAGGAGGATCCCGGGGACTCGCTGGCCAAGTCTGACCTGTGAGACGCTGTCTCAAAAACAAGCTGGACGGACTCTGAGGGCCCACAGCCCGGGCTGGCCTCTGGCCTTCCTTCGTGGGTGCTAAAGCATGGGCACATATGCACAGCAGATCCTGTGTTGTCAATAAGAGTGCTTGGGGAACGGGAATTAGCAAGATGGATGTGGGGGGTGCAGACTCTGGATGCTCCAACCTTGCCATCAAGAGACCAGGGCAGAGGAAATTCAGCACCACGGAAAGCTCCTCAGCTGCCTGCAGAGGGCCAAGTCGTTCTCCTCAAGAGGCCTGAGGAAAGGAGGCATCAAGGGCTGCAAAGACTTTATTATGGGGAGAGTGCTGTGGCCCGACTTACAGTACAGTCAATCTGGTTTTTGTTTTCTTTTTTGTTATTTATTTATTTGTTTGTTTGTTTATTGGTTTTTCTTTTTTTTTTTAAGATTTATTTATTTATTATGTATACAGCATATATGACTGCAGGCCAGAAGAGGGTGCCAGATCTCATTACAGATGGTTGTGAGCCACCATGTGGGTGCTGGGAATTGAACTCAGGACCTCTGGAAGAGCAGTCAGTGCTCTTAACCTCTGAGCCATCTCTCCAGCCCTGTTTATTGGTTTTTCGAGACAGGGTTTCTCTGTGTATATTTGGTGCCTGTCCTGGATTTCGCTCTGTAGACCAGGCTGGCCTCGAACTCACAAAGATCCACCTGGCTCTGCCTCCTGAGTGCTGGGATTAAAGGCGTGCGCCACCACTGCCCGGCTTCTTTTTTTTAATTTTTAAAAATTGTTTTATGTGCAGGTGTTTTGCCTGCATGTATGTCTGTGTGAGGGTATTGGGTCCCCTGGAACTGGAGTTACAGACAGCCTTGAGTGGCCATGTGGGTGTTAGAAATCAAACCTGGGTCCTCTGGAAGAGCAGTCTGCTGTGGAATAATCCTCTTGTACACTGTTAAGATTTGTCACTCAAAATGCTGATTGGCCAGTAGCTGGGCAGTAAGTACAGGTGGGGTGACCAAACTGAGGATGATGGGAAGGAAAAGGGAGGAGTCAGGAGAGATGCAAGCTAGCCGATGGACAAGCAGGACATGTAGAAAATGAGAAAACAAGTCATGAACCATGTGGCAAAGCATAAATAGAATTATGGGTTAATTTAAATCTAAGTGTTAGCTAGTAACAAGACTGAGCTATTGACCAAGCATTTATAATTCATGTTTAGCCTCTGAGTCAGTTATTTGGGACTGGGCAGTCGGGACAGGAAATGTTCATTTACAGTAATCAGTGCTCTTACCTGATGAGTCATCTCTCCAGCCCTCCTCCCTTTTTTTTTAGATTTATTTATTTTATGTGTATGTGTGTTTTGACTGCATGAATGTCTCCTGATGCCCAGGGATCCACAGAGGTCAGAGGATTAGAGATTTCCTGGAACTGGAGTTATAGAAGGTTGTGAACCACCATGTGGGTTCTGGGAATTGAACTGGGATCCTCTGGAAGAGCAGCAAGTGTTTATTCATTCATTTATTTATTTATTTATTACATATACAGTGTTCTGCCTGCATGTATGCCTGCAGGCCAGAAGAGGGCACCAGATCTCATTACAGATGGTTGTGAGCCACCATGTGGGTGCTAGGAATTGAACTCAGGACTTCTGAAACAGCAGCCACTGCTCTTAACCTCTGAGCCATCTCTCCAGCCCCCCACCTATGTCAATTCCATTGTTGTTGTTGTGGCTTTGAGACAGGATTTCTGTGTAGCCCTGGCTGACCAGGAGTATGCTCTGTAGACCATGGAGGCAAAAGCAACTCCATTCCGAGGGCCAGGTGACAGATATACACCAACTGGCCCTGGAGCAAGCCAACGCTTGGGTCCAAAGAGCTAAGTTGAGATTAGACCCATCCATTTCTGGAGGAACTGCAGTATGTGTTTTGGCTACACAGCTTGAGAAGGTGTTTGTTACATAGCATTATTTCAACTCTTGATGACTGGTACACCAGGCATCCAGATCATTACACTGCACGGCAAAAGGGCCTGTGAGCGAATATGCTGGGATGGTGGGTTTGGGGTCAGAGTGGGAGAGCCTGAGTTGTGGGGACGCTGGAGGCTGGGCTAATGGGCTGCTGCTGCTTCCTCCTCCTCTTGTTTTGGTTTTGGTTTTTGGAGACAGGGTTTCTCTGTGTAGCCCCAGCTGTCCTGGATCTCACTCTGTAGACCAGGCTGGCCTTGAACTCACAGAGATTCTCCTGTCTCTGCCTCCTGAGTGCTGGGGTTAAAGGCGTGCGCCACCACCGCTTGGCATCTCTGCTTCTTCTTAAAAATACTTATTTTATTTTCTATGTGTGTGTGTGTGTGTGTGTGTGTGTGTGTGTGTGTGTGTGTGTGTGTGTGTGTGTGTGTGTATCAGTGTGTGTGTGGAAACCACACATGCAGGAGCCCTCAGAGGTCAAAGGACGGCTCATATTCTCTCTGCTTTGGAGAATAAAGTGGACATGGCCCTTCAAGTTGCTTTGCTGTTGCTATGAGAAAACACTGCCCCAAAGCCACACAGGGAACAAAATGGTCCCCTCGGCTTTCTCTCCCAGAGAAAGTCCTTTGCTGAGGGAAAGCAGGGCAGGAGCTTGAAGCCAGCCTGCTGGCCATCCCACACCATGGACCAGGCCTCACTTACCAATTAGTTGTCAAGACAGTCTCTCACAAAGGTGCCCACCGGCCAGGCCAGTCTGGGGTAAGGCGTTCCTCAATTAAGGCAATCCTCTCAGGAGGTCCCTGGGTTATGTCAAGTGGATGGTCAGTGCTAACCAGGACAATGTCCCTCACTTACCATCACAGTATTGACAAGTAGGGCTCACACAGGTACATGTGGTCACTCAGTTAATGCTCATGTAAACCACTGGCTCATCGGGCCCCTACCAGCCCAGGCAGCTCCTCAACACTCCTCCACACAGGCAGGGCTGCTTTTGTTTGTTCATTTTCTGCTTGAGTTTGAACCGAGGGCCTTGTCCATCATGGACAAGCTCCAGGATGAGCTCACGGGTCACAGGCTCCTGAGCCTCTGCTGACCTTCCCTTTGTTCTCACATCAGCCTGCTCTTCCCAGAACTTCCTTCTTACTCTGAGTGTCTCCTCGACTCTGTTCATTGCTAAAGTTGGAATAAAGCAGATTCCAACTATGGTGCTCAGTGATGTGTGTGTGTGTGTGTGTGTGTGTATGGATGGAGGGGTGAATAGGTGGATGGAAGGATGGATGGGTGGATGCAAGGATGAATGGGTGGGTGAATAGATGGATAGAAGGGTGAATGGATGGGTAGATTGATGATTGGGTGGGTGGATTGATGGATGAACAGGTGGATGGATGAATGGATGAATGAATGGATGGATGAATGGATGGATGGATGGATGGATGGATGGATGGATGGATAGGTGGATGGATGGGTGGATGGATGGATGAACAGGTGGATGGATGGATGGATGGGTGGATGGTTGGTGGGTGGATGGAGGGTGGATGGATGGATGAATTTGTGGATGGGTGGATTAGATTGGTGGGTTGGTGAGTGAATGGATAAATGGATGGATGGGTGGATGGATGAGTGGGTGCGTGTGTGGATGGATGGATGGATGAGTGGATGGGTGGATGGATGAGTGGGTGGGTGGATCTGTGGATCACTGGATTGGTGGATGTGTTGATGGATTGATGGTAGATGCATAGGTGGATGGGTGGGTGGATGGATGGTTTGATGGATGGATGGATAGGTGGGTGAGTTGGTGGATGGGTGTGTGGGTGGGTGAATGTGTGGATGGGTGCATGGGTGGATGGATGGATGGGGTGGGTGGGTTGTTGATGGTAGGTAGACAGATTCATAGCTGAAGTGTGATTGATAATAGAGCCCTGAATGTCTTGCCAAGTCCACCTGCTTAGACTACCACCTCTGGGCCTGGCCAGCAGTGCCCCCTGCTGGCCACAGAGGGCTGTGGATCATGTCTAAGCTCCCAGTGATGTGAGATCAGTCTGTCAAGTGGTCTTTCGTGATCATTAACTCAAATTGTTTTCTTTGTGTATTTTGATGTGTCAAAACTGAGTCTCACGGATGCCAGGCTGATCTTCAACTCCTGACCCCCTCCTCCCGTAGAGTGCCGGAGTACCAGGCCCGTGTCTGTGGCGCTTGTGTGGAACCCAGTAATTCCTGCCTGCTGGGCAAACACTTGCGGGGAGCCGCAGCTCCAGACCCCTAGAATTCACTACGTAGACCAGGCTGGGCCAGAACTTACAGAGATCCTCTTTCCTCTGCCTCCCAGGGTTGAGATTAAAGACATTGGTCATCCTGACTGCCTCAATTTTTTTTTTTTTTTTTTTGGTTTTTCGAGACAGGGTTTCTCTGTGTAGCTTTGCGCCTTTCCTGGAACTCGCTTTGGAGACCAGGCTGGCCTCGAACTTACAGAGATCCGCCTGGCTCTGCCTCCCGAGTGCTGGGATTAAAGGCGTGCACCACCACCGCCCGGCAATTTTTTTTTTTTTTTTTTTTTTGAGATAAGGTCTCATGAGCCTTTAATTCAAAAGACACCTGAACTGCTGCCCGCCCTGTGGGATCTCTTGAGTGACGGGATGCCAGGCCTGCAGCATCACACCAGGCTTTCTCTCTGTCTTTGTTTACTCATCTTGTATAATTGCGGAGTCTCTCATCCTGTTGCCTCAGCCTCCTGGGGGTGAGCCACCATGACTGGCTATATTACCTGATTGAGAAGGTGTCTCTCTGTATGACGCTGTGCCCTGAAATTCAATATGTAGTTCAGACTGTCTTGACACTCCTAGTGGTCCTATTGCCTGGCTCAAGGTAAAATACTATTTAAGCCAGGTGGTGGTGGCCTTTCTGAGTTCAAGGCCAGCCTGGTCTACAGAGTGAGATTCAGGACAGCCAGGGCTGCACAGAGAAACCTCAAAAAAAAAAAAAAAAAAAAAAAAACCTTTACAAGTTGCTTTGGTCATAGTGTTTTTCACAGCAACAGAAAAGTGACTAAGTCAAGTGTCTGTGTGTCACTTTTGTGCCTGGTGCCTGCGGAGGCGAGAAGACAACCAATCCCCTGGAAGTTGAGTTACAGAAGATTTTGAATCACCATATGGGTGCTGGGAATTGAACCCAGGTTCTCTGGAAGAGCAGCCAATGCTTTTAACCACCGAGCCATCTCTCCAGTCCCACTTTTATTTATTGTCATTTATTTTTCAGTGTTGGTGATTTAATCTAGGGCTTCATGCATGGGAGACTGAATATTGAGCCATTCACCCTCAGCCCCCAACTGGGGATTCTGGGCGGGGCTCCACCCTGACCACGCCCCAACCCCTCACTGGGGGATTCTGGGCGGGGCTCCACCCTGACCACGCCCCCAGCCCCTCCCTGGGGATTCTAGGCGGGGCTCCACCCTGACCACGCCCCCAGACCCTCACTGGGGGATTCTAGGCGGGGCTCCACCCTGACCACGCCCCCAGCCCCTCCCTGGGTACTAAAGGCAGGGGCATTACTCCTGTGTCAGTCGCCCACCCTTAATGTTTATGTTTGTGTATAGCCACTACAGTATTCAAGGCTGGCACTGAACTGCAGATTCTCCTGCCCCTACCTCCGAGTGCTGGGATGACAGGGAGGTTGATGGGGTGCAGGGACTAGAACCCACTGCTCTACCTCCGGAGCCAGCCCCAAGCCGTGTGTTGGTGCTTTCAGACAGGGTTTCATATAGCCCAGGCTGGCCGGCAACCCCTGATGCTCCATTCTCAGCCTCTGGACTGCCGTTATGACGGCCTCTTGAGACACGGATTCCCGCCGCGTCATCTCTAAGATTTAGAAAAGGCGGAGCTGAGCCAGGCGGTGGCACACGCCTTTAATCCCAGCACTCGAGAGGCAGCGCCAGGCAGATCTCTGCAAGTTCAAGGCCAACCTGGGCTACAGGGCGAGATCCAGGACAGGCACCAAAGCTACACAAAAACCCTGTCTCGAAAAACCAAACAAAAAGAAAAGGCGGAGCTGCGTACTTCACAAGGAACTTGAAGAGTAAGTTCCACGTGGGAGCTCCGCCCTCAATCACCACGCCCACACCAGACCACGCCCCCTGCTGTCATTCAGTGGGGTGGGGAGCCGCTGCCGCCCGCTTTGCCTTAGGGGGCGTGGTTAGAACGTCTGTGGCGTTCCTGCTCACCAATGAGACGGCAGGGCGCTGCACAGGAAGGGGTGGGCCTCCCAGGTATCAAAGGGCGGTGTCCGCTTTTCTATTGGGTGGCGTGCGGTTGTCAAGGAAACCGCAGTGCGGGGGTGGGGCTTTCAGGTGGGGCGGGGCTTCGGGACGCCGAGGCTCTCCGTCAGCTGACCCACCGCCATCTTGGTCGCCATTTGCGAGCGGCCCTAAGCTGGGAAGCGGGGCGTCTGTGGAAGCGGGCCTCACTCGCCGCCCCTCTCCTCGGACTGGTCTCCGGCCGCAGCCGTCGCTCTGGCCTCCACGTCGCCCCTCCCGCGGCGACCGGAAGCTCAGCGCGTCGCGCGCCTGAGGCGCGGTCTCCGGGTCCCCGCGCCTCCCGGGGCCGCGGCGGCGGCGGCGGCGGCGGCGTTCCCCTCGGAGGCCGCAGCCCGCGGGCCGCCGCGATGGCCCTCAAGATGGTCAAGGGCAGCATCGACCGCATGTTCGACAAGAACCTGCAGGACCTGGTCCGCGGCATCCGCAACCACAAGGAGGACGAGGTGAGCGGGCGCCGAGCGGGGCCGCCGGGCTCCCCTGCGCAGCCTGGGGCCTCCGGCCCGCCCTGGAGTCGCCTGCCCGACCCCGTCGCCATTCCCGTCCTGCCAGCTCGAGAGCTGCGGCGGCCCCGCGCGGCGTCCCTTGGCCTCCGTTGAGCCCCGCCGCCCCCGTCGTCCTGAGCAGACCCTGCCCGGACCGGCCCCGGTGTCTCCGCTGTCGTACCCGGGGGCCGCTCCCTGAGTCTGGTGCAGCGAGCCCTGCCCCAGAGGTTCAGGTGTTTGAGGTCTTGCAGTTGAGTGCCACTCCTCGAGCCTCAGTTTACCTGCTTGGAGGGGATCTGGCCTTCCCACGGGCTGGCGCAGACACGTGCTTAGGCAGAGGTTCTTCCGCCAGAGCTTGTTTCTGGTTTATCACATGTTGAGGGGTCGGGACCCTCCCGGGGTCTGCAGGTCTCCCATGGAGGAACCCCCTTGTCAGTCGGGAAAACACAGGTCCAGGGTGCTGTCCGGGGCTTACTTGGGAACCCTGCCAGGTCTCAGTTCCTGTCCCCACATCCCCAGAACTAACAGTGTTTGCAGCCTGAGTCCCCGTAAGCCAGTGAGTGACCCAGGGGTGTCCTGGACTGGGGAAGCCTGGCTTCAAAGCTGGAAGCTCAAAGAAGGCAAAAGTCAGGGTGTAGAAGCGATTTTTCCAGAAGTTAAGCTGTGACCGCGAGCGGCGCTTCCTTTCCTCCCCCCAGCCTGTGACCTAGATTAAGGAAGAAGTGAGATAGTGGCCGCCTGATGCCTGGCTCTGTGGAAGGACACAGGCCTCCACAGGCCTCCTCCTGGGCAGGAAGGCCATCCTGCAAGAGGGCGTCCATGACAGGTACCTGCTGGCCCCGGCTGCTGTTTGGCAGAGCAGGAGGCAGGCCCCTGCCTGGGGCAGTCGTCTGTAGCCCCTTCCCTGCTCCCCCGCCTTGGTCTGGTTTGGACCTTCCCTGCTCCCCTGGCTACTCTTGCCGTGGAAATAGCTGGTTGGCTTGCACTTTGCTGAGAAGCTTGAAATTTCCTCCGTACTCTCTTGTGGCCCTCTCCGCTCTGAGAGAAAGGGATTCCACATTCCTCATGCCTCCTCATTCAGTGAGTGGCCTCTGGGAAGCCTGTTGCATGACCCCGAGGAGAGGTCACACTCTAGTTTTTGTACCTTGAACAGGCTCTAGCTAGGGACATAATCCAGGCTGGCTTGAAGCTCACAATTTTCCTGCCTCAGCCTTCCCAGTGCTGGGGTGACTGATTTTGGGGGAAGTGTGCCCTGTCCTCAGGGAGCCTATGTTGTGTTTTGCTCTTCACGTCCTCCCCCACCGCCAAGGCGCATATCTTCATTGAGAATTGGTGTGGATGGGCTGTGCCTGCCCCGCGGGTGTCCATGGAGGCACTTTTTTTGAATTGGTGCATGTTATATGTAAAACGTCAGGTTTTATTACACTCTCACGCGTGTATACAGTGTGGGAAGTGCTTTCAGTAGTGCAGAGCTAGGCAGGTCGAGAAAGCCCTTCAAGTTTTCACATGGCCTCCGCCGCTGCCTGGCTGGCTGGCTGGCTGGCCATTCTGAGATTTTGGTTGTGAGCCCATCTTTAACTGCTGAGCCATCTCTCCCACCCTGGCTGGTCAGTCACTCCTGCTCGGGGACCATTGTCAAGGCTCTGAGTGTGTTGTCGGGGGCTCACTTCCGACTGCAAGCACTCTCTCCTTTGGGGGTGCTGATGCAGTGCAGTGCCAGCTGGCCAGCTTTGCTGCAGAAGCCATGCAGTCGGTGACCATCACTTGCCCAGCTTTATTTTTGGTTTTCCGAGACAGGGTTTCTCTGTGGAGCCCTGGCTGTCCTGGAACTTGCTCTGTAGACCAGGCTGTCCTTGGAGATCAACTGCCTTTGCCTCCTGAGTGCTGGGATTAGAGGTGTGTGTCACCACTGCCTGGCTCTCTTTTAAAGATTACTTTCCTTTATGTTACATGTGTGTGTCTGTGTGGGTTCCTACAGAGCCAGGTGAGGGCATTGGATCTGCTGGAGCTATAGTTACAAGTGGTAGTGAGCCTCCAATGTGGGTGCTGGGAACCAAACTCAGGTCCTCTGCAAGACCAGCCCTCTTAACTGGTGAGTCACCTCTCTCTTGTCACCTCCCTCCGGGGGAGACTACGGGTACTTGGTAGTGCTCTATGGGTAAGCTACATCCTATGTAACCCTGGCTGGCCTCTAGCTCACTCTGATTTGCCTGCCTCTGCTTCCTGAGTGCTGGCATTAAAGGTGTGCTGCACTTATCCTCGCTTAAAACTTTTTTTTTTTTTTTGGTTTTTCGAGACAGGGTTTCTCTGTGCAGCTTTGCGCCTTTCCTGGGACTCACTTGGTAGCCCAGGCTGGTCTCAAACTCACAGAGATCCGCCTGGCTCTGCCTCCCGAGTGCTGGGATTAAAGGCGTGCGCCACCACCGCCCGACAAAACTTTTATTTTTTTAAAAACACACATTTGGTGTTATTAAATAAAAACAGAAAGCATCCTTCCCAGTCACCTTCTCCGACTCCTTCAGAGCAGCCACTCCATCTTAGGCATGAGGCCCTGGCCTCTATCCCAGGTACCTGCCGAAAGTTAAAAATGAAAGCAAAACAAAAAATCCCTAGAGAGCTTACACTGCAGAGTCCCCCTCCCTGCCAGCTACCCTCTGCACTGCCCCTGGAGTGCGTTTCTCTGCAGTCAGCCAGGTCTCCAAACCCCCAGCTGCGGTTAGCTCAGCTCCTTCTCCTGTAGGTTTCTCTGGGCACTGGCCGGTCTGTGCGGTGCAGTCAGGCCAGCCCGGCTGTTTCTGAGATGCTGATGTAGCTGTCTCATGGGGTTTTAGCTGTTCCCCTCTGATGGGAAGCTCCACAGGTCAGGTGGAGATGTGTCTTTCCTCTGGCAATGTCTGTCAAGCCAGGAGTTACAGATTTCCAGAAGATATTCCTTGCCTGTATTGGTACTGCTCTATTGTCTGCCTCTTGGAAGTTTCTAGGACCTTCCAGAACCGGAAGTGCTACCTGGTGCTTGTGGCACCCCATTAGTGACTGATGGTGGCATCCCAGATGAGTCTCTCAGACCTCCACCCTTGCTCAGGAAGGAGGTGGATTGACTCCACTCATCTGTGCTCTGTGTGCCAAGGCCACTACCATTCTGCTCTAGCTAGTGACCAGGCTTCATTCACCACCATAGCCTGGCCATGTTGGACTTGGCTACCACCATGGCATGTTTCTGTCTAGCCACTCACAGGACTGTGCCACTTAAAACCCAGGTGTGTGCAGTCCTGTCCTTGGTCAGCGGCTGCTCCAGGTCCTGCATTGGACTTTTGCTTGTCATAAATACTAGCGAGGCTCTTTGACAGACTAGGATCTCATGGTTGTTTCTGAGACTTGAGCCCTGAGGTGACCTGTGCCTGAGGCTGTCGGTGTCCTTTGCTCTGCCTTGGCCATTCTTTTCCTGCTCATTCTGTGCCCAGCACAAATGGCTGATGCGCGTGTGTTCTCTCTCTCTCTCTCTCTCTCTCTCTTTTAGACAGTGTTGCTGCGTTGCCCAGGTTGGTGTTTTTGTGGCACTGGCAGTTCGGGGCCAATTCTAGGCTTGTTCTTTACCCCTGAGCCACATTCTTCTAGCCCCTCACTAGGGGATTTTAGGCAGGTGCTCCACCCCTGACCACGCCCCCAGTCCCTCACTGGGGGATTCTAGGCGGGGCTCCACCCTGACCACGCCCCCAGCTCCTCACTGGGGATTCTAGGCGGGGCTCCACCCTGACCACGCCCCCAGCCCCTCACTGGGGGATTCTAGGTGGGGCTCCACCCTGACCACGCCCCCAAGCCCTCACTGGGGGATTCTAGGCGGGGCTCCACCCTGACCACGCCCCCAGCTCCTCACTGGGGATTCTAGGCGGGGCTCCACCCTGACCACGCCCCCAGCCCCTCACTGGGGGATTCCAGGCGGGGCTCCACCCTGACCACGCCCCCAGCCCCTCACTGGGGATTCTAGGCGGGCTCCACCCTGACCACGCCCCCAGCCCCTCACTGAGGGATCCTAGGCGGGGCTCCACCCTGACCACGCCCCCAGTCCCTCACTGGGGGATTCTAGGCGGGGCTCCACCCTGACCACGCCCCCAGACCCTCTGGGGATTGTGGGGGGAGCTCTACCTGAGCCACACTCCCAACCC
This sequence comes from Peromyscus californicus insignis, assembly GCF_007827085.1. Classification (NCBI taxonomy): domain Eukaryota; kingdom Metazoa; phylum Chordata; class Mammalia; order Rodentia; family Cricetidae; genus Peromyscus; species Peromyscus californicus. The sequence continues at coordinate 54,223,724 of NW_026294492.1, forward strand.
TCTCTTTACTTTTCACTTTGAGATGGGGTTATGCAGAGTTGCCCAGGCTGGACTTGACCTCAAGATCCTTCTGCCTTAACTTCCTGATTAGCTGAGAGGACAGATACTGGACCCTCTTTGGATTCTGTTCCCTTTGCTCAATTTACTTGTTTGTGCAGAGGCTTGAGCTCCCCCTAGGGCTTCTCTTTGTAAGTTAGACTTCCTATCTGGGTCCCTGTCTGGGTCGCCAGGGCTGGGACTGGCACCATTTAGTCTCCACTTCCCCTTACTTCCCAGGCTCCCCATGCATCTGCATTCCCTTGTCTGTGTTGCAGGTGGAGCTGCTTCTCCATCTCTTGGTTTCTCCACTGTAACCATGGGAGCCACAGCTCCTGGCTCAGTCTTGCTCTGACTTTGGGTGACTTGGGTGCCCTCAGGTGACTTTTGTCCACCAGAGATGCCCATGTACTAATTGTGAGACCTGTGGACATGTGCCCTCCAGTGGCAGAAGGGACTCTGCAGATGGGATCAAACTGAGGACCCTGATCTGGGCATCGTCTTGGATCATCTGGACCCAGTTTCACCGTTGGGTCCTCTGAGGGAGGCAGGAAGGCAGGGGAGAGGGGCAGAGCCTGGGAGACTGCTGCCGGTTCTGGGGGAAGGAAGGAGCCTTGAGCTAAGGATGTGGAACCGCTGAATGCTGGAGCAAGCAGGATGTGGGTGCTCCCTAGAGCCACAGGAGAGCGACAGCCCTGCCACGTCTAGACAGTGTAGCCCAGGGAGGCTCCTATGGCCTATGAGGATATGCCCACATGGACCAATTCCTAGCCTAAAGTATGCCTGGCTCCCAGAACGTGAGCTACATTTCTTACCAGCCCCTCCAGCCAGCTTATGAGCAGGCTGGTACAGTCCTTATTGGACACTTGAGTTTTTCTGTGTTTCTTATGACGGGCGCCCTTGCCAGGCTTACCTAGGGACCCCGGATTTCAGCACTCAACCAGGAAGTACAAGCTGGGCCATTGGTTACTGCCTGGCTTCTCTGGGTTTGGCAGCCCCCTCTTTCACAAAGCCAGCTGGCATGGAGCAGACACCTGGAAGAAGGCCCAGGCAGGCTGTTCCACCTTTAAGGCCAGCCTGGGCTACACAGTGATGAGCAAGCCTTGGGCTTCTTCCCCAGCACCACAAAAAAATCTGGAGAAAGTGTGTCTGCCCTGGTTTTGTTTTGTTTTTCCTTTTATTTTTCTTTCTCTACTTCTACTATGTTGTTTCAAGGGGTCAAACTCAGCGGGTCAAGCTTGGTTTTCATTTCTTTTAGAGACAGGATCTCACACTGTAGCCCAGGCTGGCCTCAAACTTAGAGATCCTCCTGCCTCCATCCACCTTTTAAGTACTGGGATGACAGGATGCACCTGGAGCTGCAGGAGAGACCAGTCCAGGCCACAGTTTCCATGTAGAGGTCGAAGGACAGCTTGCAGAGATGGTTTTCAGGAGCATATCCTTGTTGCTGTTGTTTTTATTTTGTTTTGCTTTGTATTTTAGGATAGGGTATCACTTTGTAGCTCTGGCTGTCCTGGAACTTGTGGACCAAGCTGGCCTTAAACTCACAGAGATCCACCTGCCTCTGAGTGCTGAGGTTAAAAGCGTGTGCCATCCTGCCTAGCAGGAAGGAACATGTCTAAATCTGGCTTCTTTGGGCACATGCAGTGGGGAGACTTGCATAGGCAGGAACTGGCAGAGGCACGGGTATCTCATGATGGTTGGGATAAGGGGGTGCATGTTTGTACGCCATGGGCACATAGTGCCTGCAGAGGCTGGAAGAGGGTATTGGATCCCCTGGAACTGGGATTAGAGACATTGTGAACTACCATGTGAGTGCTGGGATCAGACCCTGGTCCTATGGAAGAGCCCCAGTGCCCTTCACTGCTGAGCACCTCTAGCCCCGTGCTGCTGCTTGAATTGGAAGTTTCTTTTCTTCTTTCCTTTTTTTTCCCCTTATTTTTGTTAGTTTGGTTTTTCGAGACAGGGTCTCATTATGTAGCCCTGGCTGTTCTAGAACTCCCTTTGTAGACTAGGATGGCCTCAAACTCACAGAGATCCTCCTGCCTCTGCCTTCTGAAGTGCTGGGATTAAAGGACTGAAGTGTGAGTTTCTTGTCCCTCACCAGATGCTTGGGGGGAGGGGCTGAGTCGCTGTTTTGAAAACTATTTTCCTTCTTGTGTTCTCTGTTTCTTCTGGATTCATACCCAACAGCCTCAGCTCTAGCTGTAAAAATGCACTCGGTGAATTACTTTACATCAGTCCTCACACTCGTGTCTGAGGCAGTTTCTGTTGTTGCTGTGTGCACAGGTGTGCTCCTGAAGTTTCCGTCTCCACCTCCATCTTGATGTCAGAGCACTGGGACTGCACATGCACTGTTGTGATTGAACTCAGCATGAGCAGGGCTTTACCCACCTAGCTATCCCCCACCTACCCTTTTCTTTTTTTCTTTTTTAAGATTTTTTTTTTTTTAGTGTCTGGGTGCTCTATCTGCATGTACACTTTATGCCAGAAGAGGGCATCAGATCCCACTGTAGATGGTTGTGAGCTACCATGTGGTTGCTGGGAATTGAACTCAGGACCTCTGGAAGAGCAGTCAGGGCTCATAACTGCTGAGCCATCTCTCCAGCCCCTCTTGGTTTCTTTTTTAATTTGGGTTTTTGAGTCAGGGACTTTGCTATGTAGTCCAGCCTAGCCTGGAACTGGAGGTAATCAAGCTCCTGCCTTGGCCTCCCAGGTGCTGTGATTCAGGCTTGCCCCACCAGACCTGGGTTGTGGGGTCACTTTAGGTTGTGTTAGCAGTGGCCTTCCCTCCTGAAAACCAGGAGATTATTACAGGGACTGAGAACATCCAGCTTCTGAGTCCTGCTGGAAGGCTGCTCTTGAGTATTTGGGCAGGCATCCCTTGCCAGCCTGAACTCTGGCACTCGTGGAGTTCCTACTTGGTTTCCTCTTCAAGGCCCACCCTACCTCCAGCTGAGGGTCCATCCCTTCCACAGAGGGCTGGCCTTGAGTTCTTTCTTCCCCTTTTCAGTCAGGCTTTGGAGGGAGAGACAAGGTCATTCCTGCAGCAGGGTGGTCCGAGGATCCCTGAGTGGCATTTAGTTACTTGAGGCGGGCTGTGGTGACACTTGTTCCATTGGACTCAGTCTAGATCATAAAATATTCAGGGAAGTACTCGGATTAGCCAGGCATGGTAGCCCATGCCTGCCATTCCATGGGGATCAGGAGTTCAGTGCCAGCCTCAACTGCATTTCATGTAACTGGGTTACAGGAAACCCTGTCTTGAAACATACAAACCCAAGAGAACAAAATAAATAAATCTTGTTGAGAGGGTGCTGAACACCTATGGTTCTTCCTGTGGCCCATGCTAGGGACAGGATGCCCTGGGCAGTGGTGGTCTCACAGCAGTCTGTTAGGTTCGCTTCACAGGGCGTTGGGATGGAACCTGCTACCCACACATGCCCACGGGGGTGAGGTGGGGGTTCTGGGGTTTGACAGCTCTGGAGTGTGTCAGCGGGGGCGGGGGGGGGGGGGCAGCCCTGGTGGCGGCTGCTGGTTCCACTGTCAGGTGACAGCCAGGTTCCTGGGCAGATGTGGTGGTCCTCCATACCCTGCTATGGCCACACCTCAGCACTTCCCCCAGCTCCTGCTGTCCCGGGGACTCCATTTGTGCTTGTCTCGGAGTGGGGTAGGAGGCACTCCCAGGGCCCACATCTGACCGTCTCTGGACTTCGTGCCTCAGTTCTCTTGGGTTGAACCGTCTGGCCCAAGAAGTTGTTTTAGATTTGCTGAGCTTGTGCCGGGCGAGTGGGGAGGCCAAGGGCGAATGCCAGTGAGTGGGGCTGTGCAGAGCAGCCCGTAGGAGGGAAAGGGGTTCAGTGGGCCCTGTAGCAAGGGTGGGTCAGAGAGGTGGTCCAGAATAGTCTACCTTCCCCAGTTGAAACCCTGTCTCCTAGAGCAGTCCCAAGCCTCTCCCAGTTCCATTGTCTACTTCCTACCTCTAGGTTCTCCTGTTGTGGATAAACAGTGCCCAGTTGGCCTTTGACACACAGCTCAGGACTGTGCGCTTGCCTGAGGAACAGCAGCCCTGGTTCAGGGCTCTGCAACCAGGCTGGCTCCACCTCTCCCTCCGTCCCCTGCCCACCTCCCTGAGCACCTGTGACAACCTCTCACTGGCCACACTCAGTGTCCCACCATCACATTACTGTCTCCCACCCAGGCCAAGTACATCTCTCAGTGCATCGACGAGATCAAGCAGGAGCTGAAGCAGGACAACATCGCTGTGAAGGCCAACGCTGTATGCAAGCTCACCTACGTGAGTGCCTCCCCCGTGGTCCTGCCTGCCTGTCCATCTGTCCACCACACATTGCTGCTGTGTGCAGTACAAGGTTCATGCAGAGTCCTGCCTGGTGTTCCTGTGGCTGGTGCAGGCTGAGTGCGTGGCAAGTGCTGAGGAGCCTGGCTTCTCTGGGTTTGGCAGGTGTAGGTGGATATGGCTGCCCTCTGCCCCTTTCCACCTCAGGTTGGGAGGCGAGGTACCATGCTGATTGTCAGTACTGGAGTGTGCCACAAGGCTGTCAAAAGGTAGTTCACCAGCCATTGTAGGAGAGCGTGCCCTTTTCTGTTGTACTTATTTTCTGAGACAGGGTTTTTCTGTATTGTAGCCCTCCCTGGCTGTCCTGGATCTCACTCTGTACTTGGCCTCGAACTCACAGAGGTCCACCTGCCTCTGCCTCCTGCGTCCTGAGATTAATGGCATGGGCCATCATTCTAGCTCTTTTTTAATTTTTAGAATTACACATTCCTTTCCTTTCTTTTCTTTGTGTGTGCAAGTGTGGCATGGTGCTTGTATAAGGGTCGACTTGCAGGGCCTGGCTTTCAGTTATTTGAATGGCGGGACTCAAACTCAGGACATGGGGCTTGGCAGCAGGAGTTTTTACCTGCTGAGCCTTCTTGTTAGTCCTCTTGCTTTTAGAACAGTGTTTGGATTGAATTCAGGGTCTGATAACCTTGAGGCAAGTGCTCTAGTAGGCAGCTACAACTTACTTTGTTGTTGTTGTTTTGTTTTTTGTTTTGTTTTCTGAGACAGGGTTTCTCTGTGTAGCCCTGGCTGTCCTGGAACTCACTCTGTAGACCAGGCTGGCCTCGAACTCACAGAGATCCTCCTGCCTCTGCCTCCCAAATCCTGGGATTAGCAGTGTGAATTACTATGCCTGGTTATTTATTTATTTAATTATTTTTGTTTTGTTTTGTTTCGAGACAGGGTTTCTCTTAAGTTTTGGTGCCTGTCCTGGAACTTACTCTGTAGACCAGGCTGGCCTCGAACTCAGAGATCTGCCTGCCTCTGCCTCCTGAGTGCTGGGATTACTGGGATTAAAGGCATGCGCCACTGCCACCCGGCTACTTATTTACTTTTTTTTTTTTTTTTTTTTTTTTTTTTTTTGGTTTTTCGAGACAGGGTTTCTCTGTGTAGCTTTGCGCCTTTCCTGGAACTCACTTGGTAGCCCAGGCTGGCCTCGAACTCACAGAGATCCACCGGCCTCTGCCTCCCGAGTGCTGGGATTAAAGGCGTGCGCCACCACCGCCCGGCACTTATTTACTTTTTAAAAGGATTTGTTTTAATGTTTATTGCTCTATAGCTTGTGTATTTTTACACTGTGTGTCTGGAGTTGGCTTGACTCTCCAATCCTTCTACCTCAGCTTTCCAAGTGCTGGGTCACAGATGACCGTAGCTGCATGTGCCCTGCTGTGGGGACTTCACTCAGTAACACCATGTTCTCTGCTGTGAGTGGTCATGCTCTTCAGTGCTGTATGAACTTGTTTCCTTAGACTTTGATATGCCATCTTTCTCCTTGTTAATTGTTTAAAGTGCTGGGTTGGAAACCCAGTCTCTCATGTTCCAGGCAGGGACTCTTCTGCTGAGCCACCCCTAACCCCTCACTGGGGGATTCTAGGCAGCCCCCCCCCCCCCCCAAGCACGTCCAGCCTTGTCAGAGTCATTTGTTAGAAAGAGAATATAAAATCCACAAGGGTGTGCGATGGATGCCGTTTTCATGTTCACACTGAATGCGCTTGTTCTTCCACCTGTGCTGTGCGTGCTCCGATTGTGGCTGAGACCGTTGCCCGGTGTCCCCTGAGTACAAACCACTGTGGTTGCCCTCTTAACAGTTACAGATGCTCGGGTACGACATCAGCTGGGCTGCCTTCAACATCATCGAAGTCATGAGTGCCTCCAAGTTCACATTCAAGGTGAGGACCCAGAGCACCTGGCAGGCAGGTGTGCTGTGTGTGGAATTCCTGAGGGAGGAGGGCTCCTCCAGCAGGGGTGTCCTTGAGGGGGTGTCCTGTGGCCAGTGCTTCTGCTGTTGAAGGGAGACAGCCTTCCTTCTGCCAGTGGGGAGGGTCTGAGAGAGATGGGTGTCCGTGGCTTCCGCCTGGAGGACAGGTGGGGTGCCAACTGCCCTGCACGCTGCCCTCTGTGCCTGCCGTCCTTCCAGCTGGCCGCCGCACGGTACGGCCGGCGCAGTGCCGAAGGGCTGCCTAGTTACAGTGGCTCCTGCTGTCCTCGTCCTTGCAGACACCAGCCCCTCCATCAACACTTCCATAAGCAAGGGAGCTGCTGTTGCAGAAGACAAAAAAAAGCAAAATGCTGGGTGTGGCAGCATGCTCCTGTAATTCTAGCACATGGAGGGCTGAGACGGGAGGATTACTGTGAGTTCTACCCAGTTTGTTACCGTATCTTAAACAACAGCAGCAGAAGAGAACACCAGCATGACAAGCCTGCTGAAGGGTCACCCTGTTCTCTCAAGCATTTGTCGGCCATATCGAGCCCCAGGATGCCCAGCTGTAATCCCAGCGCTGGGGAGACTGAGGCAGGAGGATTGCATATTGCAGGCCAGCCTGGGCTACAGAACATAAAGCAGGCACTTCCGTGGGTTTCGATGTACCAGCCTCTGGGCAGCTCAGGGCTCAGAGCGAGTCCATGGCACTAGCGAAGCTTAGACTTTTTCTGTCTGAGGGGGTTAGGAAAAGACAGTGACACTGACTGATCGTTTCCTTCTGTATTTATCAGCCTCTTCTGATGGACTGACTGGGCTGCACTCAGCTGGCTCCAAGCCTGTGCGAACAGCCGTGCAAAGGCATAGTTATAGATTGTTACATAAACATAAAGTAGTTCCTCATACCAAGGTCCCTAACCTTAACTTATTTACATGTCACAGGCCTCCATGGCCCTAGCCCTTCGCTATGCATTGTGTGCAATACACAAGAATACAAGACCCAGGTGTGCCTGAGCTGTCCTGTGACCAAAGTCATGGGATGACCACAAGGCCCCCTCAGTGAAACATCATTGTTCTCCATAAGGATTCTTTAAGGTCAAAGTACTTTTAAAAAACCATCCGTTCATTCAACTCTGTATATCCCATACAGTCACTTTGGTAAATTCCTACGGAGTGCAGTTAACATGTTGTTCATCTCCCTTACATGATTAAAAATAAAGTCATCCCAATACCCCATATAGATTTACAGCTAGGAAACTTACTGCAGATCCACAGAGCATGAGCAGACAAGAAGTATATTTTCACAGACAACTCCCTTGCAGCAGGGCATATACCAGGCTACCAAACAAGCATTCCTACTGTCTGTCTGGAAAGTTAATCTTACCAGGGATCCTAAAGGAATCACAAACCTAAACTATGTACATAAAAGATAGATCCTTAGGGTGTGTACCCACTTATCCCTGCTTCCCTTTTTTGTTGTTTTTTTAAGATTTATTTATCACATATACAGTGTTCTGCCTGCATGTGTCCCTGCAGGCCAGAAGAGGGCGCCAGATCTCATTACAGATGGTTGAGAGCCACCATGTGGGTGCTGAGAATTGAACTCAGGACCTCTGGAAGAGCAGGCAGTGCTCTTAACCTCTGAGCCATCTCTCCAGCCCCTCATCACTGGTTTCTTGTATCTGGAATGGAGGGCTGGAATGGGTACAAGGACACAGACCTGTGCCTGTCTTTTAAGCATTAATGAGTTAGGGCCAGCCTGGCTGCCGCAGAATTCAGTTGGTCTTTAATCGTTAAACTGAGCTCTCATCTAAAGCAGCTTCTAAGGTGGAGCTCAGAGGTCTTAGCTGAAAAACGTGTCTTTGTACGGACTTTTATTCATCAAGGCTCTGTATAAGATAACGTTACTGTTATCAATTAGAAGGTAAAACTATCCAGTAGTAGGGGATGTTTCCAGTGAGAGAAACACATTACCTTACCTGCGGTGGGGAATTTCCCCACACCCAATTCACCACACAAAGCCACGTCAGGAGCCCACGGGTGGTTGCCTCCTGGTGGGCTAACACCAGAACCTCAGTTGTCACCTGCTGCCCCCCCCCCCCCCCCCCCAGCTACCGGCAATTCACACTTTGTGGGTTTTTTGTTGTTGTTGTTGTTTTGTTTTTCAAGACAGGGTTTCTCTGTATGGCCCTGGCTGTCTTGGAACTTGTTCTGTGGACTCAGATCCTCCTGCCTCTGCCTCCCCAGTGCTGAGGTTAAAGGTGTGCGCCACCACTGCCAGGCTTGACTCTGGTTAGTAGGGATGGCTGTGGCTTTTTATACTGTGGACTGGCTTCTTCGAACCCCCTGTAGCTAAGATTGTTCTTGAACAATAGTCTTCTGCCTCTGCCTCCTGAGTGTTGCCATGACAGAGTGTGCCACCCTGTGCCACAGTAGCTGACCAGCACTGCTGTCCCAGGGGCTGCGATACCTAGTTGTGGGGTCACTGTCATGGCGAGTCATTTCCTGCCTAGCCTCTGCTGGACACAGTTGGGCTAGACACTGGTCCCTTTTGACTTTTTCCCGTTACCTGTTTAATTTCATGCATGAATGCGCACCCAGCCTCCAAGCAAGTCCCTAAAGAGGGACAAAGTGGTACATCATCAGAGTGAGAGCCAGGGGTCTGCCTGCGTGTGCAGCAGTGTGTGTGGACCTGTCTGTACGTGCTGGAAGGGGCATTAGGGAGGATGCCTTGGAGCTCTGTCCCAATGCCTGTCCCCCTCAGTAGGAGCTCCTGGAGATCCAGGTGCCCCCCTGCTGGCACCCTGTGTCTACACGGTTTGCTGGGTGCTCCTGGTGGGGCTGCAGTGGCCCCACGGGCTCCTGGTGGGGCTGCAGTGGCGCCGTGGGCTCCGGGTGGGGCTGCAGTGGCCCCGTGGGCTCCGGGTGGGGCTGCAGGGGCCCCGTGGGCTCCGGGTGGTGGGTCTGCAGTGGCCCCGTGGGCTCCGGGTGGGGCTGCAGGGGCCCCGTGGGCTCCGGGTGGTGGGGCTGCAGGGGCCCCGTGGGCTCCGGGTGGTGGGGCTGCAGGGGCCCCGTGGGCTCCGGGGGGTGGGGCTGCAGGGGCCCCGTGGGCTCCGGGTGGTGGGGCTGCAGGGGCCCCGTGGGCTCCGGGGGGTGGGGCTGCAGTGGCCCCGTGGGCTCCGGGTGGTGGGGCTGCAGTGGCCCCGTGGGCTCCGGGTGGCTCTGACTCTGTGGCTCTTGATTCTGCAGCGTGTTGGCTACCTTGCCGCCTCCCAGTGCTTCCATGAAGGCACCGATGTCATTATGCTGACCACCAACCAGATCCGAAAGGTAGGCCCTGATGCTTTCCTGCCACTCAAGTGAGCCACAGAAGGCAACCGCTGAGGGCTGTGTCAGTGGTGCCTCCTCTGCCTAGGGCAGCTTTTCAAGGCCGTGTTACTGCTCATACCCTGTGTCTCAGCAGGCATGAGCTATCACACTCGGGCAGGCTTGAGGCTGGAGCTTTGCACATGCCGCTTCCCCACTCCCTGCTTAGTGCTGCTTAGTACTGCAGGGCAGCCTCCTGTACCTCCACCTCCACATTGGGTTCCTCCAGGCTGACCTGGCTCTTAGGAGGCTCCCAGTGCCTGTGGATGTCCTTGACCACGCCCCACCCCTTCCTGCAGGGTGATGCTGCCCCCTCAGTGTGTGGCCAGCCCATTTATAATATCTGTCATAGGGCACACCCCTGTGTTCACAAATGCTGGAGTAAGGACAGGACCCCTGCAGCGTGAGCTGGGGGCTGGGACTGGGGTTTTAGGAGTGTTTGTGGGCAGGTGTCAGGTGGGGTGAATAGGTGGGAGCCACAGCAGCATAGGCGGGTTCATGGTGCTAATGAGGAGGCAGCCTGGCTGAGGGTGGGGCTGGAGGTGCAGGGCTTTGTGGTGCCATGGCTGCAGCCACGGGGGTAGTGTGTCTGGGTTATGGAGTCCAGCAGGAGGCCTGGGTGAGCCAGAGTACTTGGAGGAGCAGATCCTGGGCTGGCCAGACATTTTGAGAGGAGCAAGGGTCTATGTGACTAGGTTCTCTTGGGAGCAGCAGGGGCCCAAGTGGGTGGGGCCTTCTAAAGGAACAAGGTCCTGGATGGGTGGGCCTTGTGGGAAGAAGCCGAATCTGAGAGGGCTCTGAGAGGGAACTGGGCTCTAGGAGGAAGGGAAGTGGGCTGCATAGGTGATTGGGGTTGGCTTGGGGCTGACACCGGCTCTGGCTACATCAGCATCTAGCTGTCTGTGCGCCTCCAGTGTGTGAGGCCTGGGGCTAGGCCTCTCTCTTGAAGAGAAGGTTGGAGTTACTGCTGTCCTCAGCATTTGCTGATGTCCTGGCAGGGACCCGGTGTCTCTGCAGCAGGGACTTGTGTGCCGACTGAACACAGGCACAGATCCCAGGCCTCCGCAGTCCCTGTGCGGCTTTAAAACAGCCTGGATCCTGGGGCTAGGACTCTCAAGGCCGAGCTCCAGGCCCTTCCGGCTCCTCTCCCTGTCTTCCTGATGCCTTTCCTATTAGGAGGAGGGCGGTACTCTTGCTGCTCACTGCTGCTCCCCTGTCCCTGTGGGAGTGACACTGAAGTCTGGCCTCTGAGGACAGGGCTGAGCCTAGCTTCTGAAGCTGTTTGAGCCCACTGCACAGGGAAAGGCCTTAAAGGTTACAGTGTTGTGTTAATATCACTCAGTGTGCCCGGTGTATCCTCGACATACACAGCTGGGAGCCCTTAGAAAGTGGGTGTGGCCCCCACAGGATGAGCCCTAGTGTCAGGTGCCCTGCTTTAGTGAGAGCGGGGGTCAGGGCACCAGAAGTTGAGGGGTGGGGACAGCTACCGCCTGGGTCTTCTGCCTCAGGTCCCCTGCTCATTAGAAGGATGAACTCAGCATCGGTCCAGAATGTCCCTAGTATCTTCAGGGAGTGGCTGAGTAGAAGCAGGTCCCTACAGCGTTGCTGGGAGCTGGGCAGTCCTTGCCTAGGAGTTGAGACTTACAAAGTAGCCTCTGTCCCCAAGGAGCCCAGAGACCTGTTGGCTTCCATGCAGAGCTTTCTGGTCCTCTGCCTCCGACCTGTGTCCCAGTTCCTGTTGATGACAGCAGAGGAGCTGTGAAATGCCCCCTCATGCTGGGATGCAGGTGGCTGGGATGCAGACATCAGATAGTCCCAAGGGACTGCACTGACACTCTTGCCGTCCCCTTGCAGGACCTGAGCAGCCCCAGCCAGTACGACACTGGAGTGGCACTGACTGGTCTGTCCTGTTTTGTCACCCCAGATCTTGCCAGAGACCTGGCAAATGACATCATGACCCTGGTGAGTTTGTGTGTGCCCGCACCACCCCTTACCTTCATCTGGTGATACCCAGAGTTGAGCCCTCGCTCTGAGGAGACAGAAACAGGCCCTTGAAGTGGCTGTGTGTAGCTGGGGTGGATGGGACCGAGCAAAAGTCAGCCTTGGGTTTGTCCCCTGAATCCTGCCTGGTGGTCTCAAAGTCCATCAGTAAGGAGGGGGGAGCCCGCTGTCCCATCCAAATCTCGCAGATACCTGTTGCAAACAGTAAACAGCTCCCCTGGGACCCACCATGCCCATCTGCCCCTTTCTGTGGTGACTGCAGAAGTGTGGCTTGTGAGGCTTTTCAGATAGTTGCCAGCCCTGTGGACTAGAGAGCATGCAGGGCCTGCCTGGAGCCTGATGAGATAAGGGTACCCCTGCCAGTTCAAGTTCCGAGACTGACCTGGAGGAGGCTGGAGTGAGGGCAGCCTGGAGACAGGGCCACACGTTATAACCAGACCGGCTTACAAGAGCCTTGCATCCCTCCGTGGGTCCAGGACATCTAATGTAGGAGGGAGGCCGGCCTGAGCCAGGCTAACATGGAAGCTGGGGGCAGCAGGACCTGCTTTAGGTTGGTTGGAGGGAGTGAGGTGTGAAAGAGTCAGAGGTGCTGGGTGACTCCCCGGGCAGGTGAGTTGCCGACCACCCCAGTGTACCCACAGATGTCTCACACGAAGCCGTACATCAGGAAGAAGGCGGTGCTGATCATGTACAAGGTGTTCCTCAAGTACCCCGAGTCCCTGCGTCCTGCCTTCCCCCGGCTCAAGGAGAAGCTGGAGGACCCAGACCCAGGTTGGTGATGGGAAGTTCTGCCTAGCCAGCTCCTGGGAGGATGGGAGGGTGGGGGAGGATGGGAGCCATGTGGGTCCCCACTGCAAATCTCCTTTGATCCACAAGCCACAGTACACTGAGTGAGTTGAGACTCCCATGGCTCCCAGGGCCCGAGTGGATTGTCAGGTGCAGGGCAGCAGCTTGCTATGAGACCAGTAGAGCCCAGGGCCCTGGGAGCTATGCAGCTGTGGCGAGTGAGCGAGCGAGTCAGTCCTGCCATCCTCCACCTCTGCAGAGATGACTGAGAAATACACGGTGCTATAGACCTTAGAGCTATCCCAGGAGCCTTGAGGGCCTGGTGAGCATGTGGAGGCTTTAAATGCCATTTGATTAAAGTTGTGGTCATTTAGGATTTGAGCCCAGGAACATCGCTCACGATGACACACACAGGTGAGTGGCCACTGTGTCCCTCACAGGCTTGTCCTGGGAAACCAGAACACATGGAGGCCTCCTAAGAGGAGCACACTTGGCAGTGGAGCAGGTCCTATGGCCCGGGACCACGTTTTGCAGTGACCACACAGGCCCTTGGAGCAAAGTGTGCCAGGAGATCCCTAAGACTGGCATACAAGGGACTCACTTGGCATTTTGTACATGGGGCAGATGAGTGTGCAGGTTCTGGGTGTGTTCACAGCAGGGGCTCAGCCTCCCAGCTTGTGGCTGCTGGCTGGCAGCCTGTGGAGCCAGGTCCCTCCCCGCCTCGAACGGAAGAGAGAAGGCCAGAGCACCACTCAGCTCTGCAGTGAGCTTGCCCACATGAACCAGGCGCTCGGGTCATTTCCGTCGTGGTGGCTCCTGGTTACCTAAGGAACTTACTTGGCAGGCCAAGGCAGGAGAATTCTAATGGCAGCCTGGGCTGTAGGCTGAGACCAGAGGCTGGGGCTCCCTCAGCACATGCTAAAGCCTGGATCCCATCCCCAGCTCCACATAGAGCAGGTATGGTGGCACATGCCTGGCAGTGGAGGCAGAGGGTCAAGAGTTCAAGGCCAGCCTGCCTCCGTGAGACCCTGTGTCAGAAAAAGTGAGCTGCTGAGCTGCCAAGCACTCCTTCCGTCTCAGGGACGCGGCTCTTGCTGCGACTCCACTAGACAGGACAGATTCTCCACTCCTGTGTGTGCACGTGGGTATCCGTGTGTGCGTCTGTGAGCGTGCGTGACTGTTCGAAGGCAGGGTGTTGTTTAGCCCAGGGCTGTGTGAACCTTTCCCGCCATCCTACCCCAGCCCTGCCGCCAGACTGGGCAGCAGTGACAATCCAAAGAAGCAGTCCCACAGGTCTGCTCGCGTCAGCACGGGCAGCTTGTGGGTGTAGACCACTGTGGAGTCGCCCTCCCACATCAGTACCCAATCTCAAGAGAGCAAAGGGCCAGGCGGTGGTGGCGCACACCTTTAGTCCCAGCACTCAGGAGGCAGAGGCAGGAGGATCTCTGTGAGTCCGAGGCCAGCCTGGTCTACAGAGTGAGTTCCAGGACAGCCGGGGATACACAGAGAAACCCTGTCTCAAAAACAAAACAAGGGACTGGCAAGGTGGTTCAGCAGTTAAGAGCACTGGCTGCTCTTCCAAAGATCCTGAGTTCAGTTCTCGTGGTGACTCACAACCATCTCTATAATGGGATCTGAAGCTCTCTCTGGCATGCATGCAGACAGACCACTCAGCACTCATACCTAAAACAAAACAAACAAAACTCAGAAAGCAAGAGGATGATGTACAGTTGGAGAGAGGGCTTGGCTGTCAAGGGCACTGTCCCCTCCTGCAGATGACCCAGGTTCAGTCCTCAGCACCCACACTGCAGCTCACAGCCTCCTGGAACTCTGCATCCTTCTGGTGTGCACCCCTGTATACCTGTGGTGCACAGGCTTACATGCAGCGAACACTCATAACAAATAAGTGTTACTTAAAGGGGTGGGAGTGTAGATAAACCATTTCTGTCCTGAGCAGAAGCAGTGTGTCCTTAGAGCAGTGCAGGAGCCATTCACTGTACCACATGCTGTGTGCATGGTGACAGTCACCAGTGTGTCCCCAGGCTTTCCAGTGAGCCCTGTACCACAGGTTCTTATTGTTCAGGGTATCCCTGTAGCTGGGGAATCCTCCTTTGCTATGGTGGGGATGTCCGGCTCTTTGGTTACTGATGGGGACATTCCCTGTAAACAGGGATGCCCTTGTTGACAGAGATATCACCTTGGTAGCAGAACATCCCACTCCTTGCTGATGTGGACCCATCTCCCGGTCCTTAGGGGTGCAGTCTGCGGCTGTGAATGTCATCTGCGAGCTAGCACGTCGCAACCCTAAGAACTACCTGTCCCTGGCCCCGCTGTTTTTCAAGCTCATGACATCCTCTACCAACAACTGGGTCCTCATCAAAATCATCAAGCTGGTAAGTGCAGAAGGGTGGGGTGTGTGCTGGGCCTAGATCCGCAGTCTGTGGGTATCCCAGTGACCACAGCACCCCTGTCCCTGTAGTTTGGCGCCCTGACTCCTCTGGAGCCCAGGCTGGGCAAGAAGCTGATTGAGCCGCTCACCAACCTTATTCACAGGTAGGTACTCCTTGACCACCATCCCTGGGCACCCTCTACCGAGGCAGTCTATTTAGTCTGTTTTTTTTTGTTGTTTTGTTTTTTGTTTTTTGTGACAGGGTTTCTCTGTGTAGTTTTGTGCCTGTCCTGGAACTCACTCTGTAGACCAGGCTGGCCTCGAACTCACAGAGATCCGCCTGCCTCTGCCTCCCGAGTGCTGGGATTAAAGGTGTGTGCCACCATTGCCAACAGGCCTGTTTGGGTTTTTTTGAGGCACATTTCCCTCTATAGCCCAGTCTTGCCTGAAATTCACAACAGTTCTCCTGCCTCCTGCTGGTTGTACGTGCACACCTCTACACTTAGCTCAGTCACCTTTCACTTGTACTCCACACACCCAGCAGTGCGTTCGTGTCGCCCTTTGCTCTCCTGGGGCCCCAGCGCCATGTCATGTCCCCCTGGACTGACCCTCTGGAAGGGTGGCCTAGGAGGAGCTGCAGGCCATCATTACATGCAGGGCAGGGGTGGGGTGGGCTGGGGCTCAGGAAAAGTTAAAAGTCTTGGGCTGCATTCCCTGCCTGAGAGGACCATAGTAATCACCATGATGTCCCAGGGCTTTAAAGGGACAGCAGTAGTGCTGTTCCCATGGAGCCCAGCAGTGACCTTGTGTGTGTGACACTGTCTGGGCTGGTCCTCACACTCTCCTCTCTCTCAGCACCTCTGCCATGTCCCTGCTCTACGAGTGTGTGAATACCGTGATTGCAGGTGAGTGCTGACCGTAGCCTGCCAGGAGGGTGCTGGTATGGGGGCGGGGATCAGCCGTCCTCTTGAGCTGCTATCAGGCTAGGAGAGGATGCAGGCCCTCTTGCTGGAAGGAGCTGAGAGGCCTGAGCTGCCTAGGACCCAGAGCATCTGGATGAGGTGGCTGCCTCCTGCCCAGGTCCTCTTCCCTGGTGCTGGTGCAAACTCAGGTCTCTGCATGGCTCATCTCCCAGCTCTTCCTCAGGCCTCTTTGCAAATCTGAGAGGTTAGTCTCCCCGGTGGGGACAGAGCCCAAAACCAGCACATGTCTACCTGGGAGGCAGCGTCCCACTTTTCCAGGCTTCCTCCAGGCCCCTGCAGCAGAACTGAGCTGAGATAGTCCTGTCACCCAGAGATCACGTAGGAGCAGGGCTTTACAGGCACAGGGGATGGAGCGCAGTCCGCAGCACTGGAAGGCTTTACAGGCACAGGGGATTGAGCGCAGTCCACGGCACTGCAAGGCAGAGACAGGCAGACCCCTGGAGCGCAGTCCGCGGCACTGGAAGGCAGAGACAGACAGAGCCCTGGAGCGCAGTCCGCGGCACTGGAAGGCAGAGACAGGCAGAGCCCTGGAGCGCAGTCCGCGGCACTGGAAGGCAGAGACAGACAGGCAGAGCCCTGGAGCGCAGTCCGCGGCACTGGAAGGCAGACAGACAGGCAGAGCCCTGGAGCGCAGTCCGCGGCACTGGAAGGCAGAGACAGGCAGAGCCCTGGAGCGCAGTCCGCGGCACTGGAAGGCAGACAGGCAGAGCCCTGGAGCGCAGTCCGCAGCACTGGAAGGCAGAGACAGGCAGAGCCCTGGAGCGCAGTCCGCGGCACTGGAAGGCAGAGACAGGCAGAGCCCTGGAGCGCAGTCCGCGGCACTGGAAGGCAGAGACAGGCAGAGCCCTGGAGCGCAGTCCGCGGCACTGGAAGGCAGAGACAGGCAGACAGAGCCCTGGAGCGTAGTCCGCGGCACTGGAAGGCAGACAGGCAGAGCCCTGGAGCGCAGTCCACGGCACTGGAAGGCAGAGACAGGCAGAGCCCTGGAGCGCAGTCCGCGGCACTGGAAGGCAGAGACAGACAGGCAGAGCCCTGGAGCGCAGTCCGCGGCACTGGAAGGCAGACAGACAGGCAGAGCCCTGGAGCGCAGTCCGCGACACTGGAGGGCAGAGACAGGCAGAGCCCTGGAGCGCAGTCCGCGGCACTGGAAGGCAGAGACAGACAGAGCCCTGGAGCTTGCTGGCAGGCACTTGAGTCAGTCAGCGCACTCCAGGGCCAGTGAGAGACCCTGTCCCCAAAAACCGGGTAGGAAGGATTTCAGAAGATGCCTGCCGTCCACCTTTGTCTGCACACACTGCACACAACATACCAGAAATTGAGACTTAGGACTTGGGCCCAGCGCCCTTGGGCTTGTGATTGAGCATGGCTATCCTGCGTGGGTGGAGGGAGCAGAGGAGGAAAGGTGACATGAAGGTGTGAGCCCCCAGGTGAGGTCTCAAGGCCACAGTGATCACAGGAGAGTCCTCAGGACTCACACAGCCACCTTTTCGTGACAGGACCTAGCTGTCAGCCACAGGAAGAGCAGGCAGGGCTTCTAGAACTCTCCCTGGGAGTCAGGTCATGCTGTGTCTTCAGCCACAGGCTGGTGATGTGTGGATTGTCATCATCCAAGAGCTCCCCAAATCCATGAGGTCTTGGGGGCTGCTCTGCAGCATAGGTCTGCACTCCAGAAGTCCGAGAGGAACAGGGACTGTGTGTGAGCCTGTCTTCGGTACCAGTGTTTCAGGCCCAAAAGTTGCTCCTGTTTGGGAGGGTGGGGGACCCAGGCTGGCTCCCCAAGGCCCAGGCGGTACAGCTGCCTTCTGAACACACGGGCCTCCTGTGAGCCAGCCAGCCAGGCCCCTGTTGGTGGGGATGGGTCAGTAGGGTGGCAGTGTCTGACCCAAGGGCACTAACCTCATCCTCCATGTGCCCCAGTGCTCATCTCGCTGTCTTCCGGCATGCCCAACCACAGCGCCAGCATCCAGGTGCGTCTCTGCAAAGAAGGGGCCATGCAGATCAGTAGAACTAGGTCTTAGGGGTGGCCAGGCCCCAAGGCTCCTCAGCCAGTCGGTTAACGGTTGTGGTGATCACCTCCAAGTTAGTTTTTCTCCGTTGAGGTATAAAGGAAGTCCTTTACACAGGCACCTCCTTTCCCACCGCACCTCCACCTGCCCTGTTGGAACCAAATTCAGTCTGCCAGGGCAGCTGCTGCGGACACGGGACGCCCCCACTTGCCCTCACTGGCACCTGCAGATCCACTCTGTCATACTGAGCAGGGTCTCCAGTGAGAAGGCTGCAGTCACCTCCCCTTTCTGTACCCAAATGCATGCCATCAGTCAGGACTGGGAGCAGGCCCCAGGCCACGGTGTGGGGTAGAGACCAGCTGGAGCCCTGCCTGGGAAAGCCTGACCAGTGTGACGTTCCTCCTCAGCTCTGCGTTCAGAAGTTGAGGATACTGATAGAAGACTCAGACCAGAACTGTAAGTGACCGCCCCCTGCCAGGGACTAGGCCTGAATGCCATGCCTGGGGTTCAGAACCCACCTGGGCCCTGCCCTCGGCTGTCCTCGTGCGCTCCAGCACGCTGACTGTGGGTTGAGCAGTGGAGTCACCATGGGGGACACTGGGTTGCAGCACAGCAGCACCCTGAGAGGTGGAGGCCGTCCTGAGTGTAGTGTAGACAGCAGACACGAGGACGGTCGGGGCTGGACTCAAGCCTAGTGGTTCGAGCTCACGAGTGAGTGTGTCAGATCTTAGGATCCAGACCTACCTGTGCCTCAGAAACCAGGTCTGGGCCACAGGCTTCAAGGTCATGTTTGGCTACCTAACGAGTTCAAGGCTAGCCTGGGCTGCGTAAACCTTGTCTCAGAAATAAATACTGTAAGGTCTGCGGAGCCGGAGGCTGCTGCAGGAGAGTTGGGAGTTTAGGGCCAGCATGGTTCCACACTAGACGGCCTGTCTCAAAGCAGAACAAGGGGCTGGTGAGACGGCTCCGTAGACAAAGTGGCTTGCCACCGCACCTATGCCCTGATTCCTTTCCCGGACCCCTGTGGTGGGAAGAGAAATGACTTTTACAAATGGTCCTCTGACCTTGGTGTACACCCCCACACAAATAAAACTGGGATTGTTTTTCATTTGAAGGAGAGGGAGGCTGGTGTGCAGGTACACACCTGTTAGGGTAGCACTTGGGAGGTGGAGGCAGAGCCAGGGTTCAGGTGCAGAGGCCTCAGGCCAGCATCTGCCTGGTCCTCCGGAAGTATATGGTGACCTGCTATTGCCTTCCTTGTGTCTCACACTGCTCCAGAATGGGGTCGTCTACTGACCCAGACCAAGTGGCAGGCTGAGCCACCGTAGGGTCCCAGCAGCTCTCGTGTCCATGCATTCAGGAAGCATCTCTGGGCCATCTGTTGATGAGCGGCCACCTCAGAACCTGTCACAGATTGAGGCTTCTGGGTACAGAGCTGTCGTCTGTGGCCCTGCTTAGTCTCCCTCCCTTTTCCATGAGGCCCATACTGGGTTAGCAGTGACCTTTAGAGCGTGTGGGTGTGGTCCTTAGACCACCATCACGGCTGTTCTCTGTTTGGGTTTTTGTTTTGTTTTATTTTTTTGAGACAGGGTCTCTCTATGAAGCCCAGGCTGTCCTAGAACTTGCTCTGTAGAGCCGCCTGCCTCTGCCTCCAGAGTGCTGGGATTAAAGGCGTGCACTACCACCATCACCCGGCTGGTTCTTTTTTTTTTTTGGTTTTTTGTTTTGTTTTGTTTTTTGAGACAGAGTTTCTCTGTGTAGCTTTGTGCCTTTCCTGGATCTCGCTCTGTAGACCAGGCTGGCCTCGAACTCACAAAGATCCACCTGCCTCTGCCTCCCGAGTGCTGGGATTAAAGGCGTGCGCCACCACCGCCCGGCTCTTTTTTTTTAATACACGTATTTTTAAGTTCTTTGTAAGTTTTTGCCATTTGTAATTAGGTGTTCATGTGTGGGTCTGTGCTCGGAAATCCCAGTGCCTATGGAGACTGGAGGCACCTAATGCCCTGGAGCTGGAGTTACAGTCAGAGCTCCCGATGTGTGCTGGGAACCAGACTCGGGTCTTCTGGAGGAGCAGCACACACTCTGCTGCTCAGGCAACGCATAGTACACATGGGGTTCTTACCCTGACGGGTCCTGATACCTGCTGCCCCAGTGTCCAGAAGGCCGTGCCTGTGGACCAGGCTGTGATAGGTTGGGGAGGGGGCATCACAAAAGTGCCCATCACCTTCAGGCAGCACCAGCTGGGGCCACAGTGGCCAGAAGTGGTGACACACTCCTCCATTGCACCCATTGGCCATGGTATTCCGCTCGGTGTCTGTAAACTAATGGCCACTTGGTCTCCACAGTAAAGTACCTGGGGCTGCTGGCCATGTCTAAAATCCTGAAGACGCACCCCAAGTCCGTGCAGTCCCACAAGGACCTGATCCTGCAGTGCCTGGATGACAAGGATGAGTCCATCCGCCTGCGCGCACTCGACCTGCTCTATGGAATGGTGTGTGTCCCTGTGCCCAGGACGGGGAGCCCCTGCAGCTTCAGCACCTGGGTCAGCGGGTGGCACCTGTCCAGGCTGTAGGGAACGGGGCCTCAGTCAGCCTCCCTTAGTCAGACACATGCTGACTCCTGCCCAGAGTGACTGCTGTCTGGGGAAGAAGCCAGCCCTCCTGGGTTCATGAACTCAGTCTCAGCTGTCACCTCACAGCTGGTCACGTCCACCTGTGCTGACCAGCAGGCTCTTCTCCCGCAGGTGTCCAAGAAGAACCTGATGGAGATCGTGAAGAAGCTAATGACCCACGTGGACAAGGCCGAGGGCACCACCTATCGCGATGAGCTGCTCACCAAGATCATTGACATCTGCAGCCAGTCCAACTACCAGCACATCACCAACTTCGAGTGGTACATCAGCATCCTCGTGGAGCTGACGCGGCTGGAGGGCACCCGCCACGGCCACCTCATCGCCGCCCAGATGCTAGATGTGGCCATCCGAGTCAAGGCCATTCGCAAGTTCGCTGTGTCTCAGATGTCTGCACTGCTTGACAGCGCCCACCTTGTGACCAGTAGCACCCAGCGCAATGGCATCTGTGAGGTGCTCTACGCGGCTGCCTGGATCTGCGGGGAGTTCTCGGAGTGAGTTGGTGTGGCCCTCGGTGGCCCAGTGTGGCCTGGTGGAGGGACATATGGGTAGACCCTCTGCCTGAAAGATGGTCACTCCTGGACTGCCCTGCCCAAATCACTGTTTGTCTCCCTCCATAGAGTGGCTTGGCCACGTGGGTCACACTGGCTGTGGAGAGCGTGCCCTCTAGTTCATAGACATCCAAAGATCTGTTCTGTTTCAAGGGTCTTCCTAGCTGGGCAAGCTGCCACCCTCAGAGCCAGGCCTCACCGTACAGTGGTGATAGGCCTGTCCCACCAACCCTGAGATTGCCCTGCTAGAGCTCCACACGGCAGCTGCTGTGCCCTCTTGCCATACTCCAAGAGCATGTGGGTGGGTAGGCCAGGGTGACTAGTACTACATGCCACCTCAGATACCTGGCTCAAAGGACACATGACAGCTGTGACCCAGAGCAGGTGTAGATTTGTTGTTAAATATCTGACTTGTCCCAGAAGTCTACTGGAGAGCACATTTCTCCGGAAGAGTCACAGAATTTACTTAGCACCTCCCAGTGCCCCAGGACTCAGCCCATGGCAGCCACATATCAGTGCCCCTTTGAGGACCCAGTGGGGGTCTCCTCTCTGAACCCACAGGGCAGCCACAGAGTGCACGTGGATGTCAGAAGTGCGTTGAGGAGTGTTTGGGTTTGTGGTGCTGAGAACTGAAGCCAGGCATATTTGTCCTCTGTGCCTGCTGGTGATAGTCTCATCTGTGCCATAGTTTTTCAAACCGTGTCCCTTTTTGTGGAGTTCATGGTTCTTAGTTTCCCACTTGTGCTTAGTGAAAGCGAGTGCCCCAAGTTTGCACTTTAGCTGAGACGTCAGACCCCACATCCCTGGCCTGGCTTCCTTGTGACATGGGCCTGTGAGTGTGCTCAGTAGCCTCATGCAGCCCCTGTCCCCCAGGCACCTACAGGCGCCCCAGCAAACCCTGGAGGCCATGCTGCGGCCCAAGGTCACCACACTGCCCGGCCACATCCAGGCTGTGTATGTGCAGAACGTGGTGAAGCTGTACGCGTCGATCCTGCAGCAGAAAGAGCAGGCCGCCGACACCGAGGCTGCGCAGGAGGTCACCCAGCTGCTGGGGGAGCGGCTGCCACAGTTTGTGCAGAGTGCCGACCTGGAGGTGCAGGAGCGGGTAAGGCCTGCAAGCTGGGGACTCTGCTGCCCGTGGTTGAGACTAACCCTGACAGGGGCAGCTTCAGAGGGGACGGCTGGCCACAGCTCCAGCCCTGTGAGCACATCCAGGGCTGGCGTGGTGTCAGTCAGGAGTGGGGGCTGTCTGCTCACACCTCACCTATCGGGTAGCAGAGCCTCCAGCAGGGCTGCCTCCTAAAGATCCCACAGTTCCTGCCCCCCAACACACCTCTAGCTGGGATGCTGTGTGAACATGTGTACCCACATAGCTAGGTCTGGACTCACAGGGCGGGTAGCGTTACCAGGGACCCCCATGTCTAGAGACGCTCTTGGTCTCCTTCTAGGTCCTTGTCCTGGACAGAGCCAGTAGATGGAAGGGATTTTCTCCCATTTCTAAAGTGAATTGTTGAAGTCTCTCCTAGCTCTGCCCATCTGAGGCTTGGGGTCCGTGAGCAGGGACTGTGGTGTGGATGGGCCTGAGAACCAGCCTAGGAGGTGGGCAGGCCCTGCTGCTGTTGTGGGAGCTGGTTTGGGATCCTCTCTGTTTGTTTGTTGTGGGACAGGGCTTGAACCTGGAGTCTGTGTGTCTCAGGCATGTGCAGTGTCTTCATGCCCAGCCTGGGACAGCCTGGCCAAGGTCGCGGGCTGACACGGGCATTGGGGCCCAGTGGCCAAGGCTGCTCCCGGCACCTCATGGTAACGTAGGTTCCCACTGAACCAGGTGCCATGAGGCTTCTGCTTGGTCTCTGGGGACCCGTTGAAGAGGTCAGGTGTGGGTGCTGACCCATCCGTGGTTGAGGAGCTCCCCCAGGCTGAGCCCTGTGGGTGTGGGAGGAGGAGCCCACACCGAGCCACACCTTGACTTGGTTGGGGTTGGTTGTGCAGCATGGTAGCAAGGGCTGCCGAGTACAGCTGTGTCTTGAGAATTTGAGCCAGCACAGGACTGAGGGGCTCCAGGGGCCCCCAGAGATGACATTAGCTGAGCTCCCTCCTGTTCTGACCCTGGTGGGGCTTGTCTCCCTGTCTGAGACATGACGAGATCTGGGGCTGAGCGAATGGGGAGCACAGGCCCCAGCACCATATCCTCAGGCACCCCACTCTTGACCTCTGCTCCCCTAGGCGTCCTGCATCCTGCAGCTGGTCAAGCACGTGCAGAAGCTACAGGCAAAAGGTGTGCCGGTGGCCGAGGAAGTGAGCGCCTTGTTCGCTGGTGAACTGAACCCCGTGGCCCCCAAGGCCCAGAAGAAGGTCCCAGTTCCTGAAGGGTGAGGATTGGGGATGTGGGGAGTGATGGGGCTGCAGCCACTCAAGTGGTCCCTGATTAGGAAATTAGGTAGGGGCTCCCATGCCCCAGGACCCGCCACCAGCCAAGGGAACAAGAGGCGACCACTCTGTCCTGGTGCTGCTGCACCCTGTTCTCTGACCTTCTGGGAGTATCCTTGCCTGTCATGGTCCTCCCAGATTCCATGGTCCCTGTCCTGGTCTGCTGTTTCCTCCCAGGCTTCCTGCCTTCCCATCTCTGTGTCTTCTCTCCGGGTCTATGGCATCCTGCCTTGCCTGGTCCCTGTGATGCTGATGTTGAGAGATGTCACAGGCGCATGGTGGGCCACCATGTGACCTCCTCTGTACATCCCAGCCTAGACCTGGATGCCTGGATCAATGAGCCACCTTCGGACAGTGAGTCTGAGGATGAGAAACCCAAGGCCATCTTCCACGAAGAGGAGCCCAGGCATGCACGGCGCCGGCAGGCTGAGGAGGACGAGGAGGAGTTAGCCCGGGTGAGCACGCCATTTCAGGAGCACCCAGCACAGGGCGGCAACCAAGTTTGGGGTCTACCTACAAAGAGTAGCTGATGGTCAGGCCTAGGGGCACCTGAGGCTCTGCCATACAACCAGACACGGCCTGTGACCCAGGCCAGAGGACCCTTAGGTTCCACCTGGCCCTCCTGGTGGAGCAGCCCCTCCCATGAGCCCCCTTTCCTGGACCCTCAGCAGGAACACCAGAGTGGGCTTCTGAGTCTGCAGGAGTAAGAAAGGCAGGCAGAAGCTGTGGCTCAGGGTGGGCAGACCCAGGCCAGTTCTGCTCCCGGAGGCCAGACCTCAGGTGGTCTGCCCATTCATGAGATCTGCCCCTGGAGGTGGTCCTCATGTTTCCTACTGTGACCCCTCCCTGCCCACCTGGGTCTTGGGAGATGGACAGGCACTTTTCTGACACACATCCTCACATAGAGTCCTGTCCCCACAGCGGCGAGAGGCCCGGAAGCAGGAGCAAGCCAACAACCCTTTCTACATCAAGAGCTCCCCGTCCCCACAGAAGGCAAGTGGTGTCCTTGAGAGTCCTCCCACCAGCTGCCATACTGAACCCTCCAAGAGGGTAACATACTTAGGGCCCTGCCTTGGGGGAGGGAGCTGTGCATGTGTAGTCCCAGCTACAGCTGAGCAGAGCTGGGCTGCGTCCAGTTCTTGGTAGAGAGCCTGGCTGTTCTAGATGGAGCCCATCTATTCTGCCTTGAGGTGCATGCTCTGCCCAGCTGGCCCATTGGACCTACAAGAAGTGCTGGCATCTCAGCTCTTAGCAGTTCCTCAGGGCCCTAAGGGGTTTCAGGCAGATCCTGCAGTGGTATCAGAGTCACTGGTGAACACTGTGGCCAAGGAGGAGAGTTCACAGCACCCCAGGGTGCAAAGGACACCTGCTCTGGGGTTAAATGTGTCCTGCTGTCTCATTTTGGACAAAGCAGGGATTATTGGTACTAGCACCAGGGTTCTGTGGGCAGAGCCCTTGCCCAGCATGTGTGAGCTTTGGGTTTCATCCCCAGCACCACACAAACCAGGTGTGGTCACCTAGGATTCAGGAGACAGACAGGAGAAGCAGAAATCTAAGGTCACCCCTTGGCTACATAGTGAGGTTGAGGCCAGCCTCTAGTCCCTGATTCCAAAAAAGTGACAATCATGTTTAGATTTAGGTGTAAATAGCCTATGACACACTTTCCAGGGCTGTGGTCCCAGGTCCCCACCTGTCTATGGAACCTGAAGCATATGAGTAATGCTCCCATGCTGCAATGGGGGCCACCAGTCTCTGGCACACTGGGTTCCCCTCTCCTGAGTCCCTGAGGCACATTGACACCCTGTGGTCCCTCTTTCAGCGATACCAGGATGCACCAGGTGTGGAGCACATTCCTGTGGTGCAGATCGACCTCTCAGTGCCTCTGAAAGTTCCAGGCAAGTGTCTCCTCTTCAGTTCACGTGTGGGACGTGACAGAGTTCCGGGCGTCCGTGAGCTCTGGCCATCCTCATGTCCCCACAGGCATGCCCATGTCGGACCAGTATGTAAAGCTGGAGGAGCAGCGGCGGCACCGGCAGCGGCTGGAGAAGGACAAGAAAAGGAAGAAGAAGGAGAAGGGCAAGCGTCGCCACAGCTCCCTGCCCACAGAGAGCGACGAGGACATCGCCCCTGCCCAGCGCGTGGACATAGTCAC
Organism: Peromyscus californicus insignis; assembly: GCF_007827085.1. Lineage (NCBI taxonomy): Eukaryota > Metazoa > Chordata > Mammalia > Rodentia > Cricetidae > Peromyscus > Peromyscus californicus. The sequence continues at coordinate 54,249,310 of NW_026294492.1, forward strand.
CGAGGAGATGCCCGAGGTCAGTCCCTGCCCAGCCCTGTCACACAGGCCCTCCATGATGGACATGGTTTTACTCCAGTCTGTGAGCTGGCAGCCATAGCCCGTTACCTTGGGCATCTGGCACATGGGTGGTGTGGGTATGACTGTCCAGGCAGTCCTGTGATTTGGGGCAGAAGTGAGCCTCCACCAGGACAACATGGTTGCTAGTTGACTGAGCCCTGACCTCTCCATCCCCTCAGAATGCTCTGCCTAGTGATGAGGATGACAAAGACCCCAATGACCCCTACAGGGCGCTGGACATTGACCTGGATAAGTAAGTGATGGATGAGAAACAGACCGAAGACTGGGTGGGGTTGCTCTTCGGGTGGTGAGATCCCCATTCCCGGGGTGCTGAGAAAATCCTTGGCCGTGGTGGGGCTCTGTGTTGGTGGCTCGGCATAGTGCCTGTGGTGTGAGCGTGAAGGCCCGAGCTCCTCCTCCAGCACTCATTAAAAGCCAGGCCTAGCCCCCAAGGCACAGAGACAGCAGAACCCAGGAGCCCACTGGCAGCCAGCCTGGCTGAGTGAGGGAGCTCCAGGTTCAGTAAGAGACAGACCCTGCCTAAAGGTACAGTGGAGAGTAACAGGAAAACGAGGGGCACTGACCTCTGCCCTCCACGTGACTGGACACGTGTGCACCTGGACACAGACATCCACGTCCCATATGGGCATGGGCATGCACTGTTCACATCCAAAAAGGTGGGAGGAAAGACTGGATGCTTAGTTGTGCAGGGAATGGGGTCAGTGTTCCCAGAACTGTAGCTGTCTGGGGAGCCTCAGGATTTGTAGGGCCAGCGGCCCCGAGGGGTGGGCCACAGCTCAGCCTGGTGATCCCACCTCCCCTCCTCCCCCAAGGCCCTTGGCTGACAGCGAGAAGCTGCCTGTCCAGAAACACAGGAATGCTGAGACTGTGAAGTCCCCCGAGAAGGAGGGCGTCCCCACGGTAGAGAAGAAGAGCAAGAAGCCCAGAAAGAAGGAGAAGAAGCCCAAAGAGAGAGAGAGGGAGAAGAAGAAGGACAAGAAGGTGTGTGAGCCCCAGGGCTCCGGCCGAGTGCAGAGCTAGGGCTGCAGAGAGTGGAACCGTGCAAGCCCAGCCAGGGCCATGCCCAGGGAGCCGCTGTTGTAGGCTAGGCTTCTACAACCGAACTGAGGGCTGGGGCCCAGGGCTGTGCACATGCTAGGGGGTGCTCACCCTGCCGCATCCCCAGGCTGCTTCGGTTTGGTTTGGTTTTCAGTTTTTGGTTTTTTTGAGACAGTCTCACTTTGTAGCTCTGGTCATCCTGGAACTCACTCTGTAGATCAGGCTAGACTCGAACCCACAGAGATCCATCTGCCTCTTTCGCCCAAGTGCTGAAATTAAAGATGTGCGCCACAATACTCGACTCACAGGATACTTTTTACATTGCATTTTGAACTAGATCTCACTGAGTTGTCCAGGCTGGCCTTGAATTTGCAATCCTCCTGCCTCAGCCTCTTGAGTAGCTGAGATAACAGGCCTGGCTAAAAATAGATGTTATTTGTTGAGGGCTGGGATCAAGCCCAGGGTCCCACCGATCGATGCAGGGCAGCCTCTGAGGTGTGGCTTGGTGTGGTGGCATTTTGGAGACTGCCTATCAGTCTCCTGCCCAGGTTGCACCACCAGCCAGCTCACAGACAGGATGGATCCCAGCACTCAGGAGACTGGGGGAAAAGGATTGCCATGACTTCTAGGCCAGCCTGAGCCACAGTGTGAGAACCTGCTGCTTGGCTGTAACACCGCTCCAGTCACCACTTAGCCCAGCTGTCTTCCCGAATGACTGGTGGCTGTTGCTGCCATCTTGGCTGAGCACCTGTGGGGTCCAGTCAGAGCACAACCAGGCCTTGCGCTACACAGCAGTCAGGCTGGTCTGGGGCAGGGAGGCAAGAATGGCCAGCTGCTGGAGACCAGCCCTTGCCCTTGGCACTCACTCCCTGCCTTTGTCACAAGTGTTCTTCCTGTGGCTTCAGGGTGAGGACTTAGACTTCTGGCTGTCCACCACCCCGCCACCTGCTGTTGTCCCTGCTCCTGCCCCATCCGCAGTAAGTACCTGCCCCGTGTGTCCCCAGAGGTATCGCCTGTACATTTCCACAGCAGCCAGCGGGTGCCAGGCTTCTCCCTGCAGGCCAGCCCGCCGGGATGGCCTGGTCAGGCCTGTGTCTGCTGTCCTGTGGGACTCTGCTTAGCAAGGCTCAGGGAGGCAGAGGGGTGGTGGCCAGCAGGACCTTTGTCCACAGGTGTCCTTTGGAGACTATCCTCAGCCCTCAGGTGGGGACGGCACTGGTTCGGTGGGACTCAGAGTTCCCTATTGCTTCTCAAGCTGGAACCCTCTGAGCAGTCAGGGGAAGAGCACCCCATCCTCCACCCCACCCCTGAAAAAGCACCCCGACCTTCCCGGCTTTGCAGGAAGAGCTTGCTGTGAGCACTGTCACCCCAGCTAAGGACGAGGGTGAGGAGCTCAAGAGAGAGGAGCCAGAGGACGAGGGTGTGGACGATGATCAGGAAAGGGTGAGGCACACAGCACCAACCACTTCCCTGAAGTGCCTGCAGCCCTCATGCTTCCCCACCATCTCATTCCAGAACCTTCCATCACCCCAGTAGGAAGCCTCACTCATGAGCAGTCTGCCACACTGCTTCCTGAACCCTGTCACCCTTGAATCCCCTTGCTGTCTCTGGATTCGCCTGCTCTGCATATCGGCTGTCATCGAGTCCCACACTAGGTGGCCTCTCTTGTCTGGCTCTCTCATGAGACACACACCCCCCCCTTTTTTTTTTTCAAAGATTATTTTAACACTGGGTGGCAGTGTCGCACGCCTTTAATCCTAGCACTTGAGAGGCAGAGGCAGGCAGATCTCTGTGAGTTTGAGGCCAGCCTGGGCTACAGAGTGAGTTCCAGGGAAGGCTCCAAAGCTACACAGAGAAACCCTGTCTCAAAAACCAAAAAAAAGAAAAAACAACAAAAAGATTATTTTAAGCCTGGTGTGGTGGCTCATGACTAAGAAACCCTGTCTCACCCCCCATAAAAAAGATGATTTTAGTTGTGTGTGTGAATGTTACTCCATGGGTCCTGGGATCTGAACTGAGCTTCTTCATGATTGAGCAGCAAGCACTCTTAACCACCACGCCATCAACCCAGCCCCAAGCCCCATGGTTTGGTTTTGGGTGTTTTGGTTTGGTTTGGTTTTGGGTGTGTTGTGTGTGTGTGTGGTGGGGGGTCTTTTTATTTTATTTGCATTGGTGTTTTGCTACATGTATGATTGTGTAAGGATGTCAGATCTTGAGTAACAGACAGTTGTGAGCTGTCGTGTGGGTGCTGGACTTGAACCTGGTCCTCTGGAAGAGCAGTCAGTGCTCTTAACCACTGAGCCATCTCTCCCATGTGTGGCTGAGCCTCATGTGTGGTTTTTCAAGACAGGGTTTCTCTGTGTAGCCCTGACTGTCCTGGAAATCACTCTGTAGCCCAGGCTGGCCTCCAACTCAGAGATTCTCTTACCTCTGCCTCCCAAGTGCTGAGATTATAGACGTGCGCCACCACCTCCTGGCCACTCCATGTTCTTGAAGTCCCTCCATGCTGCGGTGTCTGGGAGCCTTGCTCCTGTCAGTGGCTCTGTGGTGCTCCAGTGTGTGACTGGTCTTCATGTCTGTCATCCATCCATAGACACTGGGCCGTTTGCCCCCGTGGATGGAGCATAGGCTTACCTCTGTGAGCGCTCCTCCTCGGTGATGTGGCCAGGAGAGCTGTGGTCCCATGCAGTGACAGTCTCACTGATCTGTGCTCTTAACCCCTGCCTCCGAGCGGCTCCTGCCCTGCCCTGTCAGCCCCCCCCAAGGTTCTAGTGTCGCAGTCCTGGCCTCCAGCCCCAGGGACCTGTGGGGTCCTGGCTCTGCTGTCCCCCCTGTCCCTTCCCTGTGGCCCCCACCATGTGACGTGTGAGGGGAGGATGTTGACCAGGGCCTCTTGCTGGAACAAGGGGCCTGAGCCCAGACTCTGCTTCAGAAATCTTCCCGGCCCAAGAAGAAGAAGCACAGGAAGGAGAAGGAGGAGCGGCCACGGGACAAAAAGAAAGCCAAGAGGAAGCAGGTGGCGGCGCTGGAGAATGGGGCGACGGCGGCGGCGGCGGCGGCGGCGGCGGCCGCGGAGGAGGAGGAGGAGGAGGAGGAGGAGCCCATCCCGGTGAGCACGCTCGCCACCCTGCCAACTCAACCTTGAAACACGGCTTCCGTTCAGAGAGAACCCAGAGCCTCGTGGTGGCTCTCGCTCCTTGTGAGCCTGTCCCTGTCCCATGAGATATCTGTGAACAGCCAAGGCCCTGTCACCCACGCTGACGCTGTCTCTCCTTCCCCAGCCCATGTCCAGCTACTGCCTTCTGGCTGAGAACTCCTACATTAAAGTGGTAAGTGGCACTGGGCTGCCGCAGGGAGGGCTGGTGCTGGGGGGCAAACCACCACGAGAAGCCTTGCAGGGCTGGCGGCAGTGGCCAAGCCCAAACCCGGCCGAGACATTGCCACCAGTGTGGGACCACTGTGGCCAGCAGCCCAGCCACAGCTGTAGAGCCCAGTGTGGCCAGGCCACGTGAGGACAGCATTGTTAACGGGACAAAGCGGCCATGGCAGCATGCACATTGGGGCAGAGGCGGGAGGATTCCAAGTTCAAGACCAACCAGGACTATATTGCAAGACTTTGTCTCAAAGAATCAAAAAGACAAGGACTGGTGTAGCTTCGTGAAGAGTGTGGAGGGCGAGGTCCTGAGGGCCCACAGGCAGCTCTCACAGAGGAGCCACTATCCTTGATCTTGGCCGGGAGCTCACTCCCCTCAGCTGGTCCCTGGTTCTTGACCCTGCCCTTACTCATGCAGACTTACGACATCCAAGCCAGCCTACAGAAGGACAGCCAAGTGACAGTGTCGGTCATCCTGGAGAACCAGAGCAGCAGCTTCCTGAAGAACATGGAGCTCAACGTGCTGGACTCGCTCAACACCAAGATGGCCCGGCCGGAGGGCTCATCGGTGCATGACGGTGTGCCCGTGCCTTTCCAGCTGCCCCCTGGTGAGCTCACCCCTTGGCCCTAGCATTCCCAAGGCCAGCTCTGCTCCTTACTCCTTTGTTACCTGGGCTCCTGCACAAGGAACTTAGCTAGAGCTTCCGGGGACAGCTGAAGCCCCAGGCCCCAGGCCCCAGGCCACTCACTCATGTGGTGAAGCCCCATATGCTGGGCTTTCCCCGGGACAAGGCTGGGGTCTAGGGCCAGCAGAAGGAACTCACTGTTTCTGTGACTCTCCAGCATCCCAGCCAGCTGTGACGCCCTAGAGTCAGTGCTGGCTTAGACCCCGGGCCCGGCTGAGTGCCGTGTCTCCCACCAGGTGTCTCCAATGAGGCCCAGTTTGTGTTCACCATTCAGAGCATCGTCATGGCTCAGAAGCTCAAAGGCACGCTGTCCTTCATTGCCAAGGTATGCACTGGGGCCAGCGGCCATGGCCAGTGCTGAGAGCCCACTCTCCACTGGGCTCCAGCCCCTTTGCCCTGCCCCAGGGGATGTCGGGCACCCCAGGAGAGGGAAGCCACCCCACAGCTGCAGCTTCCCTTCTCACAGGACGACGAAGGGGCCACCCACGAGAAGTTGGACTTCCGGCTGCATTTCAGCTGTAGTTCCTACCTGATCACCACGCCCTGCTACAGGTGTGTGTGCCTCCACCCCAGAGACCCTCCCAGGGTGGGGGCGCGGGCAGCAGCTTGGTGAGGTGGGGTGTGAGGTGAGGTGGAGGTAATGCAAGACTCCTTGAGATGTCATCCCAGGCGCCTTCAGCTCCTGACAGTCTGCTGCTTTCTCCTGAGGCCACCTCTTCCCCTGCTCTGTCCCCAGGACCGCCCTGGGTGCCTTGGAACCCGAAGTAGTCCTCTGGCCTCAGCATTCCGGGGCAGGGCTGGGGTGACAGGCCTGCACCCAGGCCCCGCCATCACCCCCGTTCTCTCCTCCACAGCGATGCCTTTGCCAAGTTGCTGGAGTCAGGAGACCTAAGCATGAACTCTATCAAAGTCGATGGCATTAGTATGTCTTTCCAGAACCTCCTGGCAAAGATCTGTTTCCACCACCATTTTTCCGGTGAGCAATGTCGCAGTGATAGCGGTTTCATCTCACAAGTGTCACAGAAGCCACCCCTGCTCCCCAGTCAGTCCCTTCCTACCCAGGGCCTTGGCCCTCAGCCCCCAAGTGCCATCTCCCATGGGCCCCAGCCCTTGGCAGCCCGGGAAGTGTGGGCCTGACCCCCCCATCTGTTGCAGTTGTGGAGCGTGTAGACTCTTGTGCCTCCATGTACAGCCGCTCCATCCAGGGCCACCATGTCTGCCTGCTGGTGAAGAAGGTGAGCTCACAGCACGCCCGTCCCCCGTCCCCCGTCCCCGTTAGCTGTACCAGGCCCCCACTGGGGGAGCCAGGGCCTGAGGAGGGCAGGGGCGGCCTCAGCGTGTCTCAGGCCCGTGGCTGGGCGCGGTGCGCACGGCTGCCTGCCGAGCCCTCCAGAGACTGAAGCAGAATTACTGAGTTCCAGGCCAGTTGGGGCATTTGGGTTCAGAAACTAAAGTGAGGCCTAGGCCCCAGATGAGGGGAGGAGGGTGGCCCTCCCACCACAGGCCTGGGCAGTATGTGCGTGTGGCTGTCCCCAGGGTGAGAGCTCCGTGTCGGTCGATGGGAAGTGCAGTGACGCCATGCTGCTCAGCAGCCTGCTGGAGGAGATGAAGACCACGCTGGCCCAGTGCTGAAGGACGGAGTGCAGGTGCAGCAGACCACAGACAGACATGACAGGCCTTGCCTCTCCTCTCCTCGTCCTGTGTACTGTGCCCACACCCAGCATTAATTTAACGCCCCGGCCTCCACTGTGTGACTCCGAGGCCCTGTGGGGCATCAACTTTTTTGTTACCCTTCTTTGTTCTGCCCTTGCACTCCCTTGGCAAGGAAGGCCGTTCCAACCCTAGCCAGCACGGGGCTCCTAGCTCCGCTCCCCGTTCTTGGAGGCAGCTGTGGGGACTCCAGGCGGTGGGGCCTCCAGGTTTCCAGCAAACAGTGGGGCTAGTGTGGCCCCACTCTTCTGCCCCCATGCCGCCTCTGGAGGAACTCTTCCAGCTGCTGCTGTCCCCAGACTTCCTGACTGGTGGTGTCTGTGGAGAGGTGACCAGGCCAGCTGTTACCACACTTCTCCCCAGAGTCTGCGCGGCCAGATGGATGGAGTGTACTTGTGGGTCAGCTTGGCTGCTGACAGCAGGGACAGCCCTTTGATTTTCTTGTGTTCAACAGAATTCTGGTGGGGTTCTGTTTGGGGGGTCTGTGGAGGGGCGCAGTCCATGCCCCTCAGTTTGTCACTACACATCATGGGTTGTCCCTGCACTGTGCCACAGCTGTGGAGGGCTGAGTGCCTTGCAGTGGAGACCCTGCATCCTGAGAGCATTCAGTGCTCACCCAGCCATTCCGGGGCAAGGTGAGTGGAGCCCAGCCTGGACTCTCCCTTTAGCTGGGTAGCTGGCCACAAGCTGAGCCTTCCTCAGAGGCGATGGTGGTCTACAGACATCTGGCTGTCCTTGAGGACTGCTGTCACTTTAGCATGTAGAGAACTCTGTTACCGACCCCACGTGACCTCCAGCTCTATGATGTTCCATGATTGATTTGCTGTCGACATTCCCATGTGAAGAGAGATATATCACGCTGCTGACGATCGGTGTCACAATGACCCAATAAAGAGTCGCAAAACATGTTTGCCTGTTGTGTCCTCACAGAACTGCAGAGCAGTCCTCAATGTGCCCATCAGGCTCCTAGGGCCCAGGTGGGACAGCGAGTTTCCCCAGCTTTAAATGCTGTCACCCTCATTGAAGGACTTCTGTGTGAGCATGAGTGCAGCTCCAGAGGCCAGGCTGCGCTGCGCCATCGCTTTCCACGCACACAATGCTGCATTGAAACCTGGTCCTTAGGCATGGGCAGCAGACGCTAGTGCTCACTCAACTATCTTGCCATTTCTCCTTTTTAAAAAAAGATTTAAAATTATATCATGTCGCCAGGCAGTGGTGGTACACACCCTTAATATCAGCACTCAGGAGGCAGAGGCAGGGGACAGCCAGGGCTACACAGAAAACCCTGTCTCAAAACAAATACACAAAGATTACCAACATGTCTGTCTACCATGTGTGCATCTTGTGCCAGGAGAGGGCGCTAGCTTCCCTGGAACCGCAGCTCCCGGTGGTGGTGGATGATCCCTCAGCACTGAAAACCTGGAGGCGTGCTGCAAGAGCCCAGACTGCTGAGCCACTTCAACCCCAAGCCCCTTTCCTTTTCCTTTCCCTTTTTTTTTCCCTTCGTCTTTCAAAAGACAGGGTTTCTCTGTGCAGCCCTGGCTGTCCTGGATCTCGCTCTGTAGACCAGGCTAGTCTCGAACTCACAAAGATCCGCCTGCCTCTGCCTCCCGAGTGCTGGGATTAAAGGCGTGCGCCACCATCGCCCGGCTCTTTTTCCTTTTTTTTTTTTTCCCTTTGTCTTTGAAAAGACAGGGTTTCTCTGTGTTGTTTTCGTACCTGTCCTGGATCTTGCTCTGTAGACCAGGCTGGTCTTGAACTCACAGAGATCTGCCTGGTTCTGCTTCCAGAGTGCTGGGATTAAAGGTGTGCACCACTGCTACCCAGCCTTCTTTTTTTTTTCTTTTTTTTGGTTGAGACAGGGTTTCTCCATGTAGCCTTGGCTGTCCTAGAACCCCTTTAAAAGAGTAAAAAATAAAATAAGCTTTTTAATCAACTTCATAAAAAGTATTCTTGTAACTGAACTTAGATAGGCCCACTTGCCCAGCAGGTTGCAGGTGATGTATTCACATTTTCTTGGCTCAAGGATGGGTGGCCTCTGCATGCCACAGGGTCTGAGTGACAGCACAGAGCTCGCTTGGCAGGAGGTAGGCGCAGATCAGGTGGGTCAGCTATTTAAGGTGGTCTGCAGCACTGGCTGAAGGTGTACCCGAAGCACGGTCAGGTAGGGACTCCCCGAGAAAGCAAGCCCAGAAAAGCAGCTCCGCCTGGGAGCCTGACACCTCAATGCGCCGGGGCCAGCCAGGCAGTGGATGCTCCAGGTCTGTCAGGAAGGGCTCCCTGTTCAAGTCACAGGCACAGCTTGAGGCTTCAGCTGGACATGGAGCAAGCAGGCTGACCTGGCCACAGCCCCACGTGATTCGCCCATCCTCTCCAGGTGCTGGTGTTTAATGAGGCCCTGAGGGGACTGCTGGCCATCTTCCACACACAGGGCAGTGTGCAGGGAGTCAAAACAAAAAAAAAGAGGCACTGACGTCCAAGCAGACTGGCTCGGGGGACCCAACTGAAGCACACGTTCCTTCTTAAAAGATTACAGCAAAATGATAGGACAGATATGGCCCCTCGAATGTGCCCTGGCAAGTGTGCCTGCAGCTCTAGATAAAGTCCTGCCAGCACTCCATTCAGCAGCCAAGTGCTTGTTCCCAACGGCAGGGCTCTCGGGCTGCTACAGATTCCAGCTGCTGTCACTGTCCACTGAGAAGGGCCAGATGTCCTTTGGTGCATCTGCTGGCGTGTCCTTTTTCACCACACTTGTAGCGAGTGACCTGCTCCAAGGCCGGCGTCCACGGCTGCCTGCACTGCTGCGTTGACTCTGCATGACCCCAGTGACCTGCGGGCCTCTTTGTTGGAGGCTGTGTCGGCTGGGGTAGTGGGGCTGCTCGGTAGTTCCCATGGGCAGTTCAAACCGAGGGTGCATGAATTTACACGAGGGGCCCTCAGGGCAGAATCCCACGAGGTAATTCACACAAACGACTGAGTGTGCCGGTGCCTGCACAGGGGACCATGCTTACAGAAGCCGCGGTCATACCAAGGGCAGTCCTTGATCTTGGACTCAGTCGATATTCAGGAAGGGGCACTCCTTGTTGCTGCATCCCCCGAACTCACGCATCTTGGTCTTGTCGTCTCATGCAAGAACTCACACTGGTCCCCTTTCTTGCACAGTCCTCTCAGCCAGTGTTTGCACACAACTGTCTTCTCACCACTAATGTGGCGGAATGGACGCATGCCCCCTTTGCCACAGGCAGCTTTCAAGAAGAATTCACAGACAGCAGCCCCCGACTTATCCATGCCAGGGAAGGGCAGCGGCCGCGCCCCGAGCTGCTGCTCCATGGCGATCTCCAAGTTGAACTTGATGTGGTCCATGCTGGCGATGATTTCCTGCATGGCAAGGGATGCCAGGCCTAGGACCCCCTTTCTTACTAACTGCTCTTGAGGCTGTGAGGGGAAACAGGGTCTTGGGTTGGAAAAGGCACTTGCTCCATGTCGGCTGCTCACTGCCACCGTGTGGGGACAAGGGAAGGAGTCACTTGTCAGTCAGCAGACACTGAGCCCTGTCAACTGCAACTTCCAAAATGCTGCTGTGCCCCAGGCCCCAGCCAGTGCTCCTGGGGCCATGCCTCTGAAGTGCAGTCAGCACCCTGTCCCACTGCTCTGCCCTGGCCGGGACCTGGAGAAGGCATCCTGTCAGCAGTCGGTGCAGAGCGATCCTTGCTGTGGTTTGTGACTGGCCGCTGACTGCAGCTTGAGCTCCCGACACCCCCCGCTGGCCCTGCTCTACACCCCAGTCCCTTTGGAGGAAAGGGACTTTAGACGCTACCACTCTTCCTAACCTGCAGCTGCGCTTATGAGCAGTAACTGTAGGGACATCCACGGAGGCATGCACCCGTCAGTGGGGCCAGGGACACCAGGTGGAGGCAGAAGTCCCTGGGTCTCCTGCATCAGCCACCTCCCAACCCAGACAGCCAGCCCGGCTCTGGTCACTGGCTGCCAGGTGCTCTGTGTGGTGTGGCCCACCTGTCTCTTCTGACCAGGAAACCCCAAACACACTAACCTGGCCCACCTTTCACCCCACTGCAGCGTCCACCCTGAGGCAGAGGTAAGAGGTCAAGGCCAGTCTAGGCTATAGAGCTGAGAACTTTACCTCAGAGGTGGGGAGGGGCGGGACGGGGCTCCATTGTTAACACCAAAGCCAGGTGGTACACCTGTTATCCCAGCACTAAGGAAATGAGGCGGACAGAGTTCAAGAGCTTCTGCTACCTGGCATGCCCCAGGCCATGTTGAAATACAAGAGATCCCGCCTCAACAAGAACAAACCTTCTCATAGGCACTCAGGAGTACTGGGATAAAGTGATAGCCCGGCTGTTTGGTCCCTCCCTCTGTGGGTAGGAGATGGGGACTCCTCCACACCCACACATGTTCAGTAAAAGCCCATACCTCCAGCTACGGCAAATACCCAGCCGGATCTCCTGGCAGAAAAGAATTGTTCTTCCTGAGAAATGTGAGAGCACTTTAATCAAATTATCTCTGGGGGCCCTGCCTGGGGGCCCTGCTATCTATACACAAGCCCATCTCCCTGCCCTCCCCTGCCCCGGCCCAGCCTGGGCTCCGTAGGGGTGACCCCAGGCAGGCAGCGGCTAGCCTCTTCCAGAGGAACAGGCTACGACAGTGCAGTTGAGTCCTTGGCCCCCGTCCAGGCTGGGGGCCAGCAGCCACGGTCAGTGCTGGGTCAAACACTCAGAGGCGTTTTCCAAGGTCAGGTTAGCCAGGTGCGGTGGTTCCAGACACTTTATGGTCGGTGAAAGGCTTTGGGGGGAGGGGAGGGGGTGCCTTGAGCCTGTTGTCTGCTCACGAGCTCCCGCCTCCCTTCCCAGGCTGCCTTCGTGACCTATTACTATAGCCCAGGCTGGTCCTCTAACTGAGATCTTCCTGCCTCAGAGGCCTCCTTGACGGCTGGGATTATATGTATGCATTACTAAACCCAGTCCCTGCATGTTCTTAAGTCCTAAAGAGTGCTAGGGGTCATCCACCCTCCCCAACACCCACAATGACAGGCTTTAATAGGGTACGGCAGGGTCTATAGCAAAGAGGTCACTTGACTTTGGAGTTCTGTGCTCCCCCCAGGCCACCCGAGAGCGTTATTCCCCAGGTCACTCACAAGGCGGGGATGGTTCTGCACATCCAAGGCAAGGCCATAGAGGAGGAAGCACGGTTCATGCGGTGGCCACACAGGGGGATGTGATTACAGACGTCCAGTGTGCCCGCAGGCACAGCCCTGCCCGGCATGCCCTCCCCAAGACCTCACCCCCATCCCTCAACTCCCCCACCCCCCCATGGAAGGCCCGTCTTACCTCCTGCCTACATCCTGACTGAAATAGAATGGGGCCCCAGTCAGACCCTCCAGGTCTGCCACCAACTCAGGGTAGCCCTGGGCTTTAAGAAGACCCTTCAGCCAGAATGGTCTGCCCCCTTCCTCCAGCTGAGCTTGGAGACCCTTGACGGGGCAGGGAGCAAGGTCCTCCTGGGCCTCTGTAAGCTTCGAAACCTCACCGTAAGGTGCGCGCGCGCACGCACACACACACACACACACTGTCTCCGATAAAACTGGAGATGGATTCGAGCAGGAACTTACTGGTGCCAGGCATGTCTACAACGACAATTTGTTTGGAGTCAGGGGACCAAGTGGCCTCTCTTTGTGTCCCCCTCTCTGAGTCCTGGTGCCCAATAAACCCCGGCTCACATGTAACTCAGAAGACCCTGTACAGCTGACTGCCACTGTGCCGATGACCTGGGGGAACACAGGGCTTGCTTGCCGGTGGGGTATCGCCGAGGCCCAGAACCCCTTGCTGCCCGGGTGACGATCCCAGGACCCCAGGGGCAGTGGGCTAGGTGGCTCAGCCATACTTGCAGTAATAGCCAAAGCAGATGACGTGTGAGTCTGTGCAGTTGCTGCAGGAGATGGTCTCATATTGGAAGATGCCTGCAACACACGAGAGGCAGCCACAGACTTCCCTGGGCCCCCCAGCCTGGGCCCCTGCCACTGTGGCCCTCAGCCTGGACCATGGTTCACTTACCACAGTGACGCTGACAGTCGATGCGGCCTGGGGGGGAGGGGGGGACACAACAGGACAGTGTCTTCTGACAAGGCCCGGAGCTCAAGACCTGTCCCTCAGCCCCACTTCTGTTTCTGTAGCCCAGGCTAGCCCGGCATGGAGAAGGTAGGCCAAGCTGACTTGGAACTTGTGGCAATCAATCCTCTTGCCTCATTCCCTCATTCCGGAGTGCTACGATTACAGGCATGTGCCACATGTGTTTCATGAAAGTGAGAAGGGGGCCTCGGCCCCCAGTGCAAGATAGAGCTAACCTAGGGGAAGGATGGTTACAATGCTCACGGTGTTACCGGGAGACTAGTATGATAGATGTGAGGGGTGATGGGTGTGCTGGTGACCACTCATGCAAAAGGGCCTCCTGCAGAGTCACTCCCTGAACCCTGTTTCCAGCGCCCCCAGCCCTTCAGTGCCTGCGGTTCTGGGCACTGTGCCCCCTCTGGAGCCCACTGCTCACTCTCTATGATGGCGTTCTGGATGAGGCGCACTTGCTCCCGGAAGATGGCCCGCAGCTCATTGGGGAAATACCCTGATGTGGGAGTCACAGCAGAATGGTCAAGCTCAGGTGCCTGGTGGCCCCCACCGGCCCTGCCTCAGTTTCCCTTCTTTACCTGGGAAGTACATCTTCCCCTGGTACAGCTGGTCCATCCTCTGGTACACGGCTCCTGCCACTTGCTCCAGCTTCTCTCGGGCTGAGGGCGGGAGGGAGAGGAAGCAGATGAGCTGCACAGCCCGGGGTCCCTGTTGCTCGTCTCCTGACCCTGGGATGGGCTCCGCCGCTCACTGATCTCGGCGGGGATGGCCAGGTGTAGCTCCTTCATCGTGTTCTGGCTCCACTCGGTGAGCAGCACTCCCGACACGGGGATGTCACCCACCCACCAGGACTTAAGGTTCACGTGGTGGCGGTAGAAGGAGAACTTCTCCGAGAATTTGGGGTCACAGTGCAGGCAGCCCCGGGCCAGCGCCGCTGTCATGCCCAGGCACAGCAGCAAGGCCATGGCCTGGCCCGGCCCGCAGTGCCCATCCATCGGCGCCGCCAGCGCCGCGCCCTCCAGCCGCGCACCAACCAACGGCGCCGCCCGCGCCACCGCCCCGTCACGCCGCACCAACCAACGGCGCGCGCTCTGGACCCGGGCCGCGCCATCCCCGCCCCCGGCCAGGCCTTGCCTCCAGCTCTGGCCCCGCCCCACCCCAGATATGGCTCCGCCCACGATCCTGGGTGTGTCCGATGGATGGCTCCGCCCCCGCCTGGCCCCGTCCCTATTAGACGTCGGTCCCAGGCCTGGTCCCGCCCACAGGCCTGGTCCCGCCCTACGGATGGCTCCGCCTCCTGCCTGCGCTGTGCCAATTAGACTCAGGCCCCAGGGCTGGCTCCGCCCCCGGGTCTGTGGCTCCTCCCTAGTTCCGTCCCCGCCCCTGTTACAATTGGCAATTGGTAATGCCAGTCTGCCGCCAGGCTCCTCGCCCGTATTGGCTCCGCCTCACCGACAGCACCTAACGCATGCGCCGAGGACGGGCGCCAGTTCCTGAGCCGGAGCCCGCGGGCTCGACCCCGCCCCTCAACCGCCGGGCTCCAGCCAATGAGCAGCGCCTGTCCTAGTCTCCGGGGGACCTGAGTGCCCGCCTTCCATACGGGACCTCGGGAGCCGCGCCTCCATCCGGGCCCTGTCCCTTTAAGGGAAGTGAATCCGGACCGCGGGCGCGGCCGGCGTGCGGCGTGTCCCTCCGCGGGCGTGTCCCTCTGCGGGCGCGGCTCGAGGCTCGGCGAGGCGGGAGGCGGCTGCAGCCCGTGGCGGTCCTGAGGCGGCCAGGTGGGTCCTCGGAGCGCGAAGGCGGGCGGCGGGACCCCGTCCCTCGGGATGACAGTGGCCAGGGTCGGCCCCCTGACCCAGGGGCCAAGGCGGAGGTGGGGACCTGCCTGTCAAAAGGCGCACCCGCGGGTCGCCAGGACCCTGCCGTCAGCACGGGGGACGTGAGCGCCGTGGGTCGCAGCCCCACTTTCAATATCTGAGGTCTCAGGTAGCACAGGCTGGCCGTCAGCCGCTGGGTCGGGTCCTCCCTGTCACCTCCCGCCTGACCCGTTTCTTTGAAACGGTCACGTTTCTGACTGCAATTCATGGGAGGTCTGGGGCTCTTTGCTCGGGGATGAAGCGTTTGCCTTGTGTCTGTAAAGCCCTGGTTCCATCCCCACTACCATCCCCTTACCACTCCCCCGCCAAAAAAAGGATGGGCAGGGGAGATTCAAAAACAGATCACAGGAAGTTAACTTCGGTGGCAGTTTCCTCTTTTTTTTATTTTTTTGAGACAGGGTCTCACTATTCAGCCCAGGCTGTCCTGGAACTCACAGAGATCGGCTTGCCTCTGCCTCCTGAATACCGGGATTAAGGCGTACGCCAATACCTTTTCCTTTCCGCTACCTTTCTCCCCTCCTCCCCCTCCCCCCTTCCCTAGACCTACATTCAAAGCAAAGGGTTGATGTAGTGTGAGGCGTGGCAAAGGCCCTTTCTACATATTCCAGAGCCCACCTGGATCCTTGTATTTTTTTGGTTTCTGATTTAGGATCAGGGCACTGGACAGTGGCTTGCCCAGTCTCAGGTTCCTTCCACACCTTTTCCAGTCTTTCCTGGAGATCATAAAATCGTAGAGGCTCCTAGTAGCCCTGTTCCTAGGCATCCTGAGGGCTGGAGCCTCCCCTCCCCCATGCAGCCCGGGGACAGTAAGAACTCTCCTCTCAAGTCCACGCTTCCTTCAGCATGGAGGCACCCATGAGTAGTTTTGGAAGTGAGAGAGTTCAGAGAGGTGACAGCTGGGGACAGCAGGATGTAAAAGAGACCATAGACTGAACTATTGACAAGGGCAGGAGCAGAGAAGCCGAGAGACACCACTCTGAGGACTTCCCAGGTCCTTTCCGGGGCACCTTATTAGAACTCATTGACCAACCTCCTGATTATAGAGCAGTGACGAGGCCTGAGACTTCCGCCCCAGGCTCCTTGACGTCTGTCGTTTTTTCCACCTTGATGCACAACAGTTTCATTTAAGATCAAGGACAGCCTGGTCAACTTAGTAAAACCTCATTTCAAAAAGAGCAAAAAGAGCCAGGGTGGGGGTGCACGGTTTAATCCCAGCACTAGGAAGGCAGAGGCAGGTGGATCTCTGAGTTGGAGGCCAGCCTGGGCTACAACAGCCAGGGCTACACAAAGAAACCATCTCAAAAAACTGGGGCGGGGTTAGGCCTAGAATCCCCCAGTGAGGGCTGGGGGCGTGGTCAGGGTGGAGCCCCGCCTAGAATCCCCCAGTGAGGGCTGGGGGCGTGGTCAGGGTGGAGCCCCGCCTAGAATCCCCCAGTGAGAGGCTGGGGGCGTGGTCAGGATGGAGCCCCGCCTAGAATCCCCCAGTGAGGGGCTGGGGGCGTGGTCAGGGTGGAGCCCCGCCTAGAATCCCCCAGTGAGGGGCTGGGGGCGTGGTCAGGGTGCAGCCCCGCCTAGAATCCCCAGTGAGGGGCTGGGGGCATGGTCAGGGTGGAGCCCCGCCTAGAATCCCCATGAGGGGCTGGGGGCGTGGTCAGGGTGCAGCCCCGCCTAGAATCCCCAGTGAGGGGCTGGGGGCGTGGTCAGGGTGGAGCCCCGCCTAGAATCCCCATGAGGGGCTGGGGGCGTGGTCAGGGTGCAGCCCCGCCTAGAATCCCCATGAGGGGCTGGGGGCATGGTCAGGGTGGAGCCCCGCCTAGAATCCCCGTGAGGGGCTGGGGGCGTGGTCAGGGTGGAGCCCCGCCTAGAATCCCCATGAGGGGCTGGGGGCATGGTCAGGGTGGAGCCCCGCCTAGAATCCCCGTGAGGGGCTGGGGGCGTGGTCAGGGTGGAGCCCCGCACAGAATCCCCATGAGGGGCTGGGGGCATGGTCAGGGTGGAGCCCCGCCTAGAATCCCCGTGAGGGGCTGGGGGCTAGGCTCAGCAGCAGAACATTAATTTAGGGTATCCAAGGGCCTGGCTTCATCCCCAGTATTGGATGGAAAAAAAGATGAGCCCAGCCCCAAGGTAGAATTAATTTTTCAATGTTAGGATGGTGTGAAAGTGATACAAACATGATTTGAACCTCATCTGTCCGGGACCGGTGACATGTGGAATAGGTAGATGCCACCAGTCAGATCTCATGTCAGACTGAAACCAGGATGACACTGTAGGGCACCATGTGGCTGTTGGGATGTTCTTTGGGTTCTGTGGGTGACACGCCTTTTGACATAGGAGATATACATATGTATATGGTGTAGTGTGTGTGTGTGTGTGTGTGTGTGTGTGCACCACCTACCGACAAGAGCCCCAGGAAGTCAGAAGGGGCGTCGGGTGCCCTGGAACTTGAGTCCCAGCAGTTGTGAGCTGCCATGTGAGTGCAGGGAACCGAACCCCAGCCCTCTGCAAGATCAGTAAGTGCTCTTCAGTGGGGCGCCATCGCTTCAGCTTTTTTATCTTTTAATTTCATTTATGTTGAGTAGGACTTGTGTACACACTCCAGCTGGCTTGCTGTTCCCTTGGTTGCCCAGGCCAGTGTCAAACTCAGCAGTTCCCCTGCCTCAGTCTCCCAAGAGTTAGAACCGCAGTGTGGGTGGATATCTCCAGTCTTAGTGGGTTTATTGGGGCAGAATCACACTGTAAATCAGAACATCTGAGTGTTATTGTACATTCCATCCCTCTTGCTTTTTCTCTCTCTTTTATAAGACAACCAGAAAGTTTGAAACTACGTATTTGGCTCTCATGGAGTTCTAGAGGTCTCCGTGACATTTATTCCACCAGCAAAGGTGTGATGAATAGCTTCTTTTGGGGGGTGGGTTGTGACAGGGTCTCCCTGTGTAGTCCAGGCTGGCCTTGAACTCACAGATCTGCCTGCCTCTGCCTCCCAGTGCTGGCCTGGGCATGTAATCATGGTTTTTAAAGCGACGGCGTATTGCTGTGTGGCCTGGCTTGGCCCAGAGCTCTGATTCAAGCAGTCCTCCCTCCTGCCTCAACCTCCTGAGTAGCTGGGAACAAAAGCTGCGCACTAGAACGCAGGCATGATGGAGTTCACTGACTGGAGCAGGGCCTCTCGCCAAGTGACTGTGAGTGGCCAGGAGCTCACTCTGTGGCCCGGGCTGACCTGAGCTCCCAATCCTCCTGCCTCAGCTTTGCTGCCGTCAAAGCAGCATTTTAGGTTCATGGTGTAACTGACTTGAGTGTGAGGGGCTTGCTTGGTTCCACAGTGAGCTCTGTGTGTCTGTGGCCTCACTGGGGAGGGCCCCCCAGCGCTGGGGTCTGTGGCTTGAGGAGTTTAATCATGCCTCTCCCCCAGTGCAGCAATGGGGAGGGCCTTGTCTGAACCGTAACGAAATTTGCATTTCTCCATCGATTTATTTATTTAATTTGGTGGGAAGAGGTTAGAGGAGGGAGGAGTCTGGCCTCTCCTTCCACCGTGTGTGTTCCTGTGGACTGACTCAGTTTCTCAGGCTGTGGTGGCGTCTTCACCCACAGAGCCAGCTCACTGGCCCTGCTTGAGTTTTCTCCCCTGCTCCATGTTGCAACCCAGACACGCTGTTACATCTCTCAGGAAGCTGGCAAACTGCCCTTCAGAGGCCAGGCCTGGTGGGACAAGCCTGTCAGCCTAGCACGGGAGGTCGAGGCACGAAGGTCAGGTTCACGGCCAGCCTGGGCTACAACCCAGGAGTGCCAGGTCTTTACCAGGTGGGATGGCCCAGCTCACTGCAGACTTTCTGCGTGACCCCCATGCCCCGAAAGTCCCTGTGGTCATCTCTCCAGTCAGCGTCCCCTGCTCTGGAAATCCCCTCCACTCAGAAAGCGGGGTTTCAGCGACGGAAGTTCCCAGAAATCCCCGCAGTTGGGAATAGATCTGGCTTTCCCAGAATGCCGGACTTGAAGTTTCTTAACCAGAAAGGGCAAAACCTGTCACAACAGGAGGATTCTATGCAGCGTATCCGCCGAGGGTGTGCTGCCCGTTGCTGAGGATCGTCCTCCAGCCGGCTCCTCCTCCTTTTCCCTTTTACCCCAGTGGAACTGGGGTGAGGAACCCATGAACACTTGCCAGCCAAACACTTACCCCTGACCACTCCCGCCCCTCCCTGGGGATTCTGGGCGGGGCTCCACCTGACCACGCCCCCAGCCCCTCACTGGGGGGATTCTAGGCGGGGCTCCACCCTGACCACGCCCCCAGCTCCTCACTGGGGGATTCTAGGCGGGGCTCCACCCTGACCACGCCCCCAGCCCCTCCCTGGGGATTCTAGGCGGGGCTCCACTCTGACCACGCCCCCAGCCCCTCACTGGGGATTATAGGCGGGGCTCCACCCTGACCACGCCCCCAGCCCCTCACTGGGGGTTCTGGGCGGGGCTCCACCCTGACCACGCCCCCATGCCCCTCACTGGGGGATTCTGGGCGGGGCTCCACCCTAACCACGCCCCCAGCCCCTCACTGGGGGATTCTAGGCGGGGCTCCACCCTGACCACGCCCCCAGCCCCTCACTGGGGATTCTGGGCGGGGCTCCACCCTGACCACGCCCCCAGCCCCTCACTGGGGGATTCTGGGCGGGGCTCCACCCCTGAACCGAGTCCCCAGCCCTGGTTTACCTTTTGATTATTTGAAGATACATTTTTTTTCTTTCTGTGTTTAGATCAGAAAACCGAAGTGTACACAATTATAAACAATCCTAAATAAACACTAGGAAAAATAATAAATTCTGGCCTAGCCTGGGCTACACTTTGAGATCTCATCTCAAAAACAAAAGAGAGTTGACCCTAGTTTCTCCATCTGCGAAATCGTCCTGCGCCTGCTGCCCTGCTGGAAGTGGTCATTTTGATAGAGGTCTCCTCTAGGGCCAGCATGTGTCAGGTGCAGCACCCAAAACCTGAAAATTAAGAGTTCTGAATCAGGGTGTTGAGGCAGGGGCATCAAAGCAACTTGTGCTTTATAGAGCAAGACTCTGAAGGAAGGGAGATGTGGACTGGCCTGGTGGAGAGCACGGCCTCCCTCCATGGACTCCACCCCAGCCCCCCATTACCCAGCACTCAGAAGTGGGGGTAGGAGGGTCAGGAGTTTCACGTCACCTTTGGTTAAACAGTGAGCTCGAGGCCAGCCTGGGCTACGTGAGACCTTGTGTTAAAAAAAAAAAGGAAGAAAAAGGAAAAAAGGAATTGTTTGGAGACTGGGGGGATGGCCGGCAGTTATGGGGTGCGTGCTCTGCCGCCAGCGTGCTGGCTCTGTGGTCCCCTCACAGTGAGGTTTGGAAAGGTGTCATAGTGAGTAGAATCAAAACACAAGGTGGAGGGCAGAGGCCTCACTTCCGGTTTGTTTTGTCTGTTGGGGTGCTGGGTATGAACCCTGAGACTCAGGCACTGCCCACCAAGCTGCATGCCTAACCCTGAAGTGACCCTTTCTGGGTGGAGGCGGCCTTGAGACCCTGCCAGAGGCCAGCGCTGCACACTGAGCAAGCACATGCAACCAGCTCAGGCCCTGTCCCCAAGGCGATGGCAGGATGTGGAAACCTCCGGAAGGAAGTGGGTGACCCAGGGCTCCTGAGCCCTGCGCCCTGCCCTGGGAGGGGTCAGAGCCTTGGTGCCTAGTGCTCTGTTTTCTTGTTTTCAGAAAGGGAGGAAGAGGAGCCTGTGGGTGCTGGGGTAGGAGAGCAGCCTTATCTACCTCGCGTCCTTCTAGAAGGTTCTGACTGTCTGTCATGTCTTGTTCATCAGTGGGACGGACGACCTGGAGAAGAAGACCCTGAGGTGCTGGTGTCCAGTTCTGAGCAGCTGTTGGAAGTCCACTAAGAGGACCAGAGAGGAGGTGCCCAGACGGTGACTGGAACTGTGTGGGGAGGAGGGTGATGGCCAGCTTAGGTCTCTGTGCCAGAGAAAGTCTGTTTATGACAGAAAGGACTCTATTCATCCCCAGATTTTCTAGAAAACATTTGCTTCTCCCTTAAAAAACAAACAAACAAACAAAAAAAAAACGCTTTTTAAGAGGACGCAGACATGTGACGGGGGACTATGAAAGGCCTCTGCCACTTCAGTTTCTAGAACAACCTTGTGGGAGTGCGGTAGACACACAGAAAATGTAGAAAAGGACCACAGCAGACTGGCATGATAGTATCAGCCCAGCCAGTGGGAGGCTGGAGAGAGGGTGGAGATTTCAGGGTCACCCTGAGCTACTCCATGAGTTCAAAGCCAGCCCAGGCAACTTAATGACCATGTTTCAGAATAAAATCTAAGAACCAGACAAGTGGGAGAAGCTTTCAGAGCCTTGTTGGTCTAGGCCTCCGGAAGGATCGTCCCCTTCGAGGTGGAGAGACCTTCCTGAGAGGGTTGTCCCTTCCCAAAGTCCCTTTAGGCCAAGCCCAGAGCTGGTGTCACTCAGAGGCAGGCAGAGTGGGGAGGCCCCAGAGGACCCTTCATGCCTCCCCACGGTGGCCCCTGCTCCTGCTTGCCCCAGCTTGGTGACAGCATTGGAGGGAAGCCCCAGAATTGTCCCAAGGAAAACCCTGAGGCAGACAGACAGACAGCCACCGGCAGGTGGTAGCCGGCCCAGCTCCCCTCAGCACAACCAGAGGCAAGGTATGACCTAGGGGCCTGCTCGGTCAGGGGAGCCAGCCCGGTCCCAGGTGCAGCCACTGTACCTGCCACGTCTGGTAAACTGAGGCTTGTCCAGTGAGCATGTGCAATGAGTTTAGACGGCAGACTGTCCGGATGTGGGCAGGCAGCCTGAGGGGGTTGCTGAGCAGGTAACAGTCACCGTGGAGGGATGTGGGCACCCCTGCCTTCCTCACTGCAGTGGGAATGGGCCCTATGTGTCAGGGAGGCAGGTGGAGGCAGATGACCAGGAACTCAAGGCCAGCCTGGGCTGCGCAATGCCCTGACTCAAACAGAAAACAAAGAGCTGGCAGCTTCTCTTAATTGCCGGCCTTCTGGGGAGGCCCCAGGCTGGTCTGCCTAAGAGAGAGGGGGCCTGAGCTAGGAGTGGGGAGAAACCCAGCCCTGGAGGCCAGTAGATTCCTTAAGTGTGTGCATGCTCAAGGCTTCTGACACCTCAGCCTGGCCCACAGTCAGGACAAATCTCTCTCACCCGCCAGTCCCACAGCTGCTCAGACCCGACCAAGTAAACACAGAGACTTATATTGGTTACAAACTGTATGGCTGTGGCAGGCTTCTTGTTAACTGTTCTTATAACTTAAATTAATCCATTTCTATTAATCTATACCTTGCCACATGGCTCGTGGCTTACCGGCATCTTCACATGTGGCTTGTCATCATGGCGGCTGGCAGTGTCTCTCTGACTCAGCCTTCCACTTCCCAGCTTTATTCTCCTCCTTGTCCCGCCTACACTTCCTGCCTGGCCACTGACCAATCAGTGATTTATTTATTGACCAATCAGCAACACACTTGACATACAGACCATCCCACAGCCCCCTCAGTCCACTGTCACTGTCCCCCAGGGCTCCTCCCACAGACTGTGTGGTGCTGAACAAGCCAGCTTCCCACCTCCCCCAGGGTCGGGGGCAGGGGGTTGCTGCCTCCAGGGGGATGGGGGGGGGAGACGGGGGACGGGGACGGACAGATGAGTGGTTTTCCCCAGCTGGGTAGCACCCAGGGTACAGTGGGGGAGGTACCAAGGACACTTCCTCTGCCTCTGCCATGATGCCCCACAGAGAAGCACGGCCCAGTGGCCACTGTGCCATGAGAGCCTCAGGGGAACTGTGCAGTGGAGGTGGCATTTCCTCAGAAGGCTGTGAGTGCACAGTGCCTAGTCAGGTGTGAACCAGCAAGTTCCCACACAGAGGTGGGGGTGGGGACACGGGGAACAGGTGCTTTGGGGGAGTTGGGACCTATCCAGCATCCACAGACTCCTGCCTCCGGGGTACCACAGCCTCCGGGGTACCACAGCCTCCAAGGTACCACATTCTCCGGGGTGCCACAGCCTCTGGGTGTCCCTGGTGACTCCCACATGGGCTCACCATGGGATAAATCATCAACCTCTACTTGGTTTTTATTTATTTATTTTGAGTGGTCTCACTATGTAGACCAGGCTGGCCTGTAGCTGAGGATGACCTTGAATTCCTGATTCTCCTGCCTCCACCTCCTATGTGCTGGGATCATGGCCATGAACCACCACGCTCGGCTTATAACCTCTTAATCTCTTATTTTCTAGATTTTTCCATAGCCATGTTGCCTATAAAGTCCTGTTCTGAATGGTGCAGTTGCCCCAGCTGAGCCCCAGGGAACTAATCTTGGCTTCTTCCTTTCTGGTGTCTAGAGCACTGAGTGGTGGGTGCGGTTTTGTTGACGTCCTAATTCGTGTGTCCTGTGACTCAGTCACCGGTTTAAGGCACAGAAAGCAGGGTTAAGTACAAGCTTAGTTGTACAGTCACC
This sequence comes from Peromyscus californicus insignis, assembly GCF_007827085.1. Classification (NCBI taxonomy): domain Eukaryota; kingdom Metazoa; phylum Chordata; class Mammalia; order Rodentia; family Cricetidae; genus Peromyscus; species Peromyscus californicus. Next base: position 54,272,693 of record NW_026294492.1, read on the forward strand.
ACCTCTAATTCCAGAACATTCCATCACCCTCTGAACTATGATGTCCCTTTCCCTGTCCTCACACATCCACTGCTGTCTGTAAATTGGCCTAACGAGGACATTTCCCCTCATGGAGTCCCACACTGTGGCCCTTTTGTCTGGTCCCACCACACTTAGGTATGTGTCAGCATCATCTTCCTGTGCATGGGTCCGCAGTGCTCCAGTGTGCATCCACCAGCTCTGTGTCTGTCGCCCACCTGTGGGCCCCGGGCTGTTTGGGCTCCTGAAGGTCGTGCTGTGTAGCCATGAGTGTCATAGCTCTGCACAGTGTAGGCGTGACTTCAGTTCTGTGCGCTCTCCTTGAGGAGGGGCCCTGCGGGTCCACATGCTGGTTACAGGCCGTGAAAAGGAAGGACTGAGGACTGATTATTGCTGAGTGTTGAATTACTCAGTCTGGCACCTGGCGCCCAGCTCTCAGGAAGTGGAGGCAGAAGGACCAGTGACTCGAGGTCAGCCTCGGCTACATAGTGAGTTGGTGGCCAGCCTGGGCTACATGAGACCCTGTCTCCAAAAAAAACCACACAAGTTATTTAACTGTGAATGAGGTGGGGCTGCCTGTCTGGGGTGGGGCCAGCCCACACCCCACGCCACTCCCCCACCCCACAACTTCCCCTTTTGTCTGTAGATGTTTCTCCAGTTCCCAAGCACCCTTGTTTCATTTCATGACCGCACCCCAAAGTCCAGGTTATCGTTCCCGAACAGCCTCACCTATCTCAGACAGTGGGGTGCAGTGGGTCGTCCTTGGCACAGGCTGAGAACAAGGCTCCAGACTTGTGGGAAGAAAAGATTTGATCGTTGGCTGCCCAGCCATTCCTCACATCTATACAGAACCTTCACAAGTCACATCCCAAGGTCCTGGGGACCCGATGTCTCCACCTGGAGGCCGCACCACCTGTCTCTGTCACTTCCACAGGGTCCCAAGCCAGGGAAGAGCACATGTGCCTCTGAGGAACCCGCCCCTTTGGTGAACCTGTTTCCTGCTGAATGTCCGCAAGCCCCACCTTCTAGAGCAGACATTTCAGAAAAGTCTCTTTGATTACACGGGTCCTAGGTCCTCGCCCTGCAGCCCAGGCTGGTCTGGAACTTGGGGCAATCCTCCTGCCTCAGCCTCCTGGGCCCTTGGATTATAAGTGTGTGCTACTCCTGGCCATTTTTATTCTGTGTGGCCCAGACTGGTGTAAAGCTGTGATGCTCCCGCCAACCTCCTGAGTGCTGGGATGGCAGGCCGGTCTGGGACCCAGCCCTAATAGTGTCCGCTCCTGTTCCAGGCCTCTGGGTGACCACACCATCCCGCTGTGGTCTCTGCTGCGCGTTCTGAGGCAGACACAGGTGCCACCAAGATGTCAAACCCATTCCTCAAGCAAGTGTTCAACAAGGACAAAACTTTCCGGCCCAAGCGCAAGTTCGAGCCCGGCACGCAGCGCTTCGAGCTCCACAAGCGCGCGCAGGCGTCCCTGAACGCGGGGCTGGACCTGCGGCTGGCCGTGCAGCTGCCACCGGGCGAGGACCTCAACGACTGGGTGGCCGTGCACGTGGTGGACTTCTTCAACCGTGTCAACCTCATCTACGGCACCATCAGCGACGGCTGCACCGAGCAGTCGTGCCCGGTCATGTCCGGGGGCCCCAGGTACGAGTACCGCTGGCAGGACGAGCAGCGCTTCCGGAAGCCCACGGCGCTCTCCGCGCCCCGCTACATGGACCTGCTCATGGACTGGATCGAGGTGCAGATTAACAACGAGGATATCTTCCCCACCAACGTCGGTGAGTCAGGGCCAGGGCCGCGTGTCTGCTCACACCGGGGAGGGGCCCAGCCACGCCAGGGCCCCCGTGTCTGCTCACACCCGGGAGGGGCCCAGCCACGCCAGGGCCCCCGTGTCTGCTCACACCCGGGAGGGGCCCAGCCACGCCAGGGCCCCCGTGTCTGCTCACACCCGGGAGGGACCCAGCCACGCCAGGGCCCCCGTGTCTGCTCACACCGGGGAAGGGCCCAGCCACACCAGGGCAGCTGTGTCTGCTCACACCCGGGAGGGGCCCAGCCACGCCAGGGCCGCTGTGTCTGCTGGGTCCACAATACTGGTGTGTGTGAATGAACACTTATTATCTTGTGTGCATGCGGATGGGTCCCACATACTTGGCAAGAGCCTGTGGGGGTTAGCAAAGGCATTTGATCTCCTGCAACTGGAGTTAGAGGTGGTTCTGAGTGGCCATTGTGGTGCTGAGAACTGGGCCTGGCCCTCTGCGTGTGCTTTTAACCACTGGGCCTCTCTCTACGCTAGCATGATGAGTTAGTTATTTTTGAGTTTTTGAGACAGGCTTTCTCTGTGTAGCCCAGGCTTCCTGGAACCCTCTCTGTAGCCCAGGCTGGCCTGGGCTACAGAGATCCTCCTGCCTCCCGAGTGTTGGGACTAAAGGCGTGCGCCACCACCACCTGACCACACCTGGCTTTTTATTCACGTTTTATCAATCCTTTGGGGTTTTACTTTTTTTTATTATTATTTATTTATTTTATAAGGTATGGTCTCCCTGGTTGGCTCCAAACTCCCAGAGATCACTGTGCCCCTCGTTCACCCAGAGTGCTGTGGTTAAAGGCGTGTGCCACCACACTGGCTTTTATTCACACTTTAAAGGGTATAGTTTAGACTGGGTCTGGGCTGACAGCATGGCAGCGGGTTCTCTGGAGGGACGGAACTGATGGAGAGTCTCTGTCGATTTAGAAAGGGGTTTACTCAGATGGCTCACAGGCTGTGTCCGGCTAGTCCACCAGTGACTGTCTCCTGGAAGAAAAGCCAAGAATCTAGTAGTTGTTCAGCTGGTCTCAGTCTGCACTGGGATCCGGGGAAGTGGGCTCTCACACCAGTGAAGGAAGCCTCAGCCGCAGGGCGGAGGAGCCTGCCAGCCAGAGCGGGCAAGCAGGCGGAGAGCAAACGCGGCCTCCTCATGTGGGCTGCCGCCGGAAGGTGTGGCCTGCCGCCGGAAGGTGTGGCCGGGTAAGGGTCCCGTCAGGAGAGCCCCCACAGAGCCAGGTGTGGTGGCGCACACCTTCAATGCCAGCACTTGGGAGGCAGAGGCAGGAGGATCTCTGTGAGTTCCAGGCCAGCCTGGTCTACAGAGAGGGTTTTAGGACAGCCTGGTCTACAGAGAGGGTTCTAGGCCAGCCTGGTCTACAGAGAGAAACCCTGTCTTAAAGCAGAGGGCTGGCGTGGTGGCCCCGAGCACCAGGCTTCTCACCTGCTCAGTGTGTCTCCCAGTGCTGTGACTGTGGCTCTAACCACGTGCTGGCCACAAGTGAAGTGCTGACCTGTGGTCCCCACAGGGGCAGGAGGATCAGGAGTAACCCTTGAACTCCTGTGCCTCCAGTTCGAGGCAGCCCAGGCCCAGGCTCCCGAGAAAACAACAGTAGCAGAAAAATGATAGACGTAGTAAAGGAAAGGTGCACATGTCCCTTCGGGTCCTCACTCAGCTCCTGGGCCAGCAGTAGTCCAGGTGTGTCGGGGTGCGTCCCTGCTCTGTCCTGGGAGCACACACCCCGCCTGTCCCAGCGTGGAAAGGCCTTATGTCCTTCGGCTCCAGGTCCCTCCTCCGTCCTCAGAGCTGGCAGCATCTCTCAATCCTCCCACCTCGCTCTGAGGACACTAAGCCCCAGATGACCCAAGACGACCCCAGCCTAAGGTCCTCAGCTTAAGCCTCACCTAAGGACTCCCTTCTGCCGCTTGTGGGGACCTCTCCGAACTTTGTGGACCAGGACATAGTCCTCTGTGGAGCCTCGTTCAGTGACCCCGGGCCGGGGCAAGTGCTGCCCTCTGCTCATGTTCTCACTTCTTAGGGCGCTGGCCCTGGGACACTGGGGACACTGGCTGGCTTGACTGGCCCTGCGTCCTGGGACACCCATAACGTCATACATTCACATGCTGTGCGGCTGGTGTTCTCAGGACGGCATAGAGCCCGTGGAGTGAGGTGGTCAGAAGGGACCAGGCCCCATCATAGGGAAGGCTCCCTAGGCATAGACCAGGCAGTTCCCCATGGAAGCTGACACTTGGCTCGGCGGGAAACTGGTCCCTGGGATGGGGATGTTGGCTGTGTGACCTCAGGCACACACCTTGACTTCTCTGAGCCTCATCCATCCTCACCTCTGCGGCTCAAGGTGGAGCTCACCTCAGGCTAGGCTGCCTGGACTGAGGTCCGTCGGGGTGGGGTCCCAGGCTAGCTGGTCCTGAGTGGTCTCCTTCCTGGTCCCTCTGCCCACCTCCAGGCACACCGTTCCCCAAGAACTTCCTGCAGGCGGTGCGCAAGATCCTGTCGCGGCTGTTCCGCGTGTTTGTGCACGTGTACATCCATCACTTCGACCGCATAGCGCAGATGGGCTCCGAGGCGCACGTGAATACCTGCTACAAGCATTTCTACTACTTCGTCACCGAGTTCGGCCTCATCGACCCCAAGGAGCTGGAGCCCCTGGTGAGCCCTGGGGGCGGGCACCCATGCTTCCCGCCTGGGAGGGGTCAGGCCACCTCCTGGCCTCTGCTGCACTTTGTTCTGGGGTGCCAGCCAGAGGGCGTTGTGAGTGTTGGGGTCACACACCAGGCAAGGAGACAGTGTCATGGCTTTACTTGATGGCCGTACTTGTGTGGGGACCTCAGGGCCTAGTACCCACAGGACCTCTGCTGCCCACGCTGGCAGAGCTCTTACACTGGATGCCCTCAGCAGAGGTCTCCCTGGTAGCCTGCCCCATGTGCCTGCCCCCAGAACAGAAAGCCCCAGATTTTCTAGCTCACCACACCACGGAGGGTGTCATGGTCATCCCACCCCACATGGCTCACAGTGGGGTCTAGAACAGACCTTGGTGGGGAGGCTCCTGCCCACAGCTCCCAGAGCATCCCTGGAATTTTCAAGCAGCAGCTCCCCAGGACGATCGGCCTGTGCTCCCACCTGTTAAGAGTCCAAGGCATGGTTATTTATTTATTTATTTATTTATTTATTTTTCGAGACAGGGTTTCTCTGTGTAGCTTTGCGCCTTTCCTGGAACTCACTTTGTAGTCCAGGCTGGCCTCGAACTCACAGAGATCCGCCTGCCTCTGCCTCCCAAGTGCTGGGATTAAAGGCGTGCGCCACCACCGCCCGGCCCTGGCATGGTTATTTATTGATCGACTGATTTTATTTTGGTTTGCTTTTTGGTGTTTTGGTTTTTCTGTGTAGCCCCGGCTGTCCTGGAACTCACTCTGTAGACCAGGCTGGCCTAGAACTCACAGAGATCCGCTGCTCTGCTTCCTGAGTGCTGGGATTAAAGGCGTGTGCCACCACCGCCCGGCCGATTTTGCTTTTTATATTTGTCTTTTTTTATTACTTATTTTTTTATTTTAAGTGCATTAATGTTTTGCCTGCACATATGTGTATGTGAGGGTGTCAGAGCTTCAAGTTACAGATAGCTGTGAGCCGCCATGTTGGTGCTGGGAACTGAACTGGGTCCTCTGAAGAAGCAGCCGGTGCTCCTGACTGTTAAGCCATCTCTCCCGCCCCACGCTTTTTTTTTAATTGTATTTCATTTTGTTTATCTGGGTTGTGTATGTTTGTGTGTTCACGTGGCTGCCGTGACATGCACGTGAAGGTCACGGGACAGGCTGTGGCGTCTGTTCTCGCCCTCCGCCATGTGGGGCCCGGGCTCAATCCCAGGTCGTCCAGCTGGACCTCAGCGCTGCTGTCGCCTGAACCATCTTTTGTAGTTGTTTGTTTTGAGAATATCACGTAGCCTAGGCTAGCCTGATCCTTCGATCCTCCTGCCTCCACCTCCCGAGTGCTGGGGTGACAGACGGTCCCTTCCCACTGCCGACCTTTCTATTAAGTTGTAGTGGCCCGTGGCCTCTTGCCAGGTTTCAGGTGGACTTGGATCACAGCCCGTGTCCACGTGGCCCCAAATCAGAGGCACAAGCTCTCTGTCTGCCACAGGGGCCGCCCCCACCCCGCATGCTGTCCAGGCCTTGCACCCTGTTCCCATGTTCCCCGATGTGTACCCCACGTGCCTCTGTCTTTTGACATCTGCCTGGTCTCCACAGAAGGAGATGACCTCACGGATGTGTCACTGAGGGCCAGCTGGGAAGTCCACGTCAGCTTTGTACAGCCTGTGTCTCCGGAGCGTCGCCCCAGATGCCATCAGAAGAGCAGAGGGACCCTGGTTCCCCGTCCGTGGTGACTGTGAACCCTCCAGCTGACCTGTCCCCTTGCAGGGGCCTGAACTTGAATTCTGTGACACAGTGTGCTCTCAGCCCCCGGGTTCACACTGTGTTTGTGCCAGAGCCTCCGGCAGGAGGCACGATCTGGAGCCAGTGCCAACCACCCCTGACCCTCTCCATGTCTGTCCAGCCTTGCAGCCATGGCCTTGGTATGTGTGGCCTCAACTCTGTCCCCCTCTTTCCACATGGGCAGCTGTCGTACTCTGAAGATGTACTAACGTGCCATGCCCTCCTCTACCCAGACCTGCCTTCTGGGTGCACTCTGGTCATCAGGCATCGCCAGAACTTTCCACTCACTCTGCCTAGCACTTGTGAATGCGCCTCTCCACACCCCCAGGCAGGACGCCCAGGATTGAGTATGTCTGAGGTGTCTGCAGGGTCAGGGTACAGATGCATCATGCCTGTGATCCTAGAGCTCTGGAGGCAGGTGCAGAGGGATTGCTGCAAGTTCAAGGCCACTCTGGCCCTGCACTGAGAGTCGGGCCAGCCAGGGTCTCCTAACGAGACTGTCTTTTAAAAAAAAATGTAAAAGAAGCTGGACAGTGGTGATGCACACCTTTAATCCCAGCACTCGGGAGGCAGAGGCAGGCGGATCTCTGAGTTGGAGGCTAGCCTGGTCTACAGAGCGAGATCCAGGACAGCCAGGGCTGCACAGAGAAACCCTGTCTCGGAAAACAAAAGCAAACCAAACATCATAAGGGATGGCTGAGGTGGTGAAGTGCTGCTGCAGAAGCGTGAGGACGCAGGGTGATGCTGGCACCCAGGGGAAGCCAGGTGTGGGGGCGTTGGTCACCCCAGCCTCAGAGACCCTCTGTCTGAAGTACTCAGATTAAAGATGTAAGGCACAACACCCACTCCATTCAGAAATAGTTTTGTTTTATTTTCTGAGACAGGGTCTCACTCTATCCCTGGCTGACCTAGGACTTGTTCTGTAGACCAGGCTGGCCTCGAACTCACAGAGATCCTCCTGCCTCTGCCTTCCGGGTGCTGGGATTAAAGGTGTGCGCCACCATGCCCAGCCCTTCTGGAGATTTTAGAGAAAAAATTGAACCAGTTTCTAGTGGCTGCCCTCTTGGGCACAGTGTCCAGACCAACCCAGGATCCAGGAAGGGATTCTCACATGGTTTCCAACACCCGCTGGGATCTGCGGTTCCCTAGGGGGTGGCACGAGGACCCTCCCTTCCTTCAGTGGCAGCTGCTGCGTAGCCAGACTTTTTGTGTGTGGCCCCTAGGCCACAAGACCGAACTCCCACGGACCCCTCTCTACCATGCATGGTGGGCGTCACAGGGTGTGACTGTCCCCAGCTCCTGTCTTTGACCCTCTTGGACCTTCCCTTGAGACCTGCGCACTGTGAAGACCCCAGGGAATTCTGGTTGTTTTCCCAGATCTGGGAGTCTGCCACTGAACTAAAGTAGTACAGTTGACAGGATCTCCATGCCTGAGCCCGAAGCCTGCGAGCCTCCTGGGTCCTTCCAGAAGCCACCATGCCTTGCGCCCCAGCCCTGGAAGGACCCAGGGACCAGCCCTCAAGGCTTGACTGAATGTATCTCCACCTGCAAGACTTGGCACTGTGCCCAATCGGAGCAGCCCCCACACCAGCCCAGGGAGGGATCCACACCGCCTCATCCATCCCACCTCAATACAAGCCTAAGAATAAAGCGGTTGTCTTGATGCTGGGAGTGGGATGTCGTCATTTGTGTGGCTCCTACCCTGCGGGGGTGGGTGACAGCTTTGGTAACGGCCTGTTTGACCCTAAAGGGACCCCGGGGTAATGTGAAGCCGCATTTTATTTTTTTCTTTTGAGATGGGGTTTTCCTGTTGTGTGAATGTGAGTGTGTGTGTGTGTGTGTGTGTGTGTGTGTGTGTGTGTGTGTGTGTTATGTGCCGCTGTGCATGTGGAGTCAGGACAACTGGAGTCTGTTCTGTCCTGCCCCATCACACCCCCAACCATCACTGGGGGGTTCTAGGCAGGACTCCACCCCTTTAGGTTTTTTTGCTGGGAGAGGGTTGTTGGTTTTTCGAGACAGGGTTTCTCTGTATAGCCCAGGCTGTCCTGGAACTCACTCTGTAGACCAGGCTGGCCTCGAACTCACAGATCTGCCTGGCTCTGCCTCCCGAGTACCACTGCCAGGCCTCCCTCCCTCTTTTTTATGTGAAAAGTATGCAGTTTTGATAACCATCTGAGAATGTTTCTGTGTGTGTATTGTGGTTGTAAATGCCATAGAGCAGTTTTGTTGAGAGAAGTCTCCCTGTGTAGCCCCTCCGGGTGGTCTGAAACAAGATTCCTAACTTCCAGTTCATGACGCTCCTCCTGCTTCCATCCTCCCAAGCAGTGGGATGACAGGCTTGCACTGTGCCGGAGCCACACTTCTGAAGTCCCTCCAGGTCTGTGTCTTCCTGGTGTGGTTGGTTGCCCTGGCGCCCCAGGCGTTGGTGCAATGCCGCTTCTCGTCCATAGAGGGCACTGTGGGCTAAGGCAGGAGAGCGGCCACCGGGTCCAGTGAGGCCGCTGGGATGTTCCTCCGCTTTCTCCTGCCTTTCTCGGTCACGCTTCCTGAGGCGTGCTGCTTCTGCCGAGGTCCCAGGTTCTGTAGACCTTCATCTGCAGAGCTGGAGTCGGCACGTGTTCCGCCAGCGAGGTTCCATGCCAGAAGACACAGGTGACCTGGGCAAGGGGCGTGGCCACCACAGAGTGTCCCCCCAGTGGATGGCCCCTCGAGTCTGGATTTGCCTGGGCATTCCCCCTGTGGACTCCTGCGCTGTGTGACCTTTTCACTGTCCCTCTGTGCTCTGGAGTAATACCCAGACCCGGCCAGGGCACGGCTGGAATGCTGGCCTTGGCACACACTTTGTGTCCTGTGCAGATGTTTTAGGTGGCCCTTCTGGTGGCCCAGTGGCCACCGTGGGTACATGGCCCATGTTCCTAGATATTTCTTTGGCCACTACCCCTTTCACACCTTCACGTAGACACTGTCCCCAGCAAGTCTCCAGAGAAGACAAGATCATTGGAACACCAACTTCCAGCCTTCCCCAGCACCCCACTGCCTACCTGAGGACACAGCATCTGGGTCACCTTCACACCACACATACACACACACACGCACACACACAGTCCCCACACTCTAGTGTCCTCTAACTACCAGTGCCTGAGTAGTCTTGGTCCCAGTATGTGACACTGGCTAGGTCACTCAGGCAGCTGACCTAGATCCCCAGAGATGTCCTGCTATGCTTGGCTCTCTGTACCTCCCGAGCCACAGCTGGTGTGAGGCTTGCTCGGCAGGTCACTGTAATCCTGGGAGGCCGGGGACCGTGTCCAGGGCTAGCCAGGTCACTGTAATCCTGGGAGGCTAAGGACTGTGTCCAGGGCTAGCCAGGTCACTGTAATCCTGGGAGGCTGGGGACAGTGTCCAAGGCTAGCCAGGTCACTGTAATCTGGGAGGCTGGGGACGGTGTCCAGGGCTAGCCAGGTCACTGTAATCACTGTTTCGGTGAATGTTGCTTTGTCCTGTTGCCTTGGGACACCAAGACACCAGCCACAATGGCTGCCTGCTAAAGCAAGTAAGGTAGACAAGGACCAATCCCCTGGGCCTCTAAGGGGACACATTGGTGCCTTCCACCACGTCACCTGTCGCCTGTGGAGACAGCCGCCTCCGAAGGGCTGCAGGTGCAACAGGTCACTGAAGGTTACAATGGAGGGGCTGCAGCTCCTCCACCCGCCTCCAGAACTTTCCGTCTCCTCTCACTGAAACTGTGCTCATCTGTGCTCATCTGACAGTCCCTCCGTCCCTCCGGTGCTGTGTGTCCTTCTGTGTCTGGGGCGTGCCAATGAGCATTGCCTTCTGGAGGTCCCTCCACGTCTGCGGAGGGGTCAGCTGACCTTAAGTTTTTTGGTTTTTGTTTTCATACTCAGTGGGTCTACTTTTTGTATTGATTACTTGGGAATTTCACAACATGCACCTCAGTCCTCACCCCTCATCTGTGACCCCCCCACCTACAAGAAAAAAGGAAGAATAGCAAGAGAATGAAAAAAACGTTCATTTTGTGTTGTCCATATACACACTGGAGCAGAGTCCAACTCTTGGTGACCAGCCCCCCAAGGAAAGGTGGGACTTCTCCTCTTGTACCCACCCACAACCCCTAGAAGCCATCAAATGTGGAGACCCCCACAGGGACAGCCCTTCCCTACGCCCATGCCCTGCCGTTGAGGGCCAGGGCCAGCTCAGGAGGGCCCATGGACGTCAGCACGGCTTTAGTCGAAGCCTAGACCACAAACATCCAAATGGCCTTCTGGGGTGACACCGGCCATAGACCCCAACACAGCCCCTGACCATATCAGGATGCACTCATGGTCCTCAGGGCTGCAAAGGCCACTGTCACATCAACATGACCTGGGGTGGCTACACATGCCACTCATGCCCAGAAGGCCACCTTGAGCCCAGTGGTGGTGGCCCACATCTTTGATACCAGCACTCAGGAGGCAGAAGCAGGCAGATCTCTGTGAGTTCGAGGCCAGCCTGGTCTACAGAGTGAGTTCAGGACAGGCAGGGCTACAGAGAGAAACCTTGTCTTGCAAAACCAAAAGTAAAAACACAAACAACAAACAAAATAAAACAAACAAGAAACAGAATGCCCCCGAGGCTACAAAGCCGGAGGACACCACCAAGGTCTCAGTCAGTGGCACAGCCACATGTCCGCCGGGGGCTCAGTCTTCATCTCTTCATCGTGGTCAGGGGCAACAGCATGGACCATGGACACCAACATGACCTCCTGTGGTAGCACTGACCACACTGGTCCTTCAAAGAGGTCCAGTCCAGAACATGACTCTTTCCTCCTCCGGGCCTTTGTAGTTCCCCGGAGTCAGGCAGCACATGCAGAGGCTGAGTCTGTCTGCATGATCCCCAGGCTGCTGCAAACCTGCCCCTGACGACATTGTTCTCTACTTTTCCCTTTTCCTCTCTCTCCATCATGTATCTGTTCATCGTAGTGGAGGGGAAGTGGCCTCTACTTTAAATTTCTAAAAAAGATTTATTTATTATGCTGGGAGTTGGTGGCACATGCTTTTAATCCCAGCACTCAGGAGGCAAAAAAAAAATTATATGTGTTTTGCGTACATGATGTCTGTGTAGCACGTGAGTGCCTGGTGCCTTTGGAGGCCATAAGACAGTGTTGATCTAGGACCAGAGTTACAGGCGGTTGGTTGGGAGTCACCTTGTGGGTCTAGGAGTCAAACCCAGGTCCTCTGCGGGAGTAACCAGTGCTCTTAACAGTTGAACCAACTCTTGAGCTCCAGAGCTCATGCCTTGAAATCTATCATTTTGTATGCTAATTTAAAATTTTAACTGAAGGGTTGGAGAAGGGACTCGTTGGTTAAGGTCACTGGTTTGACTCTCAGTATAACAGGGCTCCAGACCACAGCACAGCCGACTCCATTCAGGTCATAAAATCCAGCATGTAGACAGCACCGCCTGCCAGAATGGAGAGACCTATCCGCCAAAGCCCACGGTTCTGGGAAGTCCCTAACGCACGAGCCTTGCTTTTTGGCGTGCTGGCTTCTGTAGTTCCGCTTCCGGCTAACTGTTCTCGCTAACTGAAGCATGTCAATCCAGGATGTGGTTTGTGCTGAAGAACTCACCCTGAGAACAGCTCAGGACTACGCTGTGTAGACACAGACTGGGACTAGTGTGGTTACCTGCTGGCTAATAAAGACTTCCTATTGGCTAAAACCCGCATTTGACCCTACATCACCAGAACCCATATGGTAGCTCACAACCACCTGTAACCCTGATGCCCTCTCCTGCTTCTGTGGACACCAGGTAAACTTGGGTTGCACAGATATACATTCAGGAAAACACAGATACACTTTTTTTTAAATGTTACTGAAAAGAAAATGCATACTTGGGGGGTGGGGCCGTTTGGTTCACAGTTCCTGCATGCTAAGCTCCAGCCACACATGGCCTGGCCCAGAGGATCCGCTGCCACTGTCCCCCACAATCATCTGCACTCACACACGATTTAAAAATAGATCTACGCCAGGTGGTGACAGTGCACGCCTTTAATCCCAGCACTCGGGAGGCAGAGGCAGGCGGATCTCAGTGAGTTCGAGGCCAGCCTGGTCTACAGAGCGAGATCCAGGGCAGCCAGGGCTGCACAGAGAGAACCCTGTCTCACCACCATCCCCCGCCACATAATAATAATTAAATAAATGAAAAGGACAGAAAAAAATCTAAGACAAATTTTTAAAATTTAAGTGCTCAGTGGTTAAGAGCACTTGCTGATCTTGCAGAGGACCTGAATTTGGTTTTCAGCACGCATATCTGCCAGTGCACAGTCACTTGTAACTCCAGCTCCAGGGGCTCTGACCCCCTCTTCTATTTTCTACACACATGTGGGATACACTCACACACGCACACACACACACTCACACACACACACAGCCATAAATAAAAATAAAAAATTAACTAATAGCTGGGTGTTGTGATGTACCCCTACAGTCCCAGTACTAGGGAGGTGGAGGCAGGCTGATCTCTGTGCATTCAAGGCCAGCCTGGGCTACAGAGCGAGTTCCAGGACAGCCAGGGATTCAACCAAAAACAAACAAAAATCCAAAAAGAAGAGAAATTGAGCCGGGCAGTGGTGGCACATGCATTTAATCCCAGCGCTCGGGAGGCAGAGGCAGGCGGATCTCTGTGAGTTCGAGGCCAGCCTGGGCTACAGAGTGAGTTCCAGGAAAGGCTCCAAAGCTACACAGAGAAACCCTGTCTCAAAAAAACAAAGACAAAAAAAAAGAAAAAAAAAGAAAAAGAAAGAAAGAAAAGAGAAATTGAGGCATGGGAGACCCAGGCTTAGGCCAGGCAGAGGACGACGTGGGTTTAACCTGCCCTGCTGGCCCCCAAGCTCACACCCTGGTCCTCAGGCAGGCCTGGGGCCCTCAGCCTAGAGTCCGTCCGCGACTCCTGCGGTCCCTTTAAGAGCGACTCGCCACGCTCAATAACAACAACCTCATTGGCTAAAGTTGGCTCTGGTCACGCCCCCCTCTCTAAGCCTCTAGAATCCTATTGGTCCGACGGCTGGGGCCAGCCTTGGCACCTGGGGGGGGGGTTGGCTGACGCTCACCTGTTGCCTGGCAACCGCTGGCTTCTTGGCGCTGCCGGGGCTGCGGACGGGCTGTGGACCCGCGTGGCAGGACACACGTCCGCGCCTCCCGAGGGCCTGTTACAGTCGGGGGACGCGGACCTGAGCCCGAGCCACCTCCTGCTGCTGCCGGGGCCTGCCTCAGTTTCCCGCACAGCCGGGCCCGGTGTGGCCAGGCTGACTGCGAGTTTGGGAGCCCAAAGGTCCCGCCCGGGCCGGAGCGACGCTCGGCCGCTGAGGCTCGCGTTGTCATCCCACGCGGGCCGGGATCGCGAGAGGCCCGGCTGTCTCTCCTGCGGCTCTGGCGCTTGTCCCGGTGTGTGGCGGCCACCAATCCCTCGGCCGCCGCCCTTTCCTCCCCCTGCCAATCGCCACACACAGCCTCCTGGCCTCCCTATGAGGAGGACCTCACAGTGGCCCTGGACATTCAGTAATCGATGGTGGCCGGGCGGGGGGGGGGGGGGCGCTCAGAGGCAGAGGCAGGAGGATCTCTGTGAGTTCGAGGCCAGCCTGGACTACAGAGCGAGATCCAGGACCCTGTCTCCAAAAAAAAAAACAAACTATGATGGTCCCCAGCTCTAGCTTTTATCTTGTGTGTTTTGCTTAGCTTCCGATTCCCCTGTGCCCCAGGAGGTGACGAGACACACCCCTCCCCTGCATTCTGAACATTAAAGTCCCCACGCAAACTCCAGGTTCTAGTACGTGACACCCTAGGTCCCTGTCACCAGCAAATGCCAGGTGACAGGATCTAGACTTCCCTCAGAGGATTCTCCCAGGGGAGGAGCAGAGCGGCCCGGCCAGCGGTTGCTTCACCGGCCACTGTCAGAGTGTGGCTTTGATCCAGCTGCTGAGCCAGCGCTTCCCAGCCACTCTGCACAGCCCCTGTCACTCCCTTAGGGACCCCAAGCGGGGTGGGACTTGTGTGGCGTGACCTGGTCAGGAGGACAGCCGGGGCCCAAGCTGCCAGGGCACTCGCAGCCTGGTCAGACCTGGCAGACACAGCTGCCCGGCCACACCCACGGCTGGCAGGATGCTCCCTGCTCCCGGCGTGGGACACCCCCGGGCCCTGGCTCCGTCCTGCTCAGCCGCCTACGGGAAGGGCTGCTTACAGCCAATTGCATCAGACCAGCTCAGCGGCCAGTTTACTTGCATGGGTGCCTGTCTCTCCACTGGGGTACCTGCACTGAGCTGTCTGAGGGCAGAGTGGGGTGAGCGCCACGCCTGGAGACTCGGAATACCCTTCACCAAATCCAGCTACCTCAGCCCTAGGTGCTCGTTCTGACCCTGGAGCGCTAAGGCCCTTTCAGACCCCGCTCGGTGTTGAGGGCCCTGTATGGAGTCCCCTGAGCCTGGAGTGCCAGCTTTGAGCGGGTTAGGAAGGATCTCCCCTCCCCAAAGGTCCCAGCACAGGCTGCACGGTCCCGGGCCACAAGCCCTGCACTTGCTCACACTTATGTGTGTGGACAGAATGTCTGCTGAAACCAGGGGAAGAGAAAATGGGTACACATGGAGGTCGCTGAGGGGACGGAAGCAGAGGACAGTGGCAGATATCTGAGGCTGGGAGAACGGGATGACCCACTGTTACCCCCAAAAGGCATGGCTGAGGCTACAGAAAGCTTGGAACTAGCCTGAGCTACAGAGGGAGTCTCTGTATCAAAACAAACAGGGGCTGGGGACGTGGTCAGGGCGGAGCCCCGCCCAGAATCCCCCAGTGAGGGGCTGGGGGCGTGGTCAGGGTGGAGCCCCGCTTAGAATCCCCCAGTGAGGGGCTGGGGGCGTGGTCAGGGCGGAGCCCCGCCCAGAATCCCCAGTGAGGGCTGGGGGCGTGGTCAGGGTGGAGCCCCGCCTAGAATCCCCCAGTGAGGGCTGGGGGCGTGGTCAGGGTGGAGCCCCGCCCAGAATCCCCCAGTGAGGGGCTGGGGGCGTGGTCAGTGTGGAGCCCCGCCCAGAATCCCCAGTGAGGGGCTGGGGGCGTGGTCAGTGTGGAGCCCCGCCCAGAATCCCCAGTGAGGGCTGGGGGCGTGGTCAGGGTGGAGCCCCGCCCAGAATCCCCAGAGAGGGGGCTGGGGGCGTGGTCAGGGCGGAGCCCCGCCCAGAATCCCCAGTGAGGGGCTGGGGGCGTGGTCAGGGTGGAGCCCCGCCTAGAATCCACAGTGAGGGTCTGGGGGCGTGGTCAGGGTGGAGCCCCGCCCAGAACCCCCCGTGAGGGGCTGGGGGCGGGGTTCAGCAGTGAGTGCTCTCCTAGCAGGTGGAAAGGTCTGGGTCCCTTTCCTAACCTGGTGGCAAGGAAGGAAAGGAAGCCAAGAAGCCAGGCTGTTGGGAATCGTGCCAGCTGATGCAGGAAGCTGAGGCCGGCCGTGTGCCCGGGGCCCCACCTCATTTCCTGTTTGTCCTCCCTTTGTACCTCAGAGTCTGCTCAGACCTAGTGCTCAGGAGGCCCCTTCAAGGCCAGCCACCTCCGTTGGAACCCTGGGCAGGGGGGAGTAAGCCTAGGACCTTCCTCACCCTTCTGGTCTGTCTTTCCTTGCTCAGGCTAGACCCAGCCATCACCTGGCCAGCCACCCCCTGTCCGGAAGGACAGAGGGAACAGGGTCTCTGGCAGGCTTCCTGCAGGCATTCTTTCGCTGGGGTGATATCTCCCTGGGGCAGAAGCTGAGCCAGTAGGGGAAGTCAGGCCCTCCAGTCACCCCAGCTCCCAAGCCGGAGGCCTCTGAGTGTCCCAACCACTGGAAGCCTCCCTCGTAAACAGGAGGCTGGAGGTAGACTTGACAGCAAGCTGGAGGCTTGCCCGGGCAGGGCAGGGCAGGGCAGAGTGAACAGCTCCCAGGCCCTGCCTGGTGCCTACAGGGTGGTACACCCCTTCCTGTTTCTACTGGCGGCCATTTCCAGAGAAAAGCATGAAGGGTGGTCCTTGTCCGTAACCCTGTGGACCCCAGGTCTGAAGATATACTTGGCTGTCATACCCTGCAAGGTCCACAAACCCCTCCTACTGAGGTTTACCCTAGTGCCCCCAGGACTCCGGAAAGAACCCAGCCTCAAGGCCCGGCTTCTCATCTCCAAGCGTCCTCAGTTTCCCCATTTACAACATGGGGCTCCTGGAGGGCATCTCAGGACCAGGCTGGGGTAGGGAAGGCATCGGCTCTGGATCAGAAAACAGAATTACCACCTCAAGCCGGGCTCTGCAATTTGGCTTTTCTCCCCAGCGTCTAAAGTGCATGGAACAAAAACCCCGGTTTAGGGTTATTTCCTGTGTGGTCAGTGTGAGCAGCTGGCCAGGTGAGCCACACTTGAGTGTGGACGCCAACCTCCTGTCCCAGGAGGGCATCTGGGGCCGCACGCCAGGAGTTTTCCTATCATCTCTTTTAGCGGCTTAGTTTGGGATAGGGACTGGCTCAGTAGCTCCAAGCCACGGAGACAGGCTGGCCTCGAACCTGAAGCAGTCCTCCTCTGCCTCCTGAGGGCTAGCTGTGTGTGTGTGTGCGCGCGCGCGCGCGCGCGCGTCTACAGGAGCCACGGCACACACCGGGAGGTGAGTCGTGGCCACTCGTACGTGGGTCCCAGGAATGAACTCAGGTTGTCCCACTTGTTGGCAAGCTCCTGTAAGGGCTGACTGAGGCTGTTTATGTCTGCCAGGAAATTATTCCTCCGACTGCCCCGGCTGAGTTCTGTCCTCTACCCAAGTCTATCCAGGTAATGACCTTCGTGCGGGCCTGAGGATTTGATCTGGAGATAAAAACCTCTGCAGATGCAGTTACAAGTCGAAGCTTGGGAGCTAGACAGATGGCTCGGAGGTTAAGCGCGTTACTCTTGCGGAGGACCCAGGGTTCAGTGGCAGCACCCACACAGGCGGTTCACACGGCCTGTGACTCCACCCCTGACCGGGCCCTTCAGGCACCTGCATGCCCGCGGTACACGTTACTCACGCAGCACGCGTGTGCATGCACACACACAAATAAATAACTCATGATAGCGTCAGGGGGCTCCTCTCCTTGTGTCTTCCCAATTCCCTAGGCATGGCCAAGTCCTCGTTCAGCAACTAGACATGCTCCAGCCTCAGGAGGGGAAGGTGTTGGGGTGGGAGCTCCACCCCAGCCCCTGGCACCCTGGCATCCCTATACCCGGAGTCGGGAATGTTTGGAGGGAGTCTGATCCTCCTCGGCTCCCTTCCCCGTCTCTTTCCCTAAACCCGCCCCTTCAAACAAACATTCCGGACTCTTTGGGTATAGAGATGCCAGGGTGCCAGGGCTTGGGGTGGAGCTGCCACCCCAACAGAAGGTGGTGAAAACTTCCAAACTAAGGGGGGGTGGGTGAACCTCATTGTGCACACAAGCAGCAGAGGTCCCGGCTGCTCCTTTCCCAGCTACCCCACCGAGGGACCCGAGGAGCCAGGAGGTCCAAAGGGAGCCACGGCTGGCTGAAGAGCAGGGCCCAGGCCAAGGGCATCCGTACTCCGGTTTCCAGGGCAACAGACGGCGGCCCCAGGCTCAAGATCGGGGCTCAGAACCTCCAGCAGCGCAAGTCAGGGCAACGACCGTCCGGGACGAGGCCGAGGCCGCCCCGCCAACCAGACTGAAGCCTCGCGTGCCTTCTGCGCAGGCGCGCGCGCGCCCGGGAGGCCCTCCACAGACCTCTCCACTCGGGGTGGGGGACCCACGGGGGGACCCGCCCGGCCCCGCCCCCCCCCCCCGTATCGCGCAGCCGCACTCGGCGCCGCCGGCGATGCCTTTTCCACGCTCGGCGCCACACGGGGAACGCGCAGCCGCACTCGGCGCCTCCTCGATGCTCCGCGGGCCACTTCCCTCGGAGTCCACCCCCCCCCAAAGAACGAGTGCGCAGCCGCGCTCGGCGTCCCCCACGCGCTCTTTGCGCAGCTGCGCCGGGCGCCCCGCTAAGCCCCGCCCCTCACGCTGGAGGCGTGCCGCCGCAGTCTGCATCCCCGGCGTGCGGCCCTCGCGCCCCTGGAAGCCCCGCCTCCTCTCTTCTCTGAGGAGGGCGGGGCCTGTGCGAGGGGGCGGGTCCACTCCGGGACCGCGCCTATAAAAGCGGCCGCCGCGGCCGCGCGCGCGGCTCCTCTCGGCGGCGGCGGCCCAGCGGAGGGGTCCGTGGTGGCGGTGGCGGCGGTGGCGGCGGCGGCGGCGGCGGCGGTGGCGGTGGTGGTGGCGGCGGTGGTGGCGGTGGAGGAGGAGGCGGCGGCGGCGGCGGTGGCGGCGGCGCTGTTCCCCGCGCAGTCCTCGGAGCGGGGTCCGGGCTGTGCGAGGTCGGGTGACGGCGCTGCGACCCCGGCCGGTGTCCGACCCCGGTGAGCGCGGCGCCAAGGGCGATATTCCCCGAGGGCGGAGGGAAGCCCGAGCCAAGCGCGGGAGCTCCGCCGAGCCCCGGCCGCCCCCGCCCGGCCGAGCACCCCGCTCAGCGCCGGCCCTTTGTCTCTTCTGCCCGCAGGGTCGCCTCCCAGGCCGCCCCCCGGGCCCCGCGTCCCCTCCCCCGCTGGCGGGGCCCGGACTAAAGATGGTGCAGAAGAGAACAGCCGAACTTCAGGGCTTCCACCGTTCGTTCAAGGTGAGGGGTCCTGTCCGGGGGGGTCCCACTGCGGTAGCGGGTGCGACGGAGGGGCGAAGCTCACCCGGGAGGCCGGTGCAGGGCCTGGGAGGGGTTCTTGCTCTGGACTTCAGCGCTGGAGGCAGCGGGGGTCAGCAGCAGGCCGCAGCCCTGTCCCCTGCCGCCTAGGAGCTCTCTCTGCCAGGACTCCCCCGTCTCCCCACGCCGCAGGCTTGTGGCTCCATGTCCCTTGCGGTACAGCTTGGTCGCAGTTCGATCTTCTGCTGTGTGTGTGATCCTAAGCAAACCTAGCGTTCCTGTTCCTGCAACTTCCAAGCCTGCCTTGTGCCGGTTGGGAGAGTCTGCACGCTGCAGCCCCGGCTCCCGGGCTCCAGCTGTGTGCTCATTCTCCCTTCACGAACTGCCCCCCCCCCCCCCCCAGGCTCCCGTGATCCCGCAGCCCGGTCTGTCTCTTACTTCTGTGTGTGGTCCCAGGTGAGCCCCACATCTGTCCCTTGCGATGTGTGTGCTTGTTGCGGGCCACAGCCATGTCCCCAGCTGCCTAGGAGCTGCTCTTCTAAGACCCACTGCCTGGCATGTGACTGGTGGCTCCATGCCCCTTGCAAACAGCCGGGTCTCAGTCCTGGGCCCCCCACCCCACTTTCTGGGTGTGATCCCACTTGCTCTTGCTGGGAGGGCGTCAGCTGCTGTTATCTCTTTCGTGGACTCCTCCAGGTTGGCTTGTGATCGGTGGCTCCCTTGCAATCTCTCAGCCTGGCCTCTCCCTCCTCCCGTGTCTAGTCCCAGGGGAACCCTGTGTCTGTCCCCTGCAGTCTCCAAGCTGGCTGCAGTCTGGTGGGGAAACCCTTGGGCCCATGGTGTGCTTTGCCCGACTGCAAACCCCCCCACACACACACACACACCTGGCAGTGGCCTGTGGACTGCCTTCCCTCAAGACACCCCAGAGTGTTATTTCCTGTCCGAACAGGAAGTTTCTGGAGTGTTGTTAATGGTGGCTGGCTGAATCTTCATCTTAGATGAGTGAATCTGGGGGTGACCAAGGTGGGCAGGTGCTGGGCAGAGCCCCCCACGGGGCCTGGCCTAAAGGACACAGTGATGTCACCCTGCCCACCGCACCCGGAAGGCTGGATTATGTAATGGCTTCCTGGGGCAGGGACCTGTTGCCCTGTAGAGAAGGCGGGGTGTGTGTACATGCCTGCACTCCTGTGGGAGGAGCATGCAGATGGGGAAGAATTCCCAGGCCTGTCTAGCCGGTGCCCCTGGCCAGCAGCCCCACCCCTGCCCCAATGCCTGTTCTCCCTGGTCAGCTGCTGTGGGGATGAGGAGGAGAGATGGATCTGAGAATGTCACCCACGGTGCCTCTTGGCCCTCCTGGGGCTTTGTCTGAGCCTAGATGGGGTCAGCACATGGGGCCAACAAGGCCGCCAAAGCAAACCCCAGCTTTCTGGATGGTTCTAGCCACCTCCTGCCAGGCCTGCTGACTCAAGGCCCTTGGCCAGACCCAGGGGAGGCTGGCTGGACCAGGCTGGACCGCCCACACCGCACTGAGGACTGCAGGCTGCTCTCTGCACGGCCTCTGTGCGGCTCTGCGCAGAGCCGGGACTTTGGGGAGGCCTGGCTGGTAGGTGGTCCTTCAGGTAGCCGGAGACTGGTCTGGTCCCTTGAGGACTCGCCTTCTGGAACCTTCCCCACGTAGCTGCTCCCTTGGAGCCAGGCCAGTGTTCCTCAAGTGTCCTCAGTCTGCAGCTGGCCAGAGAGGCACAGCTGCCGGTCCTACCGGGTTTACTTGTCTGTGTTCTGTTGTTTTTCTTTCTGGGGTTTAAGAGGCGCTGGGGATGGAGCCTGGGGCCTCATGCTTGCTAGACAAGTGTTCTACAAACGAACCTACAGCCCCAGCCCTGTTTTCCTCTCCTGCGTGTCCACATTGGGAGGCTCTAAGGTAGCCAGCCCCTGGGGGTCTCCCTGAGGGAGTGTGCCTTAGCCAGCTGATCCTCCCTGTGCGGGGGTTCTGGTATTTCCCAGTCTTTTCGGTTGAAGGCTGGGACAAGTGAGTGGAGACAGTGACCAGATAATGTCAGAGACTCATACTGGGCCCCTTTCACCCTTGTAAGGTCCCCAGAGCTGGGGACAGCTGGCCGCCTCCTGTCTCACCATGACAGCCTGCCCAGAGGAAGGTCACCAGGCTGAGGTCATGCAGCAGGTGCCCTGCTTAGCCTTCGGTCTTACACCTGGTGCGTCCTCCCTGCCAGCTGCTCGCCAGCCCCCACCTCGTGTGGTGCAGGTGGCTGCCATGGGTCTTGCGGGTACCCAGGCTTATCAGAGCACGGTGTGTGTGCCCTCTTCCCCGTGGCCTGCTAGGGTGCCCCTTTTCTGCCAGGCTCCTAGTGACTGCTGGGGCAGGTCAGCTTGCAAGGCTTCTCCATTGCTGTCCGTCTGCCTCTGATCTCCAGGTGTCTGTCTGGCTCCTGCCGTAGCCCTTTGGTCTCCCTCTTGTCAGTCCTTCCTACTGAGGACATCCAGAGAGGGCCGGTGACTTAGCCCAGGCTCCCCACACCCATTCACATCTGTGCCTTGATCTCTGAGGGGGTCGTTCACTCTGAAACTGGGGTTTGCCTCAGTGTCTCGGCTTGCAGACCACCACGCAGGTGACAGCAGCACCATCGTGAAGAAGCATTTTACGTAAGCATGCTTCTGTTCAGACCAGGAGTTGGCTGTGACCTGCAGCTCTCACATTCTCTGGTCAATCTCAAGACCTTCCACCCAGCTAGCAGCTGGGTCCTCTGGTGTCCTCTTTGAACCCTAGCCACACTAAGAAGGCTTCTTGGACATTGCAGGCTGTGGACTGGGCAGAGCCCTGGACACTCATACCACCGGGCACCTTGCCTGTGGCCCCCGTCACTGACTGTATGAAACTGGTGACCCATGGGGTTGGCAGTCCTCGGGTCGTAGACGGCTTTGGATGTATGTAGCAAATTGAGAGGGTGTTATGGCACACAGAAGTGCCTCTACCTGTGACCTCCAGAGCCCCCCCGGAAGTCAGGCATTCACATTCACGGGAGAGAGAGCACACAGTGTAGGGAGGAGAGGCGCTGCTGTGCCGAGCCACAAGGAAACTGAGGCCTAAAAGCCGAAGGTGTAGCCCTGAGAAAACCTGGGAGGCCGTGGGAAAACAGATTGTCAGTCCCGCCCAAGGCCTCCCGCTCCTGCCCCTACCTCTGATCCCACGCCTGTCCCTGAGGTCAGCCCTCAGTCAGCTGGCTGGACAGGCGTCCCCATTCTACCCATGAGCAGGCAAGGCAGGCCATGTGGCTTAGACTTCCTGTCGCTCAGCCCCAGGCTGGGAGAGGAAGGTCACGTTCCCCACAGTCAGGCAACAGGGAGGGTCCCTCAGTGTGGTGGACATGGGGCTGGGCCATTCTCTGGCCCAGCCTCCCGCCCCATACCAGGAACAGGAGCAGGTGACAACCACGTGGTAAAACCCCCGAGTTGAGAGCCTGTGGACCCCAAGGGATTCTGCCTCGCACAGTTCTCTGCCACTGAGACCCTGAGACACTTCTCATGTGAAAGCCCGTGTGCTGAGTAAGGAGCACAGAGAATCGGCCACAGAAGTGTCCTACCCTGCATGCTCATTGGGCGTCAGAGGGCTCAGCACTCTGATGGAGAGATCGTTGGGGCGTCCTGGGAGAACCACCCTGAACATGCTCCCTCCCCCCAACAGGGGCAGAATCCTTTTGAGCTGGCCTTCTCCTTGGACCCTGCCCAGCACGGGGACGCTGACTTCACCCCACAGTGTGAGGTCCGACCTGGTGAGTACCCACGGAGTGGGTGGGGGTGGGGGGCTCTGTGGGAGCCAGGCCACACCAGGCCACACACGGTCTGTGTCTGTCCTCTGCAGACATGCCCTCCAGCCAGCCCATCGACATCCCGGATGCCAAGAAGAGAGGCCGGAAAAAGAAGCGCTGTCGGGCTACTGACAGCTTCTCAGGCAGGTTCGAAGGTGAGTGGGCAGTGGGCTCAGGGTCTGCCAAGGAGGGGACACTGGGCTACTGCCCCTCACCTGCCCATTTGCATCCCAGATGTCTACCAGCTGCAGGAGGATGTGCTGGGGGAAGGGGCCCATGCCCGTGTGCAGACCTGTGTCAATCTGATCACCAACCAGGAGTATGCTGTCAAGGTAAGCTGGGGCTTGCCCCAGGGGCCCGTGGCGTTTAAACCCCCAGATCACAGCCATGGAAAACCAGTATCTAAAAATGGCCCCAGGGCTTGTGACTCGGCCACCCTAGCAATCCAGGTCAGCCCTAGTCACACAGGCACGGTGACAGCTGGCCTTTGCTCACTCCATGTTCCGAAGGCAGCGAGCCCTAGTGTGGTTACTGAGAACGGGAAACTTCTGTCGGAGGCCGTGCTGGCCTGCCCATCCCTAAGGCTGGTCCTCCGCCTCAGACGATGACTGGCCTGGAGGAGGATAATGCATTGAAAAGCTGTGCTGTAGCCCTGGAGTAGGGAGGGCTCTGTGTTTGGAAAAGTCAGTACAGGTCCTCAGGAGAGTCCAGTGTGCCCTTCCCTCCCGTGTGTACCTGGAGCTCTGACAGGCCTGGTATAGCCTTATGACCTTGTAGGGCCAGCCAGTCAGCTTCATGTCCAGAGAGGTCCTGTGACCTGACTAGGTGGGGCTGCTGGCCTGGCCAGTGGCTCCTGTGTCAGAGGGTAGCAGGAGAAGGAAAAGGAAGAGTCGTATTTTGGAAGTTGGGGTATCAGAGCTGTGGTCCCTGGGAGTTCCCAGGCAGGTACTTAGCTGACCGCTCTCCTGCTGGTGACCCTGCAGGGCAGCCTTGTCACTTTCCATGGACAGATAAGGAAGCCGAGGCCCACGGGGGCGGGGAGCTCGAACTGAATTAGCTACATGGTGGCTTGTCACTGCTGTGAACCAGAGTGACGGGTGCTGGGACCTGAGTGAGGGGGTCAGGGTACCAGCCTGCGGAGAACTGGGGTCCTAGGAACCCCTCTTGTCCAAGACCAAAGATTATATAGTGCCTTCTAGGCCTTCCATTACTGGGTGCAGAGGTGCTGGCTTCCTGAAGTTTGGGTCCACTGCTGGCCTAAGCCAGACGAGGCCCTTGGGGCCAGTTGCCCAGTCTGGACTAGAGTGGAGGAGGCTGGACTTGGTGCGGCACTGGCTGGACTGGACTTGGTGTGGCACTGGCTGGGCTGGAGTTGGTGTGGCACTGGCTGGGCTGGACTTGGTGCGGCACTGGCTGGGCTGGCAGCCAGGTGACTTGTTGCCTTGTTGCATGGGTCACGTGGGAGCTTCTGGGGCAGGGGTGGCAGCCACCTAGTGAAGGGGCTCCTGTAGGCCCAGCCTCAGGCAATCCTGTGAGGCCATTGGGTCAGGGTGGAGACTGCTGGTCCCTCCCTCCTTGCCTGAACTTCCCTGAGCAATGGGGTGCCCTGCCTGGGCTGACACTACAGTCAGTCTGAGTTCTAGTAAGTTCTGGGCCCTCAGGCCAACCGTGTTCTCCAGAGCTGAGGACCCGGCTCTGGCCGCCAAGTTTAGACAGGGTCCAGGCGGGCCTGCTGGAGACTAGCCGACTCCTCAGGCTGCGTCTGGGCACCTTCTCCACGTGCCGTGTCTCCCTGCACTGCAGATCATCGAGAAGCAGCTGGGCCACATCCGCAGCAGGGTGTTCCGGGAGGTGGAGATGCTGTACCAGTGCCAGGGACATAGGTAAGGTGGCCGGCCTGGGCCATCTCTCCAGAGCCCAGCACCTCAGCAGGGCATGGGCTGGGCTCAGCCGGAAAAACAGGCTTTCCATGGAGCACGTGGCACCATGAGGGCGTCGCCTCCCAGGCTGGGCTGCAGGTGCTGAGGGCCTCAGTTTCTTTTCTGCCTCTTCCTCCCAACTCAGGAATGTCCTAGAGCTGATCGAGTTCTTTGAGGAAGAGGACCGCTTCTACCTGGTGTTTGAGAAGATGCGTGGAGGTGGGTGCTGGTGGAGGTGGGTGCTGGTGGAGGACTTGGAATGGGGCCTGGGCCCAGAGAAGCCCTGGGGTATCCGTGATGGAGTGGAGGCGGGACTGGGAGCTGGCTGGTCTATGGAGGTGACCAAGCTGTCCCTGGCCTGCACCGCAGGGTCCATCCTGAGCCACATCCACAGAAGGCGCCACTTTAACGAGCTGGAGGCCAGCGTGGTGGTGCAGGACGTGGCCAGTGCCCTGGACTTCCTGCATAACAAAGGTGTGGCGGGGGGTTGTGGAGTCCGCCCCCAGGTCCTGGTCGCTTTAGAGGCATCCCCCCCCCCAACTCCCTGCTCTATCTCCCTAGGCATCGCCCACAGGGACCTAAAGCCAGAGAACATTCTGTGTGAGCACCCCAACCAGGTGAGGCGCCTGACTAGCCCTACCTGGGCTCTGGCACTGCCCTTCCCCTGGGAGGCTAGAGCGGTGGGGAGCTTGCAGGCCAGGGTTCCCACCGTGCTCGTCACACCCCCAGGTCTCGCCGGTGAAGATCTGCGACTTTGACCTGGGCAGTGGCATCAAACTCAACGGCGACTGCTCTCCCATCTCCACGCCTGAGCTGCTCACCCCGGTGAGGGCGGGCGGGAGGGCGGGGCGGGCGCTGGCCTCAGGTGCCAGGCTGGCTCTGCAGCTTTCCCCTGCCAGCGTGGCCCTCTGCTTAGCAACAGCCGCTGGTTAGTTGGCGGGTTGGGGGTGGAGTCGGCCGCATCACCTGCCCGTGTGGGGATACATTTGCGGCCTTTGATTGGCCGGACCTCAGGTATCCCTCCTGACGCATGCCTGCCCCACCCGCAGTGTGGGTCAGCTGAGTACATGGCCCCAGAGGTGGTGGAGGCCTTCAGTGAGGAGGCCAGCATCTATGACAAGCGCTGCGACCTGTGGAGCCTGGGCGTCATCCTCTACATCCTGCTCAGCGGCTACCCGCCCTTCGTGGGCCACTGTGGCAGTGACTGTGGCTGGGATCGAGGAGAGGCCTGCCCAGCCTGCCAGGTGCGCCTGCCAGAGTCCCCTCCCAACCCAGGCTCCCTGGAACGAGGAGTGAGGTGCCGTAGCTGTCCCCAGGCACCAGGACCTCACAGTGAACCCCTGGGGCTCCCCCATTTCTTTTCCTTTTTTTATTTGTGTGTGTGTGTGTGTGTGTGTGTGTGTGTGTGTGTGTGTGTGTGTGTGTTCTAGCTGCATGTACGTATGTGTGCCATACGAATGCCTGGTGCCTGTAGAGGTTGAAAGAAGTCCTGCATTCCCTGGGCCTGGAGTTAGAGTCGTGTGTGGACACTGAGAACAAACTTGGTCCTCTGTGAGAGCAGTCGATGCTCTAACCACTGAGCGGTCCTGATGTCAGTCTGTCTCAGGACCCTCTCCAGCGTTGTTCACACTCCCCTCCCCCACAGAACATGCTGTTTGAGAGCATCCAGGAGGGCAAGTATGAGTTCCCCGACAAGGACTGGGCCCATATCTCCTTCGCCGCCAAAGACCTCATCTCCAAGCTGCTGGTCCGAGACGCCAAGCAGAGGCTGAGCGCTGCCCAAGTCCTGCAGCACCCGTGGGTGCAGGGGGTGAGCCATGGGGTCTGTGGAGGGGTGCCCGAGCCCCAGCTCCATCACAGCAAGCATACAGAAAGGGTCCAGCATTGTGTCTGGTTCCCAGCAAGCACCCTCCCTGCCCAGCTGGACACCACGCACACACACCACCCCCCACCCCCACCCCCCCCCCCCCCCCACCCCCCGTGAGGCCCAGCCCTGCAGGCCCCGAGCTGTCTTGATGCTGAAGCTGGTGTCCCTGAGAGTCCCAGGCCAGTGTGGCTCACGCCCCTTCTGGGGACAGACAAGGGGGCGGGGTGAGCTAGGAACTGTGCAGAGGTTTACTTGGACACAGATTGTGGATCTGTGGGTGGGCTCTGGCAGTGGTGAGCATGGGCTAACGTTAGCCAGGCCCTTCAAGTGCCCTCTGACCCCGACTGCCCTGCCCTCTTGCAGTGCGCCCCAGAGAACACCCTACCAACACCCTTGGTTCTGCAGAGGTGAGCCCCAGGATCTTGGGATGTGAGTGTGTTTGGGATTTTTTTTTCTGGGGTGCTAGGGGCACCTAAGCCAGAGCCCTGCAAATGTTCAGTAGGTACCTTAGCGATGGGATGTCAGGGCCACAGGGGCCCGAGTGCTGTGGTGCGGGAGGTGTCTCGGGAGCTCCTGTTTAGGGGCTTGGTACCTGGAAGGAAGGGCACTGGAATTGGGGTGGGCATCTCCACAGGGCTGTAGCGAAGGCACGTTCTTGTGACAGTCCCCCATCCTGTTCCAGGAACAGCTGTGCCAAAGACCTCACGTCCTTCGCGGCTGAGGCCATTGCCATGAACCGGCAGCTGGCCCAGTGTGAGGAGGACGCTGGGCAGGACCAGCCTGTGGTCATCCGAGCTACCTCACGCTGCCTGCAGCTGTCCCCACCCTCCCAGTCCAAGCTGGCCCAGCGGCGCCAGAGGGCAAGCCTGTCCGGCACCCGCGTGGTCCTTGTGGGGGACCGTGCGTGACCCCCACCAGCCCCTTGTACATATGCCCCTGCCCTGCAGGGCCTGAAGGCTAGGGACCTGGGTGCCCCGCCCCTTGCCCTCCCAGGCACCAGCTCACCTGGGTCCTGCTGGGGGGTGTAGGGTTGGTTCTGTTGGGAGGTGTTCTCCTTTTCTCCTGTCCTCAGCCCCCCGTCCTGCCTGTTTGGCTTTGTTTTGTTTTGTTTCCCTTTTACCACTGTTGAAAGCAAGTGCCCAGGAGGAGGGCGGAGGGTTCGGGCCACTCGGCCTGCACCCCGCGATGCTCGCCTGTCAACTGTGAAGGCCCTGCCGCCTGCGCCCCCACCTCCACTCCGGCTACTCCGCTGTCTTCCAGGGCTGGGGACCCCGCAGGGTCAGCACCCCACACTCTCCCTGTCCCTCAGTATTGTCAGGGACAGGCTGTCCTGGTGAGCACAGCTGCCCTTTGTCTGTCCAGCGGAGCACCCTTGGATCTGGGGCATGGAATTCCACTGTCCTGGATGGAGACCTCTGGGGGGGCGCGGGTGGATGGGGACAATGCACCTGATTGACCCCCAGTCCCCATCCCCTACCTGCCCTGTCCCTTGGAGGGTTGACAATCAGAATCTCCTCCAGGCTGCGTAGCTCTTGCTCCCAATCCACCTGCCAGGGGCAGACGTGGAGGAGGACCCTGCATCCAGCTAGCTCCACCGAGGCAGGAGAGGTGCTGGACAAGGCCCACATCAGCAGACATGGGGTCCCCACGTGTCTCCCCACCCAGGGCACCTGAGTGCCCCTTCTCAGGGCTCAGCCTGACCACGGCCATGTCCTGCCCTATGCTGCCCCTGGGTCTGGAGTTCATGAGCTCTCCCGGCTGCTTCTGTTACCCAGAGCTGCGGTCACACCCAGAGGTCCCTCACCTTCCCTCTGCCCCCAAGGGCAGTGACTTGGGTGTGCCTACCTTCAGGAAAGGGGCTAACGCTGCCTTGGCCTCCCTTGGGCATCCAAGAGAGGCTGGGAAGGCACTGGGGTGGCGCTGCAGTGCCCCAGGCCTGGGGGCTGTTTCTAGCCACGAGCTACTATGCAATATGAGTTCCCATTTTCTCCGTGGCCCTGCTGGACGGGGGCGGCTTTGGGGGCCAGGCCACCCCGCCCTGCAACTCTGCTCAGGTGTCTCCAGGGCAGCCCCTGGCCTCAAAACTCCTTGGTCAAGATTGTTCGTCAAGTTTAGTTTAGGCTCTTTTTTTTTTTTTTTAAAGACATAATTTGACTTGCTTCCCTGTTATTGAAGAGTACTTGAATGTCGGGGGTCTGGTGGGTGGGGGCTTGGGACACCCACTGCCCAGCACCCTCCTCCCTAGTCTCATAGGGTCGTCACAGTGTGGGGGTGACATGCCTTCAGTCCTGCCTGCCTCTGGACACACTTCCAAAGACCCCCTGGAGGGTGGGGGGGCCCCTGGGCACCCCAGTTCTCACCCATCAGCCTGATTCAGCTGTTGGGTACACGAGGACTCGCCCTGCAGGTTCTAGAAGCAACCCGACTGGATGGTGAGCAGTGTTGGTCCCTCCATGCCAGACCTGGAAGACGGGTCAGACCCCTTAACTGTGAATGAGAGACGATCCTGGGGTGGCTTGGCCACAAACCATGCTGAACTCTGTAAAAAGAGCGTGTTTTAGAGTGGGACAGGCAAGCACTTTCAACTCCACCCCACCGGGGAAGGACTGCTACAGACCCCTCCCCACCAACTGTCAACGCCAGGATTTTGTATTCTGTTTTGTAAGGATTTAATAAAAATTGAAAACTCTCTGCAGTGACGGCAGCAGAGGTCGGCTGCCCGCAGGTCCTGAGTCACTGGTTCCCTGGGCCCCCTCCCGCACACCCCTCTGGATGGGTCCCAGGGAGGTGACGTCACCAGAGGGAAGCACAAGCCTCAGCGGTGCGGGACCCAGCGGGCGGGGCCGCGTGCCCCGCGCGGGCTCTGGGGCGGGGCTTGCGCGGGGCGTGGCTTCTGGGTGGCCTGGGGTCTGCTCAGCCGGGGCCGTGGAGGGCTGGGGTGACGGGTGCATCACCACGCTCGGTTTGTGCCCCTGTGTTCTCTTGGCCGAGGAGACCAGCCTCGATCCAGCATGTGGGAGCCTCCCACAAGGCGGGGACCCTCGCGGGTTAGCGGCCCCTGTGCCTCCCGCGGCGGGCTCGGCTGGCAGCGCCGCCACACTGCCTGCAGCTGCGCACCGCTCCCGGTGTCTCCCACGCCAGGATCTCCCTGCTGCTCCGCAGACAGACGTGG
The DNA here is from genome assembly GCF_007827085.1 of Peromyscus californicus insignis. Classification (NCBI taxonomy): domain Eukaryota; kingdom Metazoa; phylum Chordata; class Mammalia; order Rodentia; family Cricetidae; genus Peromyscus; species Peromyscus californicus. Next base: position 54,302,441 of record NW_026294492.1, read on the forward strand.
AAGAGGGCGGGCCCCGCCGGCTTTGAGAAAACCACAAAAATAAATTCTAGCGCAACCTCTGCTAGAACGAGCTGTTCCTGGCAGGAGGCAGAGGGCAGGGAGCGGTCACCGCCCAAGCTGGCAGGGCCGGCGGGGCGCGGTGCCACCTGGGAGGGCTAGAGGCTTGGCATGTGGCCCCTGGGTGGGGCTGGGCACAGGCCAGCTGGTGGCTCGGCGGGCAGAGAGAAGCCCTCGGGTGTGCCCCCCAGCGCACACACTTGGAAGCAGTGGCCCAGCCTCTCCCGAGGTAGAGGCCGGAGGACCCGAAGTTCAAGGTCATCCTCTGCCTAGTAGGGACTTTGAGCCCAGCCTGAGCTAAGTGAGATCCTGTCTGTGAAAAGCAACCAGAAGTGGGCTGTCCGCTCGCCACCACTCCCGACCACCCCAGTTTGATTCCCTGGCCCCATACAGCGCAGGGAGAGGTCTGACTTCTGACCTCCACACCCAGTCACCCGCAGCATGGAGTAAAGGACAAATTTTAAAACAGCATTGAGGAGGCTGATAACAGGATTATCAGCAGGAAGCCAGCCTGAGCTACCTGAGAACCTGTCTCAAAAACTTTAAAAAAACGATTCAGTTGCCCGGGGGTGGTGGCCTTTAGTCCCAGCACTGGGAGGCAGAGGCAGGCGGATCTCTGTGAGTTCGAGGCCAGCCTGGGCTACAGAGTGAGATCCAGGACAGCCAGGGCTACACAGAGAGACAAAAAAAGAAAACGAAAAAAGTTCAGTGAGTAAATAAATCACTTGTGAGAGTGTGCAGAGGGGAGGGGGGCCCCCGGCATCCATGTGGAGCCAAACAGAATATGTCTAGAATGCCCATACTTCAAGGCTCCACAGGAAGCACAACCCCAGAAGCTTGCCGATCAGCCAGGCTGACACACTCAAGATCAAAAGACAAAGAGAACACCACCCAAGGTCGCTCTCTGAGGTCCACATGTGAGCCCCCGCCTTCCTGTCTCTCCTCACCCCACCCACCCTCTCTCTCTCTCTGTCTCTCTGTCTCTCTCTGTCTCTCTGTCTCTCTGTCTCTCTGTCTCTCTCTCTCTCTCTCTCTCTCTCTCTCTCTCTCACACACACACACACACACACACACACACACACGTGCACATACTTGCACTGATCAGTACATGGATAAATGTCACAAGGTAGACCAAAGAAACACTTGGTGCTGTCAGTGAGATGAACTGACATTTCAGGAAGGGTGACAAGCAGTCCTGACTGGTGACGTGGTGCTCACAGAGGCCCTCCCAAAGGAAGAGGCTCCTCTGGGAAAGTGCTCCAAAGATGGGGGCTATGCAGCCAGAGTGGAACGAGGAAAGAGCTGTGCAAGAGAGACACTCAGGGCACCTGCAGGCGAGTGGAGGCTGGGGTCTGGCATGAGAAGTGAAACCCAGGGTGGTCGCCACTACAAGACACAGCTTGTAGACCCAGCACCATGCCCGCCTCCAGGCTGTGGGCAGTGGGCAGTCATGGGAGGTGGTAGAGAGGAACGTAATCCATCTTAAGTCACCAGAGGGAAACCGGGGTCCTGGTAATGGGGATGACAGGCATCCAAAGGGTGTGAGAGGGAAGGTAGATGGGGGAGAAGACTACCTCCATTGTACAGAATGGAGGCCTGCCTCCTGACAGGCCAGAGCAGCTGCTGGGGTGAAGGAGCCAGTGGGAAGGAGATGCGGGGAGCCTGGCAGTAGCTACCCAGCTCTGTCTCTGAGGTACCCCCGATTAAGCAGGTATCTGGGGCTTGAAGAGTGGCTCAATGGTTAAGAGCATCGACCTGGGTTTGATTCCTGCACCCACATGGCGGCTCACTACCATCTGTGACTCCAGCTCCAGGGGATCTGATGCCCTCTTCTGGCACCTGTAGGTACTGCACACATGTGCACAGACATATACACAGGAAAACACCCACACACATAAAATAAATTTTAATTTATCTCTGTTTTTTTTGTTTGTTTGTTTTTTTTTTTTGGTTTTTCGAGACAGGGTTTCTCTGTGTAGCTCTGGCTGTCCTGGATCTCACTCTGTAGCCCAGGCTGGCCTCGAACTCCCAAAGATCCACCTGCCTCTGCCTCCTGAGTGCTGGGATTAAAGGTGTGCGCCACCATCACCCTGCTAAATTTTATTTTTTGAGCACTTACTGTGTATGCAGACTTTAAATTCTGTTTCAGTGTTTATGTGATGCAATCTACCTTTTTGAGGCTGGCAGTTTTGTGTGTGTGTGTGTGTGTGTGTGTGTGTGTGTGTGTGTGTGTGTGTGAATGGTCACATACATGCTTGGGAAGGCCACAGGTTGGCAGTTGTGTGTGTGTGTGTGTGTGTGTGTGTGTGTGTGAATGGTCACATACATGCATGTGAAGCCCAGAGGCTGGCAGTAGGTGTCTCACAACACCTCATTTTTTTGAGGCAGGGTTTCTCACTGAACCTGGAGCTCACAGATTACCTAGGATCCTCCTGTCTCTGCCTCCCCAGTGCTGGGACTGAGCGCACATTCCACTGCACCCCGAATTTCACATGGGGTTCGGGGGTACAACTCAGGTCCTTACGTTTGCAGGGTGAGCTTTGCTCTGCCCGAGGCCTCTCGGTCACCCTCCCTTTGCTCTTGAGAAAGGGTCTTTCTTACCCAAGTGTGATCTCAAACCTGCCATCTTCCTGCGTACGTCTCCCAGGTGCTGAGAGGACAGCTAACAGCACCACATCCAGCTACCATATCTGGTTTGTTTATTTTACCTTTTTTTTTTTTTTTTTTGGTTTTTCAAGACAGGGTTTCTCTGTGTAGCTTTGCGCCTCTCCTGGAACTCACTTGGTAGCCCAGGCTGGCCTCGAACTCACAGAGATCCGCCTGCCTCTGCCTCCCGAGTGCTGGGATTTAAGACCTGTGCCACCTCTGCCTGGTCTTTCTGTTCAGTCCTGGCTGTCTTGGAACTCACATAGAACCACCTGCCCCTGTCTGCTAAGTGCTGGGAATCAAGGGGTGAGCCGCCATGCCTGACTTTTGTGAATTTATTTATTTTAAAAACTTTATGTATAGATGTTTTCCCTGTGTTTGTCTGTGTGCAGTGCTCAAAGCGGCCAGAAGAGGGCGCCAGATCCCCTGAGACAGCTGTGAGCGGCCACGTGCGTGCTGGGAATCAAACCCAGGTCCTCTGGATAAACCCGCCCCACACTGGACAGAAACGGGACACAGAATCCTCATAGCCTTGGTCCTGGTGTAGTCAACAAATCTCTCTTCTGTTTCCTCTGCAGAGACAGAAAAGCGGCCGGCCACCCACACCGCCCGGCGGCACAGGTTCATTATATCACCTACTTAGGTGAAGCAGGAAAGATTTGAGTCTGAGGCCAGCCTGAGCTACAGAGGGAGTTTAAGTCTAGCCTGGGCAACTTATTGAGACCCTGTTTCAAACTAAAAACTAAGAAGAGTTAATTAGCTGCCAGATGGTGGTCGCCAGGTTCCCTGAGAGACTTTGCCTCAAAAACTAAGGTGGGAGGGGGCAGGAGGGAAGGCTAAGCCGTTAGGGGCAGTCTTCCAGGGCACTGAGACCTGCTTCCCAACACCCACAGCGGGCAGCTCACGAAGGCCTATCACCCCATCTCCAGGGACCCCTCAGGCACCCTGACATACACACATACATAATAAATCTTTAAAAGTAAATAAATAAATCAGTGGAGGGGGGCCAGCAAGATGGCTCTGTGGGAAAAGGAGCTTGCAGCAATGTTCACATCCCAAGTTCAAGTCTTAGACTCCACATGGTGGAGAGGAGGGACTCACACACATCGTCCTTTTGTTTCACTCTCACATCGGTGACATTTCACGTGCCTGCGCGCGCACACACGCACACATGCACGCACGCACGCACACACACACACACACACACACACACGCGCGCGCGCGCGCACACACGCACACACACGCACACATGCACGCACGCACGCGCACACACACACATGCACGCGCGCGCACACACACATGCACACGCGCGCACACACACACACACACGCGCGTGTGCACACACACACACATTAAAGATAAATCTTTTTAGTTGGGCGGTGGTGGCACACACCTTTAATCCCAGTACTCGGGAGGCAGAGGCAGCAGATCTCTGAGTTGAAGGCCAGCCTGGGCTACAGAGTGAGATCCAGGACAGCCGGGGCTGCACAGAGAAACTATCTCCAGTAGATCTTTTTAAAAGAAAACAAGAATCTCAATCCTATAAAGACATTTCTAGGGTCGACATCCCCCTCTCCCCTGGTGAGATGACAGGGAGGCTTGCTGGGTCAGGAAGAGACATCTCTATTCTTTTTTATTCAAGTACCAACACTTGTCTCATTGAAAGGAGTCCTGACAGCCTTGGTGGTGCTTCTGGAATGTTCTGGAATATTCCAATGTCTGGGAGGCATGAGTGGCTTATCCAACTGGGCAGTTTCCTGGCATGCAGTGGGTGGAGACCAGCAATAATATTGATCACCTGACGGCCCGGGCCCAGACCCAACCCAGTGTTCACAGGGCATGAATGGTGCCCTGTAGGAGTTGTGGGGAACGGAACCGTAAAAAGGAAATGAAGCTCTTGGAATGGAGGGCCAGTGGCTCCTTCAGAGTCTTTCAGCTTGCATTCCTCAGGGGAGATCGGTCTCAAACTTGCCATGCTCCTGCCTCAGCCTCCAGAGTGCTAAGGTTACAGATATGCATCACCATGCCTGGCTCGGAAAAAAAAAAATTCCTTTTCCATCTTAAGTCCAATTCTTGGGGTCCTGTGAGTTAAGCCAGCAACAGACAGGGAAACACATACTTTGTTTCTTTTGTGAATTTTTGTTAGACTCCAAATCCAGAGTCCATGTCTGACAAAGACTCTACCTCTGAGCCACATGCCCAAGTCTTCATTTACGTCTTCACGTTAGTGTTTTTAAAACCACTGGTTTTTACTCCCTAATTTCACGGTCTTGGACCTTTGCCCTGCACTATGTCTGTGAACGACAACCATGGCTGATCCAGAGGCGTCCAGGGAAGATGTGGGGTCCCCTGGAACTGGAGTTACAGACGATGCTGGGAAGTGACCCAGGTCCTGTGGCACAGCAGCTGTGCACTAACCACCGGGGCGTCGGGCCAGCCTCTCTTCATTATTATTGCTTTTTAGACAGAGTCTAATGTAGCCCAGGCTGGCCTCAAGTTTGCTCTGCAGCTGAGGTTTACTTTTAACTGATTCTTCTGCCTCCAACTTGCGAGTACTGAGATGCCAGGGGTCCCCCGCATGCCTGGTCTATTTGATGGAGACGGGATGGGACTCCCCGTATGTTAGGCTAACGCTTCCTCTCTGAGCACTGCGACAGAGCTGCCTGAACTCTAACAGTGGAGTTTTTACTTTTAAATTTGCACACGGGGGCAAAGCAGAAGGAGGAACTGCCAAAGGGGTGACTGAAACGGAGGGTTGAGATTCCGTATTAGTTGGTAACAGGGCTGGAGACAGAGGCTGCTTGTGGGGAGAGAATCGTCTACAGAATGAGTGCAGCCCGAGGGTGGGAGACTCGGAGTCCCGTGTTTGCGTGGGGCCTGGCTTGTCTCGGAATTCATGATTAGCCTGTTCATCACAGCACAGCTGACTGTCCCCAAGGCCCGCCTTCACCCACAGCAGCCGTGTCTGGAGTCCAAAGCCTTCAGGTCAAAATAATCCACTAGCAAACCAACGTATTTGGGCTAGCACATTGTTCACTCTGACTGGGTTTGTGTGCTGGTTTTAATATATATTTTGAGATATGGTCTCACTCTGTAGATCAGATTGGCCTAGAACTCACAGAGATCCACCTGCCTCTGCCTCCCGAGTGCTGGGATTAAAGCGTGCGCCAACACCGCCCGGCTATAAAGTTTATTTATAAAAAAGCAAAAATAGATCGGGCGGTGTTGGTGCACGCCTTTAATCCCAGCATTGAGAGGCAGAGGCAGGTGGATCTCTGTGAGTTCGAGGCCAGCCTGATCTACAGAGCGAGATCCAGGACAGGCTCCAAAGCTATGCAGAGAAACCCTGTCTCAAAAAAAAAAAAAAACCTAAACCAAACCAAACCAAAAACAGGAAAGCAGAGAGCATGATGGTGTAGGGCGCCCTCTAGAGGCCAGGGATAGGCCTGATTACAAGACAGACGAGAAGACACTACAATTTAACAAAAGCCCTTTAAGGAGGTTGTCACTGAAGCCTGATGTGTGGCCCGTCGGCCCGTCCTGAAATCCTGCCACCTGGAAGGAGAAAGTGATAGGATTGCTCAGAACCCAATGCCAGCCAGGGACACATAGACACTTGCCTCAAAAATGAGCAGGGGGATTACTGCAATGATAAATGGTGTAGCTAGGGATGGAGTGCTGCCTGGACCCCCTAGTGAGGAGCTGGGGGCGTGGTCAGGTGGAGCCCCGCCTAGAATCCCCAGTGAGGGTCTGGGGGCGTGGTCAGGGTGGAGCCCCGCCTAGAATCCCCAGAGAGGGGCTGGGGGCGTGGTCAGGTGGAGCCCCGCCTAGAATCCCCAGTGAGGGGCTGGGGGCGTGGTCGGGTGCAGCCCCGCCTAGAATCCCCCAGTGAGGGGCTGGGGGCGTGGTCAGGTGGAGCCCCGCCTAGAATCCCCCAGTGAGGGGCTGGGGGCGTGGTCAGGGTGGAGCCCCGCCTAGAATCCCCGGTGAGGGGCTGGGGGCGTGGTCAGGGTGGAGCCCCGCCCAGAATCCCCCAGTGAGGGGGCGTGGTCAGGGTGGAGCCCCGCCTAGAATCCCCAGTGAGGGGCTGGGGCGTGGTCAGGGTGGAGCGCACCCTAAAAGAAGAAACAGCAGCAAAAGCTCTTTATTTTTTTTTTTAATTTATTTTTTGTTTTGGTTTTCCAGACAGGGTTTCTCTGTGTAGTGTTGTGCCTTTCCTGGAACTCACTTTGTAGTCCAGGCTGGCCTCGAACTCACAGAGATCCTCCTGGCTCTGCCTCCCGAGTGCTGGGATTAAAGGCGTGTGCCACCACCGCCCGCAAAAGCTCTTTAAAAGGAAGGTGAGGGCATGAAGGAATGCTCAGGGATCACTAGATCGGGCTATTGTTGGAAGTCAGCTCTCACATCACGGAGACACTCCCCCAGGAGAGTTGGGCCACCCGCCCCATGCGTCCCCCATGCGTCCCGTGCCTTCCCCTGTGGTCCGCTGCGGCTGTCTTCAGAAGGTGGCTTGTCCTAATGTCAGGTGTACCCCACTAGGTGTCCAGTGTCAGTGTGTTCTGTGACGACCTGAGTCCAGGTGTCCAGAGCTGTCCTCCGGGGTCGCGGGACCTTCAGGACCATCCTGGGTCATCCATGGTCCAGGGATACCAGAGTCTAAGAACAAGGTAGGATGGGGAGAGACAGACAGACAGAGACAGGGGACACAGGGGCCGCTGACAATGGCCCAGGCCACCCCACTTGTACTTTAGCTCAGGAAGGCCCTTGTCTGACGCCTTCCCAGAATTTAGAATAAACTGCAGTGTTAGGATTATGTCTGTGGGCGTGCGGCAGACCTGAGTGGATGGGGTGCGCAGGAAGCCCTGGGCTCCAGCCCTAGCAAGGCGACTGTGCCACCTCAGCACCCAGGAGCTGGAGGCAGGAGCATCAGGAGTTCAAGGTCATCCTTAGCTACACAGCCTGGGCTCTGTGAGAGTGCCTTTATGTTTATTTATTTTGGTTTTTTGAGACAGGGTTTCTCTGTGTAGCCCTGGCTGTCCTGGAACTCGCTCTGTAGACCCAGGGTAACTGGAACTCACAGAGATCCGCCTGCCTCCGCCTCCCGAGTGCTGGAATTATTCAAGGCATGTGCCACCACATGGGCAGAATGGACAAATGTGTCTAATGGTCTACGCAGTAGACCACTATGCATCAGGCCATTGAGTTCACAACCCCTTCCTTGTCATCTGCTTGCTGTCTGTGACACCCCTGAGCTAACGAACCGCCATCAGGCTGCCCTCATAGGAAGGGGCTCTTCACAAGCAAGTCCCTAAGGGCAGGTGTTCAAAGATGGCCACCGTGGAGCGCGGCCTCTGTTCCCAGCTTTTGGCTGCAAAGATCGGAACACTGGCCAGACTTGCCCAGAACAGTATAGACATTTATTAGCTGTCGGGACAAGGGCCCCAAGTGGCTAGCCTGCAGGCTAGGTGTGATCCAGGTTGTTCAGACCCTGGGGCTGGGATTTCTTCTTATCTGGGTAGGGGTGGGGGTAGGTAGGCAGCTTGCCTGCCTACCCCCACCCCTCTGCAGAACCTGTTTCTGGATTAAATGTCATGAGACTCAGGACTGAGCCTATCAGCTGATGTTGATCCACTCATCTCCTTCCTCCTCCCCCTCCCTTTCCTCCTCCTGTTTTTAAATGTTATTTATTTTTAAAATTTTAAGACGGAGGCAGGGTCTCTCTACGCAGCCCTACTTCACCTTTGAACCTGTGATCCTCCTGCCTCAGCCTCTCGAGGGCTAGGACGACAGGTGCTGCCCACCATGCCCAGATATGGAGGAGTCTTTGGCAGACACTTCCAGGGGCCACCCCCGCGGCTGTTACTGGCCACGGCAAGTAGACAGACCCAGGCAGAGACAATGGGGGTGATCCGTAAGACGAACTGCTGAGTAGTCTTATAACTAGAAACCCAGAGCCAGATATTGGGGCGCAAGCTGAGAAATCAGAGGGGTAAACTAGCCACAGCCACAAGTTCTTACCGCTGGGAAATCCTCGACCCGAGGGAGTGAGCTCCTGCTTTCTCAGACTGAAAACCAAAAGCGTGTCGCTGAACTGCCTAAAAAGCCTCCAGTCCCGGTCCTCACGCCTTACGTGCCTTTCTGCTTCCCGCCATCCCTCCCTGGGATTAAAGGCGTGTGTGCTTCCCAAGCAAAGGCAGGAGACCTCAAGTGCTGGGATTAAAGGTGTGTGCCACCACTGCCTGGCTCTGTCTCCAGGGTGGCCTTGAACTCACAGAGATCCAGATGGCTCTCTGCCTCCCAGTGATAGGATTAAGGGTGTGTGTGCCACCACTGTCTGTCCTCTATGTCTAATCTAGTGGCTGGCTGTTTCTGATCCCCAGATAAGTTTATTAGGGTACACAACATATTGGGGGACACAGTATATCACCACAGTGATCCACACAGGGACTGACCAGGGTGCCCACCTTCAAAGCCCATGCCAACTCCGTCCGCCTGAGCCTGCCGAGGAACTGCAGGGGCTCCTGCATGCACCAGCACGCCTTCCTCCGGGAAGCTGGACCTCAGCCTGCTCTTGGAGGCACAGTGCTCCACGCTTGTGCCTGTGGGGGGAATCGTCACTTTATGTCCCCACTGGCCCCCACAGGTCTGGGGGCAGCTAATGCACATCTACTGACCTTTGTTCCGGTCTCCTTTGTTTTACAGACAAGGTCTCTTTGATGTAGTCCTGACTGTCCTGGAACCACAGAGGTCCCCTGCCTCTGCCTCTCCAGTGCTGGGATTAAAGCGTGCACCACCAAACTCCATCCAGTTTTGAGTGTATGGTACACCCCTACCCTGCCCCCAGCTGCTTTCCCCGGCCTCAGTTTCCCTTTCTAGGCTGTGAGGCCCACTCCATTGGGCAGGCAGGTAAACTGGCCCTGGGGTTTAGAGGTTGGGGTCTGGAGATGAGAACCGGAACATGGGAGCCGGACTTACAGTCTGGGGAGTGTTGCCCTCACATAGACCCGGGCTTCACAATCGGGGTCTGGGAGGCTCTGGGCACAGCTGGAGCAGCCCCCGGGCCCCTTACACTCGTCCAGCTGCCCCGCCCCTGCCCATCTCCCAGGTCCCACTCTGCGCGTCACCACACCGGCTCCCCTGTCCCTCCTCCCCCTGCTCTTCTTCCTACCTCACCCCACTTCTTTCCCTCGTCTCCCTTTCTGGGATCGCAGTCAGTTTTGGGCTCTCGTCTCCCACAGCCTGGGCATGAGCTGGGTCGTCTAGGGGCTCAGGAGCCGGTGTGTGGGTGGGATCGAGGCTCAGAGCAGGGGTCCTGAGCCCTCCTCATCCTCAGCTCCGCTGCCCCAGCTTCCCCACCCACCTCTTCATCACCCCCCCTTTCCTCCACCCCTTCCTTCCACCTTCCAGGGCGGACCCACTTCCCTGCGGCCCCGCCCCTCTCGTAACCCCGCCCCTCGCCTGGCTTGCTCATACAAACCCCGCCCCTCCACCTCTTCCCCCCTCCTCCCTGCCTTCTTACCCCCCACCATTCCTCCCTCCTCCACCAGCCCCTCTCTACCTGTGCACTACCCCCTAGGCCCCTCCCCTTCCTCCCTTTCCCCTCCGTCCCCCCTCGCCTCCCCTCTGGACTCACCTCGTCCCTCCCTCCATCTCTCCTCTCCAGACCCCTCCCCTGCCTCTCACCTCTGCCCCTCCCCCTTCCCTCCACCCCCCTTCCCCTTCCGCTTTTCATGCCTCTGCTCTGTCTGCCTTTCTTCACCTCTGCACGCCTCGCCTGCCCCCCCTTCCCAGCCCTGCCCTTGCTCCAATCCGGGGCCTGCACCTCCGCAGCCTCGCCCTCCTCCCCGCCTCCTGGCTGTGCTCCTCCCTGTATTACCCCACCCTCTCAGCCAACCCCTCCCGTTTCCTCTTCTCTGCCCGGGGATCCATCCCCCCGCCCCCGCCCTCCCCATTCCCTTTCGCCCTTGTCCTTTCCCTCCTCCCTGGCTGGCTTCAGGCCCCTCCTCTTCCTCGTCTGACCTAGACGTGCCACGCCCCTCCTCCCTCCCCTCCTCCCCAGCCCCCTCTGCATGCCCCACCCCTTCCTAGCCTCGCCCGTTCTCCCTCCTCTCTGCCTGCCCTTCCGCTTCTCCCTCTCCCCCTCCTCCCCTGGCTCCTCTCAGGCCCCGCCTTCCCGGAGCCCCGCCCCCCAGCCCTCGCCTCCTCCCCTCGCTCTTCTCAGGCCCCGCCTCCCGGAGGCCCCGCCCCCGCTGGCCCCGCCCTCCGCGGCCCCGCCCCCGCGCCGCAGCGACAAGATGGCGGCGGGCGGCAGCGGGCGCGCGTCGTGCCCGCCGGGGGTCGGGCCTGGCGCGGGCGGCCTGGGGCCCAGCGCCAACGCCGCTGCGGCCCCCGGCAACGCCGCCGCCTGCGCCCCGGGGCCGCCGCCCCCTCCATCCCCGCCGCCCGGGCCCGTGCCGGACGCGCAGGCCGTGGGCGACGAGCGCGACGACGCGGGCCCGGGCGCGCTGCTGCGCGAGCCCGTGTACAACTGGCAGGCCACCAAACCCACGGTGCAGGAGCGCTTCGCCTTCCTCTTCAACAACGAGGTGCTGTGCGACGTGCACTTCCTGGTGGGCAAGGGGCTCAGCTCGCAGCGCGTCCCCGCGCACAGGTGGGACGCCGGGACGCGCCCGGACCCTGCAACCCCAGACCCTGCACCCCTGGACCCTGAACCCCACCCGGACCCTGCACCCCAGGAACCAGCACCCTGGAACCCTGCACCCTACCCAAGACCGTGCATCACAAACCCTGCACGCCACCTTGACCCTGCACTCCAAACCCTGTAGCCTACCCAGGCCCTGCACCCTCCCGTCCTGTTCCCCTCCCGGATTCTGCACCTCACCTGGATCCTGCATCCTATGAACCAACACCCAGAACCCTGCACCGAGACCTTGAACTCCTACCTCGGATGTGCACCTCAGACCCTGCACCCCGACCCAGACCCTGCATCCTGGGTCCTGCACCCCAAACCCTGCAGTCAAACCTTGGACCCTGCAACCCACCCCTAATCTCCAGACACCGGACTGCACCCACACCCTTTATGCCTAGATTCTGCACCCCAGACCTTGTACCCTAGAACCCTGCACCCCAAGAACCCGCAATCCACCCAGGACCACGTACCTCAGACTCTCCACCCCACCCAGACCTTGTGCCACCTAAGACCCTGAATCTGGAGCTTCAGGCTTTGTACCTTGGCATTCCTGCCACTTCGCCTGAACCTGGTTCTCAGATACTCCTCCATCACAGTCCAGTTCCTGAACATGGGGAACCTGCACCCCTAGACTCCTGTATTGAATCCTGCTCCTTTGAACCCGGTCCTCAGGCCCTGCTCCTGACCCTCCATCCAGGGCCCTTCCTGGTTCCTGGATCCACCAGCCACCCCCACCACTCCAGCTTGTCCAGTTCTAGGACCCCCCATCCCATCCCTACCCATGACCCACCCCCATCCCATCCTCACCCCCCCATCTTCACACCCCGCGTTCTTCCCCGAGAATCCTGCCTGTCTTCCCTGTGTACCCCTAGTTTTGCTCTTGCGCCTCTGGTTCTTCCTTCAGCCCTGCGTTCCCAGCCTGTCTGAGCTGGTCCCCCAGACCTCATCAGAGACATCTAACCCCACGGCCCCGCCGAGCTCTTGGGAGTGGTCAGGACTTCACGTTCGAGAAGTAATATGCACTGCCATCCTGGGCACGTCTGAGTACATATGATAGACAGTTCGTTGGCTTGGGGAACATAGAAGTGGGTGTCCAGACCCCGGGGAAGGAGAGAAGCGATCTCTTGCTGTTCAGAGTGCTGGGGGTGGTCCAGAGGCCAGAGGACTTGACTGTGTGGAAAGACTGAGGGGTGCTGTGTCTCCCATGGAGCTTGCAGAGACTGAGGGGGCTTGGCAGGTGGTAGGGTGGGCAGTGGAGGCTTTCAGGGTTTCTTAGTGGGCCCCTTGGCAGGTGGCTGAGGTCGGTGGTCTGATTTGTTGAATAGCATCAGAAAGGCCTCTTCATCTTGAGCTCTCTGGACTTCAGTTCCCATACCTGCGTACCAGACTCAGATAACCTCATCTGGGGCTGCTGGGGTGTGGTGACTCCATATTGTGCTTGTAACAGTCCCTCATGGTTTGACAGAGACTGGAGTCCACTGTTGCTTGGGGAGGGGATATCCCTGGGCCTGACTCCCACCCACCAACAATGTAGCTTAGGGTTGGCTGACAATATAAGGTAGGAAAGCAGTATGTGTGGTGATGCAGGCCATGAGCTCAGCTACCTCTTGCCTGAGGCAAGAGGACTGCAAATTCCAGATCTACTCTGGCAACCTAGGAGATTCTGTCAGAAAAAGTAAAAAGAGCCGGGTGTGGTGGTGCTCCCCTTTAGTCCCAGCACTTGGGAAGCAGAGGCAGGTGGATCTCTCTGAATCCAAAGTCAACATCAAGTTCCAGAACAGCCAGGGCTACTTAGTGAGAGTCTGCCTAAAAAAAAAAAAAAAAAAAAGAAGCAGCAGCAGCAAAAAGAATGATCAAAAAGGAAAAACAGGTACATTGAGGTCTGGGGGTGTTGCTCAGGAGTGGCCAGCTGTCTCCCTGGACTCCAAGGAGGGGCTGGGGTTGCAGCACACCTGCCTACCCTGGTTCATTGTCCAGCACTGAAAAAGTGAAGGAGATCGGAAAGATAGCTCAGCGCTTAAGAGTACATGTGCTCTTGCCGAGCACCGGTGGGCTCACTTCCCAGGGGCCACCTTTGTGCCTGGAAACAGCTTCTAGCTCTAGTTCCTGGGGTTCCGAAGGCTCTGATGTCTGAAGGCACTTGTATTCATGTGCCTGTAACTTCATGGAAAGGGAAAAGATTAAAGAGCAGCCCCTCCCAACCTGGGAGAGGTAGGAGGACCTCCCAGGCACCTTACATGGCCTGCGCAGACCTGGGTTCCAGAATGTGGCCTTCAGGACCCTGTACCATTTTGTTCCTTCCTTCACTTTGGGGTCCCGAGGAAGAATCCTAGGCTCTGTGTATAGTAGACAAACGCTCCACTGAAGTGTACCCTGAACCCGAGTTCCTGTGGTTTCTCTCTGGGACCACAGAACAGATAGACCTACTGTAGTGAGGGAAAGCTGACTGAGATCAGAGGCAGTACCTGGAAAGCCTCCGGGAAGGCCACAAGTGACAAGGAGTGTTCGGGAAATCTGTCAGCCTGGAGGAGCACCAGGGTCTCATGCTGGCTGGGGTTCTGTTTGGGCACCTGGACTGGCATTAGAGGAAAGCTGTGTGATACCTGAGGCCACCCAGAGGAGCAGAGTGGCCAGCTGAGTGGTGCATGCCTGTTCCTCAGCACCCTGGGGTGAGGCAGGAGGATCAGGAGTTCAAGGTCATCTTTGGCTACATAGTAAGTTTTAGGCCAGCCTGGGCTACCTGCTGCGGGCTGCAGGAATATATCATAGGAACTCAGCTGGTTATGGCAAAATCACTACCTGGAGGGATCAGGGAATTCCTCCAGAGGAAGCCAAATTCCAAGGAGTTTTTGGTGTTACTTGGCTTGTTATATATCAACTGTATTCTGTTATGAAAATCATGTGTGCCTTCATAGTTTTCCGAATTGACTTTTCCCTAAGAAGGACTGACAGTGTGGACTGATCACTCTCTGGACATACACATTCCAGGCATTTGGAGAACAGCCTCAGGAGCGGCTTTCTCTGGAATCAGATAGCTCCCTTAGCCACTTTCAAGAACTAACAGTGATTACAGCCCAAACCGCCTAGGTCAGGTGGACGTTAAATAATAGCTTTACACAGTTCAGCTTGGACCCTCCTTTCCTATACAACCTTACTAATAGACCCCTAACTTCCTACCTAACCACTTCTAGGAATGTGAACTGAGCATGCAGATCCCCTTTTGATATACTAACCGGTCATTAGCACTCAGTTGACATCCTCTTTTACCACTCCCATTTTGGATTGTTAAAGAAAGTCTGGCAGGGGCGATGGTGGCGCACGCCTTTAGTCCCAGCACTCGGGAGGCAGAGGCAGGCGGATCTCTGTGAGTTCGAGACCAGCCTGGGCTACAGAGTGAGTTCCAGGAAAGGCGCAAAGCTACACAGGGAAACCCTGTCTCGAAAAAACCAAAAAAAAAAAAAAAAAAAAAAAAAAAAGATAGAAAAAGAAAAAAAGAAAGCCTGGTGGTCATTGCCTGGGGAAAACTCTTACCTGCCTTTATGATCCTGTAGAATTCAAGCCTGGTGACCTTGCTCGACCAGGGCCTTGATATAACTGGATTCCGGGGAGACTTAGGTAGGACGTGGAGAGCTGAGGATGGAGAAGAGAAAAGAGAATGGAAGAACTAGATGGGTAAGAACTGAGAGGAACAAACTGAGATGGGGAAGAACTAGATTGAAGGGCTAGAAGAGAGGACTAGAGGAACGAGATGGAAGATGAGGATGAGCCAGATGGGGAAGAACAAGATGAGGAAGACCCAGATGAGAGAGAAGGAGATGGGAGAGGAGCTGATAGGGAAAGAACCAGATGGATGAGAACCTAGAAGGGGCAGAACTAGATGGAGGAATTAAGATAGAACCTGGGGGGGGGGGACCACAGATAAATGTAGAGAGAAATTGGGCAAGAAAGGGGCTAAAACTGAGAGCAGAGTATACGCTTGTAGAGGGAGAACTGACAGAGTAATAAGGTGTATGGACCAAGGAATTTCGTGTACACAGATTCATTTCTTCTTTTTTTTTAAAGATTGATTTGTTTGTTTGTTTGTTTATTTATTATGTGCACAGAGAGGGCACCAGATCTCATTACAGATGGCTGTGAGCCACCATGTGGGTGCGGGGAATTGAACTCAGGACCTCTGGAAGAGCAGCCAGAGGTCCTGAGTTCAACCTCTGAGCCATCTCTCCAGCCCCCCTGATTAATTTCTTTTCATCAAAGGTTAATGATCAGCTGGTTGTAGATTCTTCCCGGACCCTGGGAGGAGACTATTGAGGGTCTGGACCCCCATAGACCCCGATAGCTACCTGAGACCTTACCTACAAAATAAAGCAGGAATTGGGGAGAGAGTTCAGTGGATAAAGTGTTTGCATCCACATAAAAGCCAGACAGACAGCTGTGAAGTTAGAGGATCCTTGGAGCAGCCTGACTAGCTAGAGCCTGGAATTGGTGAGTTTGGGGTTCAGTGAGAGACCCTGTCTCAGTAGAGTGTCGTGGTAGATGCCCAGCGTTGACCCGGCCAGCAATTCATTGAAAGGGCCAGACGTCAAGGGCTTTCAGCTGGTGTTGGCCGTAACACATGGTAGAGCACCTTACCCAGCATGTGCAGAACCCTGCGTTCAAGTCCCAGTCAGGAAAAAAGAAATGTTTTGGCCAGCTATATTGGCTCCATAGCAACTGTTCAACTTGGCTGTAGCCATAGGCAGGAGGAGCTTCAAGGTTGAGTGCAGCCTCTGTGTGTGTGTGTGTGTGTGTGTGTACGTGTGTGCATTTAGGTTTTTTGTTGTTGTTTTGTTTTTCGAGACAGGGTTTCTCTGTGTAGCCCTGGCTGTCCTGGAACTCACTCTGTAGACCAGGCTGGCCTCGAACTCACAGAAATTGCTTGCCTCTGCCTCCCGAGCGCTGGGATGAAAGGTGTGCACCACCACTGCCTCGCTTTATCATTTTTTGTGTGTGTACAGATGTTTGCCTGCATGTATGTCTGTGGATCATGTGTATATAATGCTCCTGGAGACCAAAAGAGGATGTTAGATCCCCTGGAACTGGAGTCACAACTGGTTGTGAGCAGATGTGTGGGTGCTCGGAACTGAACCCGGGTCCTCTGGAAGAGCAGCCAGTGCACTAACCATTCAGCCATCTCTCCAGTCCCTTGTTTTTGTCTTGACAGGGTCTCATGTAGCCCAGGCTGACCTTGAACTCCTTATCCTTCTCCCACCGCCCCGGCTGGGATGATAGACTGCTCTACCATTCCCGGTTTGTGTCGTGCTGAGGATGGGACCAGGGCTCAGTCTGTGAGCACTGGGCCTGGGTCCCAGCATTCGAGTGCCTGTCGTAATGTTTCTTCTTGTTGTTTTTTAGACAGGCTGGCCTGGAACTCCACAGTAGCCCAGGCTGTCCTGAAATTGTTGTGGTCCTCCAGCCTTGACCTCCTAAGTGCTGGGATGCCAGGCCTGGGCCTCTATGCCCTGCGGCTTTGGTGGTTACAGAGGGGCCGTCCACAGATTTCACACCAGCTTGCCACGGGGCTTCTGAAGCCACCGGGATCGGCTTGGGGACCAGTGGGCAGAACCTCTGCCTAGGACGCTTGTCCTCGGGGTGCGTGGATCCTCCGGAGCCGTCTGCTGCCCTCCTCCTGTGGGCGATTTCACGCTGTGGACAGGCTGTCCTGCTTTGGTGTGTGTGTGTCTCTGGTCCTTTCTGGCCCTGCTGACGATGGAGCTCAGGGCCTCGAGCCTACGCCAGCTCACCCAGCCCACATCCCATCGCCTTAGTGTGCTTTTGTTTTGGTTTGTTCTTTTTTTTTTTTTTTTTTTTTTTTTTTTTAAACTGTACTTTTTTTTTTTTTTTTTTTAAAGATTTATTTATTATGTATACAGTGTTCTGCCTACATGCATGCTTGCAGGCCAGAAGAGGGCACCAGATCTCACTACAGATGGTTGTGAGCCACCATGTGGTTGCTGGGAATTGAACTCAGGACCTCTGGAAGAACAACCAGTGCTCTTAACCACTGAGCCACCTCTCCAGCCCCCGGTTTGTTCTTTTGAGACTGCGTCTCGCTGTGTAGCTCAGGCTCACCGCAGTTCTCCAGCCTCAGGCTCCTGGGACCTGGGATGATAGGTGTGTCGCCATGCCTGGCCTGTTTATTAACTAACTTAATATTTATTTGTTTTATGCACACTGGTGTTTCGCCTGCATGCACGTCTGTGTGAGGGTACCAGGGCCCCTGGAACTGGGGTTACAGACAGGTGTGAGCTGCCATGTGGGTGCTGGGAATTGAACCTGGGTCCCCTACAGGAGCTCCTAACCCCTGAGCCGTCTCTCCAGACCCACCTGACCTATTTATCTTTCTTAGCAGTCCATTCACGTAAGTTGTGAAAATGTTGTTTATTGTATTCTCCTAAAATTCTCTTCATCACTGGGTGGCTGTGGCGCCCGCCTTTAATCCCAGCACTCGGGAGGCAGAGATGGGCAGATCTGTGAGTTCGAGGCCAGCCTGGTCTACAGAGTGAGTTCCAGGACAGCCAGGGCTGCACAGAGAAACCCTGTCTCAAAAAATTAAAAATAAATAAGTAAATAAAAATTCTCTTCATAGTTGAGTGTGGTAGCGCACGCTTTTTGACCCAGCACTTAGAAGGCAGAGGCAGGAGGATCTCTGTGAGTTCTAGGCCAGCCTGGTCTACGTAGCAAATTCCTAGCTAACCAGGTTTTTGGTTTGGTTTTCGAGACAGGGTTTCTCTGTAGCCCTGACTGTCCTGGAACTTGCTCTGTAGCCCAGGCTGGCCTCGAACTCAGCAGTGAGACTTTTTAAAAATAAAGAATACATTCCCTCCATTGTCTACACCTGTCACTTTAACTCTCAGGAAGCTCAGTTGGGATGTCGGGGGTTTGAGTTTAGCCCGAGCTGCATAAGTTTTGTCTAAAGGAAAACATTTTTGTTTGTTTTCTTGAGACAGAGTCTCACTCTGTAGCCCAGGCTGCCCTGGACCCACAGAGACCCGCCTGCCTCTGCCTCCGAGTGCTGGGATTAAAGGCGTGCGATTCCTTGCCCATACCTGGCTTTTTACATGTGTGATAGGATTTGAACTCACACCCTCTTCACCCCTGGACCCGCTCCCAGCTCCAGCTCTCGGTCTTTTGTGTCCGTCAGCTGCCCTGTGCACACTGGTAATCACTCTGTGCTCCTGGCCAGGGGCGTCTGAGATCACAGTGAGCTGGTCCCTTCTGCAAGGCTCCTGGCCGTGTGGTGTGTGTAGTGGTGCAGGCTCAGGGCTGAGGCAGGAGGAAGTTCAAGGCTAGCCCAGGCCATGCGGTCAGACCCCATCTGAAACAAACAGCAGCAAAAGATTTGTTTACTTGTGTGTGCGCATGAGTGTTCATGTGTGTGTTATGTGTTCATGCGTGTGTTCATATGCATGTGTGTTTATACGTGTGCACGTACACGTGCTCGTGTGTGTATGCCTGTGTGTGCGTTCCCATGTGTACCTGTCTGCAGAGTCCAGTTACCCTGGGTGCTGGGAGCTGACCTTGGGCTCTTTGCAGGAGTGGCCTGTGGTCTTAACCACCCCGAGCCATCTCTCCAGTCCCCAGTTCACCATTTTAATTGCACCTAAGCGGGGATCGCTGAGACGGTGCCCACGGACACCCCTGTCCGACGGCTGCCGTCTCCCCAGCACTAGCTCGGCCTCCGCCCCGTCCCCTGTTCGCTTCACTGAGCACGGTATCTCCATTTCCCGTGCGGGACACGTGTCGCCTTGTTCCTGTTCACGGCTTCGAGGTGTGTAGAGGGAACAGTGATCACACTCCTCCGAGTGTGTTCTGGCATGCGTGTCCATAGTGGGCCCCAGCAGTGTCCAGGGAAAGGAGGGGATGGCTGCAGAGTGGCGGTGGGGACCAGCAGGGTCCCTGGGACGGGTCGCCGGTCGCCGCCGTGAGTCAGGGCCAGGTGTGAGCATCCGCGTCAGGTGGCCGCGGCAATGCCCGTGCAGCTGGTGCCTGAGTTTCTGATTTTGGCTTTTGCGTGGTCGGTGGAGGCTTCCCTGTGGGGACACAGGATGCTTCTTAAACAGAAGAGGCGCAGGCAGGGAGGTTATTTCTGGATTCCTGCTGCGTGGGCCCTGGGCCTGCGAGCCGCTGTGCTGTGAGGAGCAGTTTTCCAGCCTCCACCCGGGCCAGGATGGGGACAGGAGCTGAAAGGCTGCAGGGCCGTGACTGAGACCCTGGTCTGGGCAGCTGCCCTCTTCCCGAGGCCCCGGGGGTCCTTTCTGACCCGCGGCCAGGCTCCAGTGTTTGCCTCAGTTTTTCCTCAGCCATCTCCACTCTGATTTTAAAGTGATGGGTGTGATGTCTATAGGAATGCTAGATGGATGCTGTGTTGCTGAGCAACGCCCCAGACCCTCACTGGGGATTCTGGGCGGGGCTCCACCCTGACCACGCCCCCAGCCCCTCACTGGGGGATTCTGGGCGGGGCTCCACCCTGACCACGCCCCCAGACCCTCACTGGGGATTCTAGGCGGGGCTCCACCCTGACCACGCCCCCGGCCCCTCACTGGGGATTCTGGGCGGGGCTCCACCCTGACCACGCCCCCAGCCCCTCACTGGGGGATTCTAGGCGGGGCTCCACCCTGACCACGCCCCCAGCCCGTCACTGGGGATTCTGGGCGGGGCTCCACCCTGACCACGCCCCCAGCCCCTCACTGGGGATTCTGGGCGGGGCTCCACCCTGACCACGCCCCCAGCCCCTCACTGGGGGATTCTAGGCGGGGCTCCACCCTGAGCCATTAGTCTCCCTTTTTATTTATTTATTTATTTTTTAAAGATTTATTTATTATGTAATCGGAAGAGGGCGCCAGACTACATGTGGGTGCTGGGAATTGAACTCAGGACCTCTGGAAGAGCAGTCGATGTTCTTAACCTCTGAGCCATCTCTCCAGCCCCCCTTTTTATTTTTTGAGACAAGGTCTTACCGAGTTACCCAGGTTGCCCTGAACTCCCGTCGTGCTGTGGTCCCGCATAGCTGAGGTGACAGGCCATGTCCAGCCAGCAGCTGTCAGCCCTGTCTCTGAGACTGCTCCTGTTTTACTCCTCTTTGATTAGTGGCGGTTCGTTCCACGGGGGAGGGCCGGTTTCCGGGAGGCTCGGGCGCACTTGGTCGCTCCCTGGAGAATGGTGGTGCCTGGTCTGATCGAGTGACAGCCCACAGTGGCCAGACGCTGGGCAGCAGGGAGCTTCGTTATCGTAGGGCCGGTGAGGGTGCCCCCGCCAGGGCGATGGGTCCTCGTCCAGCCTTAGCAGTGGTTCTCTTGTGGCTGCTGGCGCTGGCCTACTCAGGGCACGTGGACCTGTGTAGATGTCCAGAGAGTCTGCTCAGAGCCACCTTGTCACTGTGGGGCCCCGGGTCCTTGTCTCCACCCAGAGCATGAGCTGTGTTCCAAGCCAAGTCACTCCGGCTCTTGAGCCTGGCCACCATGCCCTCCATCCTGCCCTGGCCACCGTGCCCTCCATCCTGCCCTGGCCACCGTGCCCTCCATCCTGCCCTGGCCACCGTGCCCTCCATCCTGCCCTGGCCACCGTGCCCTCCATCCTGCCCTGGCCACCGTGCCCTCCATCCTGCCCTGGCCACCGTGCCCTCCATCCTGCCCTGGCCACCCACGCTGCACCAGCTGGAGCGGTCCTGGCAGCCCATAACCTCTTTGCTTCTCCCTCCCTCCCTCCCTCCCTCCCTCCCTCCCTCCCTCCCTCCCTCCCTCCCTCCCCCACGGCTTCCTAAGGCTCTCCCCTGGCCCTGCTGTTCCCCGAGCACTACCACACTTCCCGAGCCTGAGGTCCCTGACCAAGGAAGCCCCCCCCCCCCAATCTGGTGTGCTTTCCCTTGTGAGGGTCAGGTTCCCGTGCCTGTTACCAAGGTCTGGAGAATTGAGGGAATGGGGGAGGAGGGAATGAATGAAGGAATGAATGAGGGAATGTGTGGGAGGAAGAGTGAGTGAGCATACGCATAAAGGAATGTGGTAGTGCCCTCATGCTACCCCTCTACAGCCTACCCCTTCCAGTTCCTTCCTTCTAGAAGGATCTGAGGCCTGGAAAGGCCTCTACAGGGTTGCGAGCAGTCTCTGCAGCAGGTGTGACGGGACTCAGCCTGGCCTGGGCCAGCCGGACTCACGGACAGACACCCTCTCTCCTGGCTCAGGTTTGTGCTGGCCGTGGGCAGCGCTGTCTTTGACGCCATGTTCAATGGCGGGATGGCTACCACCTCCACCGAGATCGAGCTGCCCGACGTGGAGCCTTCTGCCTTCCTCGCTCTGCTGAAGTAAGTTTCCAGATTCTTCTGACCGTGGTGGGGTGCTAGGATATGGGGGAGAGTGTGGAAAGGCAGGAGACAGATCCCTGCACATCTGCTACAGAGCCCACCGTCCAGCAGAGCGTTCTAGAACACACCGGAGAAGAGACAACTTTCCAGAATGTTTTAGGGGCTGGAAAGATGGCTCGGCACCCTCAGAAGCCCGGTCAGGTAGTTGCCAGCTCCAGGTGGTCTGACGCCCTGCGGCCTCTTCAGGGCCCCACTCACATGGCTCACATGAACACAATTCTTTTTTTAATCTTTTAAAGGAAGACTTTTAATTTTGTTATAGTTTTGAAACAGTCTCTCTCCAGGAATGGGCAGTGCCGTGTGCCACGCCTGCTCTGGGTCTGGGATGGGACCCGTGGCCTCGCATCTGCTAGGTGGACACTGCCCACACATCAGTGTGTGCGAGCACTCATACTGCCCTCCCTGGCCGGTGCCTGAGGTCAGCGTGGTTGTCTGTCATCTACCCATGATGGCCTAAGCTTGGCCACGGGGTCTCTGGCCCCTCTGGGAGCTGCGTCCCAGGTGCATGCCCAGGGTGACCTGCGCATGGACACATCTCATGGTGACAGCCTGGTCTTCCTGAGCGATGTCCCTAGGTCAGGAGATGCTGACAGGTGAACCCCGGAGGTGTCTGAGCAGCCCTCTGCAGACGGGCGGGGATTGGCCGCCTCGGGTGGTTGTGGTCACTTGGCGTTCTCAGAGCTGTGCGTGTCTCCTGCTCAGGTTCCTGTACTCCGATGAAGTGCAGATCGGGCCTGAGACGGTGATGACCACGCTGTACACCGCCAAGAAGTACGCAGTGCCTGCGCTGGAGGCGCACTGCGTGGAGTTCCTGAAGAAGCACCTGCGGGCCGACAACGCCTTCATGCTGCTCACGCAGGTGGGTGTGCTCACGTGGGGCGCGGTGCTGCTGGGGTCTGCGTGTGGTGCCTGTGCACCACCGGGGAAGCAGGCGTCCTCAGCCGCCGCCCACTTTCTTTTTTGTAGGTGTTTTGTTTTTGATGGGTGGGTATTGTTTTTGTTTTTGGAGATGAGGTCTCACTGTGTAGCCCAGGCTGTGCTGGAACTCACTACATAGACCAGGCTGGTCTGAATTAACAGAGATCCTCCTGCCTCTGCCTCCCCAGTGCTAGGATTAAAGGTGTGCGCCACCGCCGCCTGGCTTCTTTCGTGTCTTTCTCCTCTGGGACAGCCTGGCTCAGTAGCTAGGCGGCTCTGCACTCCTGACCCTTCCGTCTCAGCCTTCGCCAGCGCACCCGCTCCTCCGCTTCAGCTTTCATTTTGTGTATCCACGGGGGTGCACAGTGTGCGGGCGTGGCCTGCTGTGACGGTCCGACCTTCCCCGTCTCTAGGCCCGGCTCTTCGATGAGCCGCAGCTGGCCAGCTTGTGCCTGGAGAGCATAGACAAGAACACAGCCGATGCCCTCGCCGCCGAGGGCTTCACCGACATCGATCTGGGTGAGTCAGGGTCGGCAGGTCTTCAGTTCGAGGACCGTGCTGGGTTTGGGTCAGGTTGGAGACACTGATTGGAAGAAGACAGCATACCCACCTCCTGGGTGACGTGACGGCCCTGGGTGGAACAGATACAGAGGGGCTAGGTAGCCGGGCTTGGCCTGTGTGCAAGAACTTGGCCTTCCGTTCTGGGGTCAATGTTATCCCTGCGTAGGGAGACTGCCAGCCCCTACAGGGTCATCTGCAGATGCCTTGGAAGGGTCCGGAGGTCAGAGCCAGAGGAAATAGTCGCGGGGTGTGGGATGCATTCCTATGAACTCAGCTCTCAGGAGGCTG
This sequence comes from Peromyscus californicus insignis, assembly GCF_007827085.1. Classification (NCBI taxonomy): domain Eukaryota; kingdom Metazoa; phylum Chordata; class Mammalia; order Rodentia; family Cricetidae; genus Peromyscus; species Peromyscus californicus. The sequence continues at coordinate 54,325,996 of NW_026294492.1, forward strand.
AGGCAGAGGGATTGCTGTAAGTTCCAAACCTGCCTAGACTGTAGAAGGAGACTCTGTCTCAAAAGGTAAGCGGGCTGGGCCTCAGCTGAGGTAGTAGACTTCTTCCCTAGCACTTGCCGGCCTGTCACCCCAGCACTCAAGAGGTGGGGACAGGAGGGCCAGGGGTTCAAGGCTAGCCTCAGCTACATGGTGATTTCAGGGCCAATCTGGACTACATGAGACTGTGTGGAAGGAAGGAAGAAAGGCAGTGCTTAGGGAGGGCTGTGTGTCAATAAAACTTTATTGCTAAACATGGACAGAGGGCCACAGTCGCCAAGCCCTGGCTATGAGTTGGTTCCTATATGGGGCGGGTCTACACTTAGCCCACGTGGCCCCTTACAGGGCCCCGGGACTCACAGCCTCTCTCTGCCGCAGACACGCTGGTGGCGGTACTGGAGCGGGACACTCTGGGCATCCGCGAGGTTCGGCTCTTCAATGCCGTAGTGCGCTGGTCTGAGGCTGAGTGCCAGCGACAACAGCTTCAGGTGACGCCTGAGAACAAGCGGAAGGCGCTCGGCAAGGCCCTGGGCCTCATCCGGTTCCCCCTGATGACCATCGAAGAGTTCGCCGCAGGTAACTAACGGGCTTGCATGGCTGCTCCTGCGCCCCTCCAGCCCACGTCCGTCAGGCTGTGACTTGAGGACGCTGCCCGGGACCCTGGGGCTTCCAGTCATGGGGTCGTGTCCTGTCAGCCACTCCGGATTCAGCTTTGGGCTGGGCCCAGATGGTAGATGAGTCGCCTGGCGTGCAGGGCCTGGCGTGGCTTCTGGACGCTGCACTGGTGAAGCGCGGCTGGGAGGTGACGCTGTGTGCAGACGGCGGGCCAGCCCGGGCTGCAAGCCCCGCATGTCAGGCAGGACCCCGGGTCCCAGGAGGCCTGAGTCCCCGGCCCTCTGCCCGCAGGCCCGGCGCAGTCCGGCATCCTGGTGGACCGCGAGGTGGTGAGCCTCTTCCTGCACTTCACTGTGAACCCCAAGCCGCGCGTGGAGTTCATCGACAGGCCCCGGTGCTGCCTGCGGGGCAAGGAGTGCAGCATTAACCGGTTCCAGCAGGTGGAGAGCCGCTGGGGCTACAGTGGCACCAGTGACCGAATCAGGTGGGGCCTGCGCCCCGTGGGCGTGTTCCCGAGCGGGCGGTGTGCCCTCCAGCTCCGGGCTGTGGGCTCTCCCACGGCCGGTCCAGTTGCTCCCCCAGGGGCCCAGGGCGTTGACCCGTCCGCCACTCACTTCCTCCTGCAGGTTCTCCGTCAACAAGCGCATCTTTGTGGTGGGGTTTGGGCTCTACGGATCCATCCACGGGCCCACTGACTATCAAGTGAACATCCAGGTAAGCCCCCAGCCCCGCCCGTTCCATCACCACCACCCCGGCCTTCCGGACCCCACAGCTAGGCCCTGAGTCCCCATCCCACCCTCCTGGAGGCCAGCCCACCCCCTGGAGGCCACGCCCACACCCCCCATCAGGACCCTCCGGTCCGCCCGCTGAGCAGCCTCTGTCCCCAGATCATCCACACGGACAGCAACACGGTCCTCGGCCAGAACGACACCGGGTTCAGCTGTGACGGCTCGGCCAGTACCTTCCGGGTCATGTTCAAGGAGCCCGTGGAGGTCCTGCCCAATGTCAACTACACCGCCTGCGCCACACTCAAGGTGGGCCCCCCGCCCCCGTCCCCGCGGGCTGCGGGCGCCCCTCTTCCCCCACAGTCTTGGGGGCTGACTTCCTGACCTCACTGTGCCTCCCACTCCCCCCAGGGCCCGGACTCTCACTATGGCACCAAAGGCCTGCGCAAGGTGACCCACGAGTCGCCCACCACGGGGGCTAAGACCTGCTTCACCTTCTGTTACGCGGCAGGGAACAACAACGGTACCTCGGTGGAAGATGGGCAGATCCCCGAAGTCATCTTCTACACCTAGGCCCTTCTCCACCCAGGCCACCTCCCGGCTGCCGGCCTCCCTCCCGGCCCCTCCCTCGTCATCATGGAAGGGGCCGCCGTGTGACCACAGTGACAAGTGTGACCACGGTCCCAAGGCACGGGGGAGGTGGTCGGGCCGTGGGCTGGGCCTGTCAAGACAATCCCTCAGTGTTGAGGGGCAGATGGGCCTGGACCCGGATGGACAGCTGTTGGGGCTGAGGGCCGTGGTTTGGGAGTCTGGGTTCCCACTCCGGTCCCTGCAGCTCAGGGCAGCAGGCCAGCTCCGTGGCCAGGGCCTGCGGCGGCCGCTGCCCTCTTCAACTGCACACTGCAATGCATTCGAGCCCACCCTCGGCTGGAGCCCGTGCGGGCCTGTCTTCCAGCCAGTGGTTTGGGTTTCATGTTCCTGTTCTCCGCTGCTCCCTGGGGATTCCAGGGCCCGACCTGAAGCCCTGGCCTCCTGGGCATGAGCATGTGCAGGGCCTGGGTCAGTTCTGAGGAGCCTTGGGTGGGGCTGGTGGGCTTCGCTGGAAGGTCCGCCCCAGTGTGGGTGACATGTGGGCCACTGTCCCTGCGAGGCCATCACTGGCCAGCCTCTGGACCAGCTCCTCCCCTGTGGCCAGCAGAGCTCAGCCCTGAGCCAGGGCAGCAGCAGCAGGTCAGGCCCTATCAAGATGCACTGGGCCTCCAGCTGGCCTGCTGTGGCACCCAGGGTCCCACAGAACACCCCTGTGCAGACCACAGCCCTGGCCCCCGAAGGCTACCAGGCACCCCGTCCAGTGATGCCCTAGGAGGCACCGTCCCCTGTCTGGGGTCCCTCCCCTCATGTCTGCGTACCTGTGACTCCTGCCCGGAACCCATGTCCTCCCCAAAGCCATGGGAGGTGAGCCCTCCACACTGTGTCCCCAGATTTTTTTTTTAAATAAAGGAAAGAAGCGTCCGCCTTGAGCCACTGAGTGCCGCATCCTCTGAGCGCTGCGTCTGTGAGGTGGGCGCCCTAGCAGCCCACGCCGCTCCCTAAGAACACTTTCACAGTGTCCCCGAAAAGCAAGAGCCAAGACCCTGAGAGGGACCAGAGGCTGGAGGTCTGCAATCCTGGGCTAGCCTGGGATACATGACACCCTGTTTCAAAACAAAAGAGGGGCACTGGGGAGATGGTTCCGTGATTAAGAGCGCCTGCTGCTCTTGCAGAGGCCCTGGGTTCCCAGCACCCGTGCTGGGTGTGAGCCACCTGAGCTCAGCTGCTCCGGCGAGTCTGGACTCAGCACTGTGTGCGCGCGCGCACACACACACAAATGCACGATTTAAGATAATAAAAACTAATCTTTCCTGAGCAGTGGTGGCGACACCTTTAATCTCTGAGTTCAAACATGAAGCCCTGGGATCCAGCCCCAGTAATGCCAGGGGAAATGTCCCAGCAGGGAGCACGCTCACCTCACATTCCCCAGCTTCCCAGGCGCAGCAGCGCTCCCAGCCTTCGGTTCTGCAACAGGGCAGCTGTGGACTCCTGACCCGAGGTGGGCTTTGAGTCTGCAGGGCCCTTTGCACACCCCTGCCCTGTCCGCCTTTTGGGGGGCTGCTGGGTCCCTCAGGTTTGGGAGCAGCAGCCTTCCCGCCCCGCCCAGGTCACCACAACCTCTTCCACCCTGATCAGAGTGCTCAGCTCCTCGAGGATCCCAGTGAGCCAGCTGGGCCCCTAGATCCAAATCTCTTTTCTTTTTTAGATTTATTATGTACACAGTGAGTGTTGGACCTGCTGCAGGCCAGAAGAGGGCACCAGACCTCATTGTAGATGGTTGTCACCGTGCGGGTGCTGGGAATTGAACTCATGACCTCTGGAAGAGCAGCCAGTGTTCTTAACCTCTGAGCCATCTCTCCAGCTCCAAGACCCGAATATCTTAAGGATTGCAAAGACCAGGCCCCCGCTCGATGGTTTCGTTTTCTTTTATTTTTTTTTTAAAAAAAGCCCCTAAACTCTATGGCTTCAAGGAAGCGCTGGAGAAACATAAGTTCATTTCTGTACACGTTGTAAAGCAAGAACTCGGCTCCCGCGACCGCGGCCGGGCCCTCCCGTGGGGACCGCCTCTCTGCTGCCCCGGGCCGGGCATTAAGGCGATTCTGTCCCGCGGGCCCAGCACGAAGGGACACGGGTCACGGCGGGCCTGGCTCCGCGGGGCCCAGACCAGTCCCTGTGCGGTGACCGTCCCGTCCCCCGGCTTTGGTGCAGCATCGTGGCAGCGCACGCACCCCCCCTTCGGTGGCCTCCCGTGACACCCACGCCCCGGGCCTGCCCCCCTCGAGAAAACGGCCTTTGGATCGAGGGGACAAGCTGGACTTTATGAGCTAACGGGGGGCCGGCGGGACGCTTCTCTCCCGGTGTTAAATAGTTAGTGCTCTCCAAGGGGACGCCACGGGGGCGCAGACATTTCCGCCAAAGTCCTGTGTGAAGGAAGGGACCCCGAGTCCCCGAGGACGCCGCCTCACGTCGGGCCAAGGAGCCCATGGCGCCCGGGACACCGCGGCCTCCTGGACGCGGCCGGGGCTCCGGGGGACGGCCGCTCCGCCTCACTTGTGCCGCTGCAGCGATTTTCTCTTCCTCCTCTTGAAGAAGCAGCAGCACCTGGGGGACGCGGGGGACACGGGAGTGACGCGGGGGACGCGGGAGTGACGCGGGGGACACGGGGGACACGGGAGTGACGCGGGGGACACGGGAGTGACGCGGGGGACACGGGAGTGACGCGGGGGACACGGGGGATACGGGAGTGACGCGGGGGACACGGGAGTGACGCGGGGGACACGGGGGATACGGGAGTGACGCGGGGGACACGGGGGATACGGGAGTGACGCGGGGGACACGGGAGTGACGCGGGGGACACGGGAGTGACGCGGGGGACACGGGATTGACACGGGGGACACGGGATTGACACGGGGGACACGGGAGTGACGCGGGGGACACGGGAGTGACACGGGGGACACGGGAGTGACGCGGGGGACACGGGAGTGACGCGGGGGACACGGGAGTGACGCGGGGGACACGGGAGTGACACGGGGCACAGGGGGCGGTGACACGGGTTAACGGGGGATGGTGACAGGAGTGGCGATGGGGTCAAAGGTGACAAGGGCAGAGGCCAGGTGACCCGGCCCTCGGAGCCCGGGGCTTACTTGGTTTCATCCGCCACCTCGACCTCGGCGGGGGCCGCGATGGGGGCGTTGGAGTGGCCCGCGGTGGGGTCGTCGGCGTTCAGCTCTCCATTGGTGGAGTTCAGCGCCTGCGACGGGGGCGGCCCTGGTCAGACTCGGCCCCGCTCGGCCCCGCTCGGCCCCGCTCGGCCCCGCTCGGCCCCGCTCGGCCCTGCTCACCCCTGCTCGGCCCCGCTCACCCCTGCTGGCCCGCGCCCACCCGCGGCAGGGCGAGCCGGCCTCACCTGGTTCTTGTGGGGCTGGGCTTTGTCGCGATGCGGTGGCTGGGAGGGGACGTCAGTGTGGACGGTGCCGATGGGTGTCGGCTGCGAGAGCAGATGTCAGGGCCGGATGGAGCCGCAGGCTCCGCTGCAGCCCCAGGACAGTTCCTGACCCGAGCCCGCCAGAGCTCCGCCCACGCCCCAACCCGGGGGTGGGGGTCCCCTGCACCCCACTGTGGGATCTCCCCTGCACCCCTCACTGTGGGATCTCCCCTGCACCCCTCCTCTGTGGGATCTCCCCTGCACCCCACTGTGGGATCTCCCCCTGCACCCCTCCTCTGTGGGATCTCCCCTGCACCCCTCACTGTGGGATCTCCCCTGCACCCCACTGTGGGATCTCCCCTGCACCCCTCACTGTGGGATCTCCCCTGCACCCCTCACTGTGGGATCTCCCCTGCACCCCTCCTCTGTGGGATCTCCCCTGCACCCCTCACTGTGGGATCTCCCCTGCACCCCTCACTGTGGGATCTCCCCTGCACCCCTCCTCTGTGGGATCTCCCCTGCACCCCACTGTGGGATCTCCCCCTGCACCCCTCCTCTGTGGGATCTCCCCTGCACCCCTCACTGTGGGATCTCCCCTGCACCCCACTGTGGGATCTCCCCTGCACCCCTCACTGTGGGATCTCCCCTGCACCCCTCCTCTGTGGGATCTCCCCCTGCACCCCACTGTGGGATCTCCCCCTGCACCCCTCACTGTGGGATCTCCCCCTGCACCCCTCACTGTGGGATCTCCCCTGCACCCCTCACTGTGGGATCTCCCCCTGCACCCCTCACTGTGGGATCTCCCCTGCACCCCTCACTGTGGGATCTCCCCCTGCACCCCTCACTGTGGGATCTCCCCCTGCACCCCTCACTGTGGGATCTCCCCCTGCACCCCTCACTGTGGGATCTCCCCCCTGCACCCCTCACTGTGGGATCTCCCCCTGCAACCCTCACTGTGGGATCTCCCCTGCACCCCTCACTGTGGGATCTCCCCCTGCACCCCTCCTCTGTGGGATCTCCCCCTGCACCCCTCCTCTGTGGGATCTCCCCCTGCACCCCACTGTGGGATCTCCCCCTGCACCCCTCACTGTGGATCTCCCCCTGCACCCCTCACTGTGGGATCTCCCCTGCACCCCTCCTCTGTGGGATCTCCCCTGCCCCCTCCTCTGTGGGATCTCCCTGCACCCATCACTGTGGGGATCTCTCCCTGCACCCCTCACTGTGGGATCTCTCCCTGCACCCCTCACTGTGGGATCTCCCTGCACCCCTCACTGTGGGATCTCCCCTGCACCCCCTCACTGTGGGATCTTCCCCTGCACCCCTCACTGTGGGATCTCCCCCTGCACCCCTCACTGTGGGATCTCCCCTGCACCCCTCACTGTGGGATCTCCCCTGCACCCCTCACTGTGGGATCTCTCCCTGCACCCCTCACTGTGGGATCTCCCCCTGCACCTCACTGTGGAGATCTCCCCTGCACCCCTCACTGTGGGATCTCCCCTGCACCCCTCCTCTGTGGGATCTCCCCTGCAACCCCTCACTGTGGGATCTCCCCCTGCACCCCTCACTGTGGGATCTCCCCCTGCACCACTCACTGTGGGATCTCCCCCTGCACCCCTCACTGTGGGATCTCCCCTGCACCCCTCACTGTGGGATCTCCCCTGCACCCCTCACTGTGGGATCTCCCCCTGCACCCCTCACTGTGGGATCTCCCCTGCACCCCTCACTGTGGGATCTCCCCTGCACCCCTCACTGTGGGATCTCCCCTGCACCCCTCACTGTGGGATCTCCCCCTGCACCCCTCACTGTGGGATCTCCCTGCACCCCTCACTGTGGGATCTCCCCCTGCACCCCTCCTCTGTGGGATCTCCCCCTGCACCCCTCACTGTGGGATCTCCCCCTGCACCCCTCACTGTGGGATCTCCCCCTGCACCCCTCACTGTGGGATCTCCCCCTGCACCCCTCACTGTGGGATCTCCCCCTGCAACCCTCACTGTGGGATCTCCCCTGCACCCCTCACTGTGGGATCTCCCCCTGCACCCCTCCTCTGTGGGATCTCCCCTGCACCCCTCCTCTGTGGGATCTCCCCCTGCACCCCACTGTGGGATCTCCCCCTGCACCCCTCACTGTGGGATCTCCCCCTGCACCCCTCACTGTGGGATCTCCCCTGCACCCCTCCTCTGTGGGATCTCCCCTGCACCCCTCCTCTGTGGGATCTCCCTGCACCCCTCACTGTGGGATCTCTCCCTGCACCCCTCACTGTGGGATCTCTCCCTGCACCCCTCACTGTGGGATCTCCCTGCACCCCTCACTGTGGGATCTCCCCTGCACCCCTCACTGTGGGATCTTCCCCTGCACCCCTCACTGTGGGATCTCCCCCTGCACCCCTCACTGTGGGATCTCCCCTGCACCCCTCACTGTGGGATCTCCCCTGCACCCCTCACTGTGGGATCTCTCCCTGCACCCCTCACTGTGGGATCTCCCCCTGCACCTCACTGTGGAGATCTCCCCTGCACCCCTCACTGTGGGATCTCCCCTGCACCCCTCCTCTGTGGGATCTCCCCTGCACCCCTCACTGTGGGATCTCCCCCTGCACCCCTCACTGTGGGATCTCCCCCTGCACCACTCACTGTGGGATCTCCCCCTGCACCCCTCACTGTGGGATCTCCCCTGCACCCCTCACTGTGGGATCTCCCCTGCACCCCTCACTGTGGGATCTCCCCCTGCACCCCTCACTGTGGGATCTCCCCTGCACCCCTCACTGTGGGATCTCCCCTGCACCCCTCACTGTGGGATCTCCCCTGCACCCCTCACTGTGGGATCTCCCCTGCACCCCTCACTGTGGGATCTCCCCTGCACCCCTCACTGTGGGATCTCCCCCTGCACCCCTCCTCTGTGGGATCTCCCCCTGCACCCCTCACTGTGGGATCTCCCCCTGCACCCCTCACTGTGGGATCTCCCCCTGCACCCCACTGTGGGATCTCCCCCTGCACCCCTCCTCTGTGGGATCTCCCCTGCACCCCTCACTGTGGGATCTCTCCCTGCACCCCTCACTGTGGGATCTCCCCCTGCACCCCTCACTGTGGGATCTCCC